>NC_142924.1:1251333-1564166 GCF_054131065.1 Drosophila arizonae | reverse complement strand
ACGGCTACGGCAAGCAGCCAGAGCCACAGCTACAGCAACAAATCGCCTTCGTTCACAATATAAACGCGTCAAGCGTAAAGCAATAAATGTGCAAGCGAAAAAGAGAATAAAATAACAGCGTAAAAGTTGCCTTGCGTGCATTATGAACTTTGCACGGGCGAGAGAGCAGGCAAGAAATGCGCCCGCTTGTTACACATTTTTTGGGCAAAAAAAGTAAGTATAAACAGAATAACAAATGGCGGACGGCAGCGACGTCGGCGTCGACGGCGCACAGTGCTTAAATGTGCAAAGAGTGGCAACGCTGCCAGCAGAACACCCACAATTTGCATTTCTTTCAGCAATAGGCACTTGAGTATGATATTTATTTAGTCTTGCTTTGGGAGTGTCATTCCTCAGGCTGGAAAGGCGTGGAATATGCAGTTTAATCAATAAATTTATTGTCACTGGTTTTTAATACCAAAGTAAAATATTCAACTATAAAAGATTTTAATTGGCTGCATTTTACGAGCTTCTAATTGTCCACACCCAGAGCATCATAAAGTTTAATGGCTACAAGTTCATCTAGCATATGCACACAGAGTGTGAGAGAGAGACAGAGAGAGAGAGAGAGAGGGTGTGAAAGAGAGACAGAGTAGGAGATAGGTGGTGGCCTGACCCGTGTCTTTGAACCGTTTTACGCTCATTCAGTGCGCCTTACACCTGTTTTATGCTTCCACTGGCCCCAATGTGCGTTCAGCGCTGCCAACGCCGACGCAGCAGCAGAGCCAGCAGCAGCAGCAGCAGCAGCAGCGCTGCGCTCATCGCTCGACGTTGGGTGTAACATATTTTCTTTTTTCATTTTTCTGTGTTGGTTTTGTTTTTTTTTCCGCGCTTTACCGCCGTGCTTTAAGCCCTGCGCTCACAAAGCCGACTTTTATTCGTTAATTAACCGTCGTGCGGCGCAGAAGTGCCCGCTTAACGGAAATCGAAGCTTTTTGCGGAAACCAAAAGCGAGGGCGCTTCAAAGCAAAATAAAAAACAGTTTTCGATTCCCAGCACAATTGGGCACATAACACAACACCACCTGTGGCAACACTTGGCAGGTGCTGTAGCTGTCGCCAACGTCGCCGTCGCTGTCGCTGTCGTCGGCGTCGTTGTTGTTGTTGTTGACGCCGCTGTTGACGTTGATGTTGTCGCCGTTGTCGCTTTTCACTCTTCTTTTTTCGTCGCAGTTGCATTCGAGCGCGGCACGTGCGCCGTTGTTAGCTCCGGTTCCGATTCCGATTCCGATTCCGTCTTCGACTCTGACTCCAACGGCAACTCCTGAGGCGACGCGTGCGCAGGCGCCCGTTTCGTAAACATTTTGAATTATTATAATTTTATGCAAATTAATTAAAGCGTGTTGTGCGTGCGTGCGTGTGTTCGTTCGTTCGCTCGATCGTCGATCGTCGGTGTGTGTCAAATGTTAACAAGATTTTGCAATAAGGCGACGCCCGCATTTAACGCATAATCGCTCGATCAAGTCTTATCAGCGGCAGCATCTCAAGCATCTGTAAAATGTTGTTTTGGAAGCGGCTTTGTCGACCCCAAGGCGAGCCAGCAGCAGCGGCAGCAGCAGCCGCATCAGCAACGCCAACTACGAGTAAGTTTTAAATTTAGCTAGCCACGCCCCCATTATTATAAACGCCCACGCGGCGCCTCGCTTATTTGTTAAATATGCACAAACAGAAAACATTTTAAAATCGAGAATTGTGAAAGAGAAAAATGTTTCTTTTTTTTTTCGGACTTTTTTCTCTCCTCTTCTTTCTTTTATGGCTGTACATGAAATCCGTGCGTCTCATTAGCATAATTTACAACTTAAAATTGTTTCGGTTTCTGTTTCTGTTTTTATTGACTGGTTTATTGATTTCATTTTGTGATTTCGTTCGCCCGTTCCAGACTCCCAGACCCAAATATTATAATCGACTCGCTCTGCCTCGACGGGCCCGGCCGTCGTCTTGAGCCGCATAATAAATTACCATCAAATTTTATCACCTAACAAAAAGATGTGCTCGCTGATCAGGCAAATGCGTGAAGCAGCTTTAATCCATTGAGCATTGAATGAATAATATCATTTTTTATGTAAATATTGACTTTACTGAAGTTTGTTCTGGCTTGGCAAAAACAAAAAACGAAAGAAAGAAGATTTATGAATGAGTTTGGCATGTTTAACATAATTATGCATATCTCACAGACTGCTTGAGATTTAGATACAATCGCAAGATCAATCTATTAAATTAGTAAGAGTGATAGAGTTGGCATCGATATGGACTAGAAGTTGCCCTCGAAACGGGGAAGTTTGAGTCCAAAAAGTGATTTATAAATATATACAGAGTTCCTGTATTACGCCTAAACTGAATTGTGTTACTATCGATAATTATCGATCTATTTATAAAATTATATGCTAAAAGGGAACTGTGCAAACTTTTTCTGCACGCTTGCTTACAAATGAAATCCGATCGATCTATCAAATAGATAAAAAATAGAAATATGAATACTGGGTATATATGGAGATTCCTATCTGTAAAGACACATTTATAGAAAATCTCACCAAAAATTAATATTGCATAATTTTGCACATATCAAACCCCCATACCAAGATTCTACAGGGTATTATAGCGTGCTTCTAGTATGAACACCTTCAGCTTGGCGTGGGATGTATGTAAATTTCCATGCATGGTTTCAGCGATCAAATCTAATCATAGCTAGAGCCTTTCTGCCAGAGTCTGGGTCTGGGCACGAGCTACATCTAATTGGGGCTGGGGCAACGCTTACGCTTCGCCAAGCAACCAGCTGTCGGTCCGCATTGCCACGAGTTGAGGCAAGTGGACCCAACGGTGAGCTCTTGTGGTTTTGTCAGCCATTGCGACTCCTTTTCTACTAAGACTCTCCCTCTCCCTCTCTCTCTCTCTTTCTCACTCTCTGTGTCTCATTCTTTTGGTCTGGGCTGTTATTTTGGTCAACATGACTCTGACTTGTGGTAATTTGATGTTAATGACACTCATCAGCAGCGACAACAACAACAACAACAACCACAGACAGACAGCAGTGACATCGACACCGGCTATAGCCCTGCCCCACACAACTTGCCCCGACCCCTAGCCCCTCTTCCCTTTATAGCCTAGTCAAAAACGTCGCACACTTAACACGATTCCAGTAGATCGTTCCGACTTTTTTATGTGATTTCCCCGTCTCTCCCGCTTCCCTCCTCTGTCAAAGTCGTGGCGCATAATCGGCTTAGACCTAAGAGAGTCAGCCTATGCCTTGGCTATATTTCGACTGTCTCTCATGCTCTCCCTATCTCTCTCTCTCTCTCTGTCTATGCGCTCCATTTAGGCATTCTTGTTATTAGTTTGTGTCTTGAGTCTTCTGTTTTCGAAACGCCATCAAGTTGCATGTTTTATGCGGCTCGTAAAACCACGCTTCGATATGCGTATAAAAATGGGTTCAACATTTTGTTGTGACACATTTTATGGCTGTCTCCCTGCTTATAGCACGACCTGGCAACGGTTGCCATAAATTTGTCACGTTATATGCTACAGGTAGAAGGACTAACCTAAGCTGCATACATTTGGAAGTCGAATTTCCTGAAACTCTGCTTGAATTTAAATCGAAACTATTACTGTGATCGACCAATAGATGCTAGACCTACGAAATCTTCAATTCCGAAGCTTACTTCCTAAAACTTTACTCAGCCTTAGCAGTCCACTATGTATTGGCATAGCATTCATATCTATTATCCAGATATATCTCTTGGCTATATCTACACAAATCTTGATTATGTTCCGCTCCATCTTACAAAAGACTTTATGGGACGATAAGGTCGCTTAACCTCTTGTCGTTTTCGTAATTGTTCCATAACTGCCGTAACTCTGCGCCACGCCCTATCACATCCAACAACGACTTCTCAAGTCCATCTCTCCGTTTGCTGTCCCCCACGAAATTGTTCATAAATTACAAGCGAAAAACCGTCGCAATGGCCAAAAGCAGCGCCTACACCATCATTATCAGCTTGTAAATAAAAAGACTTTATCAATCGCTGGGCCTGGGGCTTCGGGCATCAAGCATCTCTGGTATCGACCATCTGGTATCCAGGTATCCAATGGCCTGGAACCAACTCTCTCACCTAATAACATAAAAGTTATCGGAATGGCCAAAAGAGGAGTCTCTCTCTCTCTCTCTCCCTGGGTAGATTCAAGCAGAAGAAGAAGAGGAGCTTGTCCCGGCTGTCGTTGTTGTTGTTGTTGTTGTCGGGGAGGCTAAGTACAAATATTTTTATTTATGATTTTACAGATCAGCATATTGCTCAATAATTTTTATAAGCCAGGCCCCGCCAACAAAATAACTTTCAAATTATCCCCGCCCGTTTCGTTGAGCGGGGTCAGGCTGCAGACTGCACGGGAGGTAAAACGAGGGGGAGGGGTGGGGTAAGCCGAGAGAGGTTGGCCGCTTAAGTGCGCCAATTTTGAAATTATTGGCGGCTGCGTATGCAGATAATCGTGACCCGGCTGCGCACACACACGCAGCTAAATGCGGGCAGGCGGGACAGACGCAGGATCGAGGCTCAATTCCGAGTCTGAGCAATGCGGCCAATAACTCAAGCAGTGCCGAATTACAGTAGAAACTCGATAAATGTGACAATTAACATGTAGAGAGCGGCGACTTGGAAAGTTGAGTAGTTTGGCAAACATAAGGTAAATAAACCGAAAGGTAGAGAGAGCTGTTCAGATAGAAGTGGGACAGATAGAAAATGGTAAAAAAATGATAGAAATTGAGAGAAATATGTAGCAATCGAAAGAAATCAAGTTGTACGGAAAGATTAACTATTCTGTAGTAGCTGTTATAGTAGAATGGAATGACATGGTAGTAGAGTAATATTAGTGGTAGGATTGTAGTCGAACAGTAGTAGAATAGGATAGTATCAGAATTGTTGAATAGTGGTAGAACTGTAGTAGAATAACAGTAGTAGGTAAGCTGTAGTAGAATAATACTAGAACTGTAGTAGAATAGTAGTAGAACTGTAGTAAAATCATAGTAGCGCTGCAGTAGAATAGTAGTAGAACTGTAGTTGAATAGTAGTAGAACTGTAGTAGAATAGTAGTAGAACTATAGTAAAAGCATAGTAGAGCTGCAGTAGAATCGTAGTAGAACTGTAATAGAACTATAGTGCAAATACTAAAGTAGTAGAACTGTCGAAGAAACGTGGTAGAATCGTAGTAGAAGAGGACATTCTATTCACCTATTTTATGGTTAACAAGTTTCCACATTATCGAGCTCTCACTGTAATAAAAACTGCCCAAATTGCTGTGCGAAAGTTGTTTGCCTTCTGCGCTTTGGGGCGCAACATTTTTTGGCTAGCTATTTGTATATGGAACTCGTATATCATGACACATTAATGTAATTTCTCTATTTGGCATAGTTTTTCCAGCGAGCTGTCTTTCTGAGTAGCCCTGATCGAACGCTATTTGGGGCAGCCTAATATTTTCCCATAAATAATGCGAGGTCGAGAGAAAATTACTTTAAAATTTATGGCATTTACCACTGGGGAATCGCGAGCAGTACAGCCCTTCATCTCTCTTTCTCTCGCTCATTCGCTTTCGCTCTCTCTCTCTCTCTCTCTCTCTGTGTATCTTACACGCTGATTTGGCCCTTTTATTTTCGCAATTTATGAGCCTGAGAGCCGTACAGGTAAAGCACAAAGAAACTGAGAAGTTGCCTCCTCCTCCTACTCCGCCTCCGCCTCCGCCTGCTCCTCCTCCTTCAGCTCGAGAGTTTTTTGCTGCGGCAAGTGATATTCGCAAATAACGTGTTTCGGTATGTTTTGTTGTTGTTGTTGTGTTTGGGCAAGTGGGCGGGCCAATGGATCTTGAAAGTTCGCACGATTGATGATCCACTGATGGAGCCACAGACGGACGGACGGCCGAACGAACAGGCGGACAGTCAGACGGACTGTCAGGCGAACTGACAGTTGCGATGACGCCGACCTGTCACCGCACTGACATAGCCATTTATGTAATTACACGCGGCTCTGGCCGTATCACAAAGCGATCGCGATGCGCAACGCACCACCACGGTGCTGCACCACAGCGCTGCACCACACCGCCAGCTTGTAATTATTTTCTACTTAATCTTCATCACATGCGCAACATGTCGAAAACTTAAGCGAATCGACGCGCTGCACTCAGCTCCGAAAACAAAAAGCTTAAGAGAAAAACGTGCCAGGTACCCACACAGCGTGCTTCACACCTGGCCGTGGCTGTGGCTTTGGCTTTGGCTTTGTCTTGAGCTTGAACTCGTGCACTTATTCCACTTTCCTCGTAGAGAACCGAGAGAGTGCGACGCAGCATAACTAATCTGTCTTCTACTAAAATGAATTTGTACATAATTAAGTGATATTTATACCTAAATTAAATTTGATCAGATGATTAATGGGTAATCAGATGAAATCTTATCGAAGATCACAGAACAAACTGGAGGAGTAAAAAAAGTAAAAGACTAATTGATGAAGAGATTTTTAGAAGATAAGGCATGTCGCTTGGCTTTATTTTGGGTTCAAGTTATAGAGTTTTTTCCGAGCTAGTGGTATATGGGTGCGCCGTGGTTTATGTTATATATGAAGAAATATGTGAGCTGTAGATATAGAAATATGTGAAGTATTGATAGTTAGTCCTTAAGCTATACCATATCTAGATATTGGAAGACTATAAGAGGCAATTCCCTTCTATCTCTATGTCTATTATAGCATGTCAACAAGTCGATCACTTATTGAATAGATCTAGACCCGCGATATCGATATAAATATTCATGCAATGCAGTGAAAGTTAAGCTCATCGATGCAATTGTTATTGCTCATATATGGTCACAATTAAGTGAGAACGATAAGCCACATATACGCCTATTCACATATATTCCACATACAATCGCTAATAAAGTCACGTAATCAACAAATCACTGTGAAATATCACCGCCCCGTGATTTATCGGCTGTGCAGCCCTGCGGGTTAGCTCCAAAAGTGAAAATGAATAAGCGGACATGCAATGGGCCCAGCTAAATGCAGAACGCAAGACGCAAATCGATGCTCCACTGTGACTTCACCTGCATCCCAGCTCAGCCCCGCTCGCAGCTCACCTGCCCTCACCTTACGCTGCATATCAGGTGTTTAAGGTCTGCCACAAAACAATCGCCCCATGCAGATGAAGCGCATGTGAACGTGCCTCAGTTATCATCTGTGGGGCAGTTGTTAAAGCCGTTTCTGTTTCTTCTTGTTTACCTCGTCTTCATCTTGTTCCTTTTCGTCTTCTTTTTTTTTTTTGGAGGATTTTGTACTTCTCAACCTCTGACCGAATTTCCAAGCGATAATTATCGGCTGGCGTGCAAATATGCGGAAAGAATTCCCCGTGGCTTGTTATTGTCTTTTGTCTTATGTTTTGACTGCTGCTCTTTGATTTTCGGGCTTTGAGCTTTAAATGGAACTAATTAAATTTAGCGCAAAGCGCATTAAATTTCCTTATCCTGGCAAACAGTGCTGGCCCACTTGGCTTGTTTCAAGCTAAATCTGCGGGTGTGTGTGTTATTAAAAATATTTCGTGGTGCGAAAAAATGCTCCAAAATATTTATTTTCGGCCTTTTAACTGCTAGATCTAGTTATTTTAAGTGAAAAGAATGTAACAGAAGGCAAAAGAATATTTTCATGAAATATTGGTACTTTCCTTAAAAGCAATACAAACATGTTTCTTTTAATTAGTTCTAAAGTCTTGGTTTTTTTTGCAGAGTAAGATTTTTTGTTAAAACCCTCTAATGTAAAAAAAAAAACCTTAATATCCCTTTATCCTGCTCTAAAGCATGCAAACCCAAATTTCAAAGGATGCGAATCGCAGAGAAGAGCGGCTTTGTTTTTCATACATATGTTTATAGTGTGAACTCCTGTTTTTTTTTTTTAACATCAAAGCCAGAGCTTTTTAAATTTGCAGGTTTCAAGCTTTTAATTTAGCTTCTTTTCTGCCATTTAGCTTCTTTTCTTTAGCAACGCTTCAAAGCACACATGCACGCACACACACGCAAATCAACATGATTGGGGCTTGCAAATCATTTGGTTACCGCCCATTCACACAGCCTAGCATCCAGCTCCACAAATTGGGGCAAAGTCTTGCCCGTGTGTCTGTGTGTGTTGTTGGCTCTGCTTCTGCCTCTGCCTCTGCCTCTGTCTGTGCCTCATGCCACACTGATTTAGTGTCATATAAAACGAGTAAGTGAAGATTATGTTACCAGAATTAATTGCCGCCAAGGTGAAGGTAGAGCGGCCTCCGCGTCACATGGGGGAAATGACAGTCGCTGTGCCCGTGTGCCCAAGTCCCAAGTCCCTCTGCTCCCCTTTGTGCCGCTTCCTTCCCGCATTCCCGCATTCCCTTGCGTGACAGCACGTGCTAAAGTTGAAGTTGTCTGAAACTCCTCGAACTTCTTTCTTTCTCTCTTGCTGCGTATTTTGATAATTTAATTGAAAAAATGACAGTGGCTGAAGCCGTACAAAAAACTGACTCCAATCACTGGGCATATATTGATTTTATGATCACATTAGTGCGTCCTGCCCCCAGGGCGTGCTTTTGCCACCTGCGCTAAACGACAGCTGCAGGTGTTGACTACACTGATTTGGTGTCATCTTCAACTAACTAGGGGCTGTTTCAACTTCAGCGTGATAATATGTGCTTTATGCTTATATTAAGGAAATGCAGTTGGGTTTCTTATTTTGGAGGAAGTATTGATTTACCCATGGGGAAGTGAGCTAAAAAAATATGTTGCAGGTGCTCTACAATTTTAATTTATTTGGGAAACAAAAAATAAAAGAAGGAATAATGAGCAATGAAATTTAATCGGGGTGCGAGAGATTAAGATAAAGCTTTTAAATAATGTAAACTTAGTGGAGGAGTTGAGAGAGAGAGAGAGAGAGAGAAAGAGAGAGAGAGGGGAGGGAGGGAGAGAGAGAGAGAGAGAGATAGACAGAAGGAGAAAATTCATTCAGATGGTAGGAAGAAAATAAGAAAACAGAGAGAAAGAGTGCCAGAAAATGAGGAAGAGAGAGAGAAAAAGACACAGATAGAGAGAGAAAAGAGAAAAGAGAGGGGGACAGAAAATTATCTCCTGCTTCCATCTGCACTTGAACTTGAGGTTTCCATCGCAGGCCAAAACTTGTATTTCCAGCATCTCCCTTTCCCTTTCCTAAGCTCCTCACTTGAGCTTAAAGCAATGTAAACTAATCGTGTATTCAGATATATTTACTTATTTACCTAAACATAAATCAATTGAAGCTTTCAGCTCGTATTTAGTAATTTCTTTTGGTCGAATTATTTGCACAATTGATTCTGCCATTTGAGTATGAACTTTACTAGCTTGAAAGTAGCTCGGACTTTGATAAATGCATTTCGTATGCAGGCACAAACGACTACTCATACTCATACTCGTGCCCATACTCATACTCAGTATTCATATTCATATTTGCATTTGTGTAATGCAGCTGGAAACTAAACCAGATGCAGTCAATATTTGAGTTTGGGTTCAACGTTGAGTTCCCTCTGACCAGTGCAAACAAACAGCTCAAACAAATGCCTGAAAAGCAAATTTGCCAGAAGCTGCCAGGCTGCAAGCTTTAAATATTTAAATTAAATATATTTTTGCTGGGGTCGCATCAGAGTAAAAAAAATCGTTACAATTTAATAATTTGTCAAGTGGAAAAAGTGAACAAGTAAACGTGCTCAACTTCAGATAGCTCGACTAGGACATACCCAGTAGCTGTCTGGGAGTATAGATGTTTCATAAATATATACATATCTATATTTGAATTGACATATGGCAGGACAGACACAAAATCAGACATGCTCTGAGGAGAGCTCATCACATCCTTTATAAGTCCCACATGGATGGGTATTCGAAATACAACTGGCAACACAGAAAACATGGCATACCCCAGCACCTGGCAGCAGTCAATTTGCCTGAACAACTCAGCGCAGATTAACGCTTCAGGGATCTGCAGGGATCCCGCCCCTCCTCTAAATCTCTCCTGTCCCCACGCCCCAATTGTAAATCCCTCATAATTATATGCACGCAATTAGAGGGCAGGCAGGCAGGCAAGCAACCCTTGCAGCACGCCGTGCAGCCAAGTAAATAGCCAGTGGGGGCTGGCCTGCCTACCTCCCTGCCCTGCCCACCTGCCTCCCATTCTGGAGCTCAGCTGAACGTGTCGTGAAAAACAATTACCAAGCACCACAAGCCGGTTGCAGAAACAGAAACAAGCAGTAGGAGCAGCAGCAGCAGCAGGAGGAGCAGGAGCACAAGTAGAAACCCTGTTGCATATACCCTCGGCTGCGTTTATGCCACCGATACCTGCCTCCTGCTGGCCGCGTTCTGCCTCGACACATTACGTAATCCTTTTCGAGCAAAGTTGTAAGCGCAAATTGTTTAGATTCCATCTTTTCTCCTCTTCTTCTTCTTTTTGCAACATGCATTTTGTATGCCTCCATCTGTCGCTCCTTGTCTTACTTTCCGCTGTTTCCATATTTTGTTTTGTTTTTTTATTATTTTTGATAATTTTCCTTGTTGGATTTGCGTTTCTGAGTGGGAAGCAGCAGCAGCCGCAGAAGAAGAAGAGGAAGAAGAAGAAGCAAAGCGGATTTCGTGGCATATTTTATGAGCACAGATGTGCGCGTTCTACACCAGAGACAGAAACGTAGACAGAGCTGCTGACCCAATGGGTTGGTAGTTATGAAAACGAGATGCAGAAGAACGTTGAGCAATTGACGAATATGGAATACCCTCACGATATAAAGAAAGAGAGAGAGAGAGAGAGAGAGAAAGAGAGAGTGAGATAGAGAGAGAGGGAGAGAGAGAGATGGGTTATAAAGTAATCTATGGTAATGTGGTTGAAAGGAGAAGTTGTTCTACCTTTGCTCACTGTCAAAATCATAGTTCTATGACGAAAATCCCATTCTAATCTCATTTAGAAGTCCTAAACTATAGTTGATTGGTAAACTGAATAACTTCAAGGACTCATGGACTCATCCAGCAATAATCGGTCTCTGCGTTAACTCCCTTTTAACCCTACTATCCTTAACCCAACCATACTTGATAGATCCACTTGAATGTAGATATTATTCAGTTGCATCTAGCTTATGCTCAATATGGTAGACTCGGAAGTTCCTGGCAGCTATAGGCCCGTTCATCAGCGCCTTTTCCCCATAGACATCTAGCCCTGCCCCTAGGTGAACTCTCTCATATGGAATCTGCTCTGAAATGATTAGCATATTTTTATTGCTACTTCGAAATCACTTGAACTTTTACTTGTGACCTTCGATGGTTTTCGCTGTCAAGTTTTTCGCTGTTGTTGCTTTAAATGGAAATGCCTGGGAGAGACCTTTGAAGTGGCATCTAATCATTCTACTCGCCGGCAGCGGAACAACCCCCCCGGAACAGCCTAGACCTCCCGCTCTGCCTCCATATCCCACTGCTGTCAGAATGCTGTCATACTCCCTGGTTAAAAAATGAAAAAAAAAGACAAAAGCGAAGGCGGATAAAAGAAACAAGCGCGTGCCTCGCTGCCCCAGTGGAGAAGGTAGGGGTAGGGGTAGGGCAAGAGGCAGAGGAGCTTGCGGTGGTATAGCAACGACTGCAAAAAGATGATGAGAAACTTGAGCGTCAAGCAGGCAGAAGCTTTAAGCCGCTAAATTGTATCGGATTACAGCAAATTCCAAGCTAAAATTCCTTGCCCACAGGCGGCGGGCCGAGCTCAGCCAGCTGCCTATATTCCGTCTGCCCTCAGCTGCCCCCCTCTCACTCTCTCTTTGTTCCTTGGAGCAGCTATGTTAATGAAGGTGCTTCAGCCGGCATAGATGCGGGCAGCGGCAAGGGGCGGACAGAGGCAAGGTAGAGCTGAGCTCGTCGTCCTGCTGCTGCTGCTGCTGCAACTCCTCGACTACGATGGCTGGGGGGCATAGAATGCATTGAAACGGCGCTGGCTAGCAGTGGAACGCGAGGAGGGGCCGGATGACACACAAGTGCTGAGCCAGCTGAACCCGTGAACTCGCGTGGGCTGAGCGCGCGATAGCGAACGCGAATCGTAGCACAGTTACAGTTAACAACGAGCAAAGACAATCAATCGCGATGGCTGCGAACCCCTTAACCAAAGCCCAGACCTAAAGCCAAAGCCAAAGCCAAACCAAAACAAAAATTGCGAGTTCAACTCGCGCACAGAAATTGCACACAATTTGCCTAATTCGCGCGCCCCCTCTCAGGCCCGCTCGCATCGCCAGCTCCAAGTGAAAGAAACAAAAAAGCAAAAACATTCAAAACAGGATGAGCCGCGGTGCTGAAATTGCTGCGGTTTGTATACCCTGTATTCAAATGTAGTAGAGGGTGGTATCAAACGAGTAGAGAGAGTGCCAAAATTAGTTTGAAATGAAAAAATATAATGAAATATGTAGTTGCTCTAAATATCAAATACCCTGTAGTTAGTATTTTTAAGGGAGGTTAGATAGTATCGAATTGATATAAAATATATTTTTAAATATTTATAATAAATATTTATTTATTTAAATATTTATCTTTCTTATGGCAATTTAACTTAACATTGATAGAGGCTAATTTGAATTTATTATTATTATTTTATTATTAAATTTATATTATTTTTTAAGATTTATACAAATTAATTATCGTGTAAATCAAATTTTGACATGGAAGTATTTGCTATAGTTTGGAAATGTTGTAGAAATTACTATAAAACATCTGCAACAATATTGAATATATTGTGGTTCTTAGACAACACTCCAAGATACCTAGTAATACCCTGTAAGCGACACTAGGCACAACAATTTGATTTATTTTAGGCACTTTAATTGAGTTTGGTTCCATTTCATTCAGATTTCATTTTTCTTTCTTCGGCCAAGTGCTGGGTATGTCTTAGCTGTTCATTTTCGACCGCAGTAGCTCTGCTTCTTCTTTTTTTGGAGCTTGGGCCTTGGCAACTGCAATTATTGTTTGCGGCTTTTCAATTGCCTTGGCTCAGCTAACAGCTTCAGCTTCAGCTTCAGCTTCAGCTTTTGGCTCAGCTTTGGCTGCAAGTTCAGGCTCGGAGTCAGTCATCATAAGGTGAGAATATAATAGCGCAATCGTGAGATGCGTGACTGCAATTGCCCCTACGCCTGGCCGCTAACTATGCACAGTGGGGCGGGAGTATGGAAAAATATGATGTGCAGAGCAAAAGAGAATATTGTAAGAGTGCTCTACTTTAGAGACTCTCACTAGGAGATGCCATCAATCCTTAACAGCGCTGCGATTCCCATCAATCGTAGCCTATTTTCTTTTACACTTTTGCTTCCATGATGAGCCGTGCTCGCACCACTGTGCGGGATGCCCGTTGCCCGTTGATGTGATCAGCGTTCGGCTTTGAGCCACTTCGGGCTCAGCTCGGAGCGAACCCAGCTGATAAGCAGCCCAAACAAACAAATAATAATGGCACGATTTGTGGGCTGAGGCACAAATATTTTGTGTTGTTCGGCTTTGATTGAGCCAAACGGGCGAGCGAGCGCGCGCCTTTAACTAATTGAGCTTCAGTGTAGAAGGCGGTTTTCCCGAAAGTTTTTCTCGTTTCCCTGTGACGTTTCCTGTGTGCTGCAAGCGAACTTCATAGAGAGTCTCTCGCCCCATCTCTGGAGTAGCTGCGGCTGCCATTTAATTAAAAATGAAAAGTTCTTTTTAAGAAAAGGGTCTGCCATGCATTTGCGGAAAATTAAAAGTTTTCCCTGCCACGTCCGTCTGCCTGGGAAAATGTCACATGCCACATGTGTGTGTGTGTGTGTATGTGGGTGTGCCTCACAACATAATTGTGTGCAAGTTTTTAAGTTTTAAATGAGTTTTGCGGCAGGGGAAATGCCTTAAATTCCAGCGAAAGGAAAACTGTTTTCAGAGCTGCCCATAAAAGTGGATTAAAAAAAAAAACGAGAAGGGTTTACCTATCATCAGGTCGATCATTTGTAGCAATAATGCGAATTGTTGTGGGGCCTCATAAAACGTGTGTCCTTCTTCTTCTTCTTCTGCTTCTGCTTCTTCTGCTGCCGCAGCTTAAAAATGCAAAAGCTTCCAAGTCATAAAAGCAAAATAAAAACTTTGCTGCGACGCAGCAAGCGAAGAGTGAGCGAACCAAAAAATCTGGCAATCTTAAAGGGAAGACTATTAAACTTTTTCCAGCACACACACAACACACACACATACACACACACATCGGCACACACACACAGAACAAAAGCTTGTGAATTGGAACTTTTCCGCATGTATAAAACATATGATTTTTGGCTTGATGGCCCTGCGGGCCAATTTGCCTGTCTAGAATAAATGGCACAGTGGTTGCAACTGACTAAAATGTGTGTAAAAAATATATATACATAGACATATATATTTTTTTTGATTTCTTAACTTGAGCTATCATTGGCATTTTGTCCTGAGCTTTTCGTGCCACTGTGCATCACTGTGCATCACACACAACTTTGCACCACTGTGCAGCCTGTGCGAGCGTAGTCCAGAATGCTGTCAAAAGACGTTTGTGCCACTGCGCAGCGCGCTAATAAAATAAACCTGTGTAAACGTGCCGCAACTGCCGCTGCACGGCGATTCCTCCTCCTGCTACACTCGGCCCCCGCCCACTCTCGCTGCCCCTGCTGCCCCTGCTGCTGCTGCTGCTGCTCCACTGCCTGTGGCCTGTAAATTTGAGCGCCTCGTGCGGACATAAATTGTGTGTTAAATACATTTTATGCGTTTGCCAAACCCACGACCGAGTCACAGTCGACTGCAAAACGCAATCAAGGTCGCCCAACTGGCAGGCCATACACTGCGCGAAAACGGGCCCAACATATGTCTATGCATGCTAAGCGGGACGTCTCGTATATCTAACTGGATAGGGGCAGCTTTTGTGACTTGTTGCCTGCCCATTTCGCTCAGTGTAGCTCGTGTCGTCTTCTTGTTGACGTTGCCCCGGGCGCGGCAGCACCTAAAAAGCGCAGGACCTTTGCCTATGATGTATGGCGCGCACAATGTTGCGTATTAGAAACGCACGTATTACTGCCACACAGCTAGAGTTGCTGCTCCAGCTCCAGCTCCAGCTCCTGCTCCTGCTCCTGTTTCGTTTGTGTAATCCTTTGGCTGCTCCTTTTCTTGCTGCGTGGCAAACAGTTGACGTAGGCGGCAGCTGAACGTACACATGTTTGTGTCACATTTTGACTACATATTCCACACTTTCCAGACAAGTGTGCGTGTGCGTGTGTATGTGCGTGTGTGTGTTAGTTGTGTGCTCACTTTACTGCTTGAGCTTGGCATTTCCTTTGTGAATTATAAAGAAATTTGTTGTGCGCTTTTCTTGCTGTTGTTGTACGCAACGTTTTGTTCTTCTGTGCGTGTCGCTGCCTCCGTGTAGGCGTGGGGGCGTGGCCGCTGCTGCCTCTGCCTGCGCCACTGGCGCTGCAAACAATTTCCATTGCATACTTTCTAGGTGCTGGGCGACAAGTCGCCTTTACTACACTCAAGCCGCAATAACACCAGCTGTAAATTGTCTTCAGCTCGCAAATTAATCACGAGTAAAGCGCACATCACATACATAACAATCAGCTGTGTGTGAGTAGCAAGCTAAAAGCTCTGAGATAAAAAGCTTTTTAAGCGAAATTTCATTTGGTTTTCGTGGTGAATCTATGTAGGTGCTTTTATATCATTGCAAATGTGCATCTACTTAGAGTCTAAGTTGTACTTAAAGTTTGGGGAATATACCCCAAGGTCTACGAGATATTTCATGCATGAAACTGATTGAAAGCTTGATCACAGCTAACTAAAAGCTTGAGTATAAACACATATAAGATCTATTTTTAAATATTCATACCTACATATTTAAAGTTTAACTTACAGACTTAAGAGCTTAGTAAAGTTAATTTTTTTCTAGAAAGTTTGTTAGTAAACTTATTAAAGCTTTTAAGATAAGTTCACACTCCCTGAGAATTTCAACATAAGTTTACAGCTTTACTAACCAAGAATACTGAGAATCTCAATATAATTTTAAAGCTTTACCACACCCAAGCTTCAAACTTTAAGCTTACATAAATCTCTATGAATAATTGCCTAAACTAAACTGCTGCCACTGACCTAGCTTCCTCCACTTCCCATCGAACTTAAGTGGGCCTTCAACTAGCTCTCGCTTATACAGCTTCCTCTTCTGCTGTTCATATCTAACTAAACTGCGCTTTCAGCTAGTGTCATTGTTGTTCCTTAGAGGCTGCCCGAATAATAACGGATGTTTGCTTTTTAGTCGCATTCAGCTTGGAGCAAGCTCCACTTTTATCCTCCTACAGGTTTCCTCTGCTTCCGCTTGTGGCTGCTGCTAACGACACTTGTTTACGTTATGCCACGCCCACTCGCTGCTCGGCATTTCATTCAGTTTTTTTTTTTTTTTTTTAAATTCCATTTTAATTTCTTGCGAAATTTGCTTCAATTTGGGCTTTTTTCTCTCTCCTTTGCTGATTTTTTTTTCTCCGTCTCTAAAGCGCTTAATTACCAGCATTTCGATGGCTGCTGCTGCCTCGTTTGTCTCGTCTGCCCCGGCAGCAGCTGCGGGTCCAGTTTGAAGGCAATTGAAATTAATTTCCACAATTTAGTTTGTATTTAGAAAATATTTTTAAAGCCGGAAGTTGAATGGAGCTTAGAACTGTCGTATATTGCGGGGATCGAGCTTTATGCTAAAGCTAGAGGAAAAGCTTAAAGTAAAGAGAAGCCTTTGAAGATATATACATATATATATATATATAAATTGAATATAAATGAGAATAATATATAGAAAATTTATGATTATTATTAGTATTTATAGTTCTTAATGGGCTAATGGGAAAGCTTAAAGCATTGTTAAAAGTTGTAGTTCCAAGTACAGCTTTAAGTCGAATGAAAGCTGCAGCTTAAGCTTCAAGCTCTGATTATTTGTATATGACTTAACTTTAGTTCCAGGCTCTTTTTGCCCTAAGATTCTGTACTAAAACTTTAAGTCTTTAAGCCTATATCAAATTCTTTCCTTGCCAGAGGAAAAGCTAATGAAAATGCTGAATAACATTAACAAAAGAAACAACAACAAAAGCTATTTGGCAGTTAGTTTGAGTTGAAGCAGCCGCAGTTTATTGTTGTTTTTTTTTTTGTGGTTTGTTTGGTTCAAATGCTTGAAATATTTTATTTAAATGCATTTCAATTTGTGGTTATGCGTGTGTGTGTGTGTGTGTGTGTGATTGCATGTGTAATTGCTTTAATGAAATATGCGTGTATTTTATGAAAATTTAATTTACACATTTTAGTACGCATGGAATTATGGCAATTTGCCCATTTTCCGAATTTTCCATTTTCCCGTTTTCCCGTTTTCGCATTTTCAGTTGAGTAGTTTTTCACTTTGGCATTTTATGGAGTGGAAAATCACATTTGCATAATACACACAAGCGGCTTATTGGCTAATCAGTTTATGTGCAAATTATAAATAATTAAACAATGCGAAAGCTTTTAACCAAATGTTAATATCAATTTCCCATTGAGTGGTTCGAAGGGGGTGGGGGGTCGAGGCAGGAGAAGGAGAAGGGGGAGGGGAAGGGGCTGGGAAATGCAGTTCAAAGAGTTGCAATTGCAACGAGACTCAAAGGCAAAGGCAAAGGCAACGGCAACTACTTAGGCTCGCTTTGTTGCAACTGTTGCAATTGCCCCCAACCACTTTGCCGCAGCCGCTCCTCCCCTTCCCCCTCTCGATTGATGCCACAAAGACAACAGCGGAATAATCGTTGCGGCGCGCATTAGTGCCCATAGATACAGATATAGAGATATAAAGATATACGGATAGATAGCTGCACAGATACAAAAGTTAGATAGATGCCTTTGTGTCACTGCAATTGACAAAATAATCACTGCAACAGGCGGGGCAGGGCAGCAGCTACACGCTCCATACAACAGTAAGAACAACAACAACAACAACACACAACGGCACACATATTTTCCCGCCTAAACAAAAAAGCAAAGCTAAAGCAACAGCAACAGCAAGCTTGGCAACAAAAAGCGAGAACAACCGCAACAAGATGCTCAGCAACATTTTCTCATGCGCACGTTTCTGGCATGCAGCAACATTCCGCATTGGCAACATTTGGATGCTTCGGCTTGCTGCCGATACACTTGACTAGTTGTTGTTGTTGTTGCTGCTGCCGCTGCTGATGTTGGCTTGCTGCTTGTTGTTCTTGTTGCTGCTGCTGCTGCTGCTGCTCGGCAGCTTCGACAGCTTCGGCTGTTGCTTCGCCCGCAGCTTCGTGTGTTGCCGGCCTCGTGTTGCTTGCTGCCTGGTTTTCACAACATTTTCCCGTGCGATTTTTCAACAGTTTGCAAAAAAGTTTCGTTTATTTGCTGCTTTTTTTTCGCACACACAGCGCCGCAGTCTGCGTTTGTTGTCGCTGGCGCTTGGTACATGTCGTCGGAGCGACGGAGCGCGCGCGCGTATCTCAAAGATACATTTCACAATCACGTAAATCTGAGCCCCATTGCCGGCTGATCTCTGCCCAGTGCCCTGGCTGCGTGCCCTGTGCCTAAGCGTACGTTGAACTGCGACTTTTTGTTTAACAATACGGCAAATAAATAAGAGGGCGAAAAACCTACAAAACAAAAGATATAAAAAAAATACAAAATAAAAAGAAGAAAAAGAAAACGAAATCAAATCAAATAAAAAAGTTGTAAAAACGTAAATCGGCTGTTGTCAACGTATTTTAGCCGGCCTAAGCTGTAAGTGAATGTGTACGTATTCATATACATGTGCATGTGTGTGCGTGTGTGTAGGTGTAAGCGGAAGTCAACTGCCGCCGCCATTGCTGCCGCAGCTAACGGAAGTGTGTTATTAGTGCGACGGAAAATTGTATTTACTTGAAATGTACTTGCAAAATTTATGAAGTAAAAAGTTGAGTGTGTTTATTTGTGTGTAAGAGTATGTGTGCGTGTGTGTGGTTGTGTGTGTGCACACAGAAGTAAATCAAATTAATTCAAATTTATGGCAAGTTGGGCCAACAGCAACAAAAAATAAAATAAAATCAAATCTGCATATGAGCTGTGTGTACGTGTGTACATGCGCTAGTGTGTGAGCCTGTGTGTGCCTGTGTGTGCGGCACATTGTCAAAAGTTTTAATTGAGCAAAACTTAAACAAGTAACTGGAGCTACATAAATGTTCGTTATGCTAATTGAATTACAACACCAACTTTAAGAGAAAAACTAATCCCCAGACAGAGAAAGAGACAGAGAGTGAGAAAGAGGGAAGCAGAGTGAGCAGCTGTTTGGACTCGTTAAAAAGGTTTGTCAATTAAACACTCGTTTTGGCCAAGAAACTTTTTCGTCTTAGCTGCAAAACACTTTTAGACTTTTAGTGGCAAATTATGAGCTGGCAACAAACTTAATTTCATAAATGATGATCATTGATTTGCGGGCCAAGTTGTTGGGCTTTTTAAGCCACAAATTCATAAGTGAAATTTGGCTAACAGAGAAAGAGAGAGCTGCATTTGGTTTTGATTGTTATGCAGAGTTTGTTAACTAAATTCACAGAAATTATCATATACTCAATATACTATACGAGGGGTATGAGGTACCCCCCTCTCTT
This sequence comes from Drosophila arizonae, assembly GCF_054131065.1. Lineage (NCBI taxonomy): Eukaryota > Metazoa > Arthropoda > Insecta > Diptera > Drosophilidae > Drosophila > Drosophila arizonae. Next base: position 1,544,478 of record NC_142924.1, on the reverse strand, counting down.
TTATGCAGATCAATTCCATTCCATCTCATAGAAAATTATTCACTTGGCACATTCAACAAATAGATTTTTCCTATTTTATTCCACTTCCGTTTATTCAATTTTACATTTATTTTCAAGTGCTGCATTTACTCGCTTTTTCTTCTATTCCCTCTGCTTTTCCATCATTATTCATATCGCTTTTCTCATCATTAATAACTTTCGCAATGGGCAAAGTTGTGCAATTCGAGCAAAGCAAATATTAAATTCAATAATCACTTAAGCGCCATAAATATTGCTGCCCCAATAAAAAGCACTCGACTCCTAGGCTTCCGCTTCTGTCTGTCCGTCTGTCAATGTCATTTCAATGATTAAAACTTCAATGGCAAATAAAAAGGGGAAAAGAAATATATATAAAATGTGCATACATACATACATACATATATCTCTAACCGTACTCCTCCCATTAACCCCCTTTACAACTGTTTCATTCACTTGCTGCTGCTGCTTCAGTCTCTTTCCCTTGCAGCAACGCCAGCAGGAGCAGTAGCAGCAGCAGCAGGAGTAGAAGGGCAAGCAGCAGCTCAATCATCCACCGACGCACTTGCTCTTATACCAGCTCCTGTTTTACTTTTCCTTTTATAGAATATTAATACTCGCTCACGAAGTAAAGAGAGTTGATTGGTTTGGTGCAATGCCAGATTTACTGTTTATCCGAAATAAAGACGGGAGATCTCGATCATATTTAGATCAAAAATATATATATATATCGATGATTATAAGGGGCGTGGCAGAGAGAGTGTATCTTCAAAGATATTATTTATATGAATTACCTAAAATCATATCTTTAATCTACTTGGAGGCGTGGCGAATCGTAATGAAACTAGTTCTTCCCCTATGATCTATTTCTCTTGACCTCTTCCCAAAACAAAGCTCGCCCATGAGCGAGTATTATGGAGTCGGTGACGCTCGACTGCATCAATGCGACTTGTTTTTTATTAATGAAAACATAAACATCTCTCACTTTTTGTATGAAGTTCTCTATTTGCCTTCGTTTTGTGGGCTTTTCGCTTGCCTTTGTTTTCCTTTGGCCGCCGCTCGTAATAAATTTTTAATTTCGCTTAATTGAAAATGGCCCACACACAATTTGCTATATGAAAAAATTTGCTGTAAGTCGCAAAGTTATTGAAAAACTTTATTGCATTTCTTTTTTATTTTTCTCTCGTTTTGCTTTGTTAAAGCTGAAAACTCGAGCAGTCGAATTTCTGAAGCCTGTCCAGGTGGAATTTTCGTCGCTGTCTGGCAACGCCGATGGTGAAGAGGAAGCGAATGCAGTGAGGTGTGAAAAGCTGCTCACATATTTATATAGCTGTCGCCCGACCATATATAGGCAAACATTTAAGCAAACAACAACAGCCAAGAGACGCGAGAGACACAAGCCAAGTGAAGCTGCCGGGCGGAACTGAGGTGCACTGGTCGAAAAAATGGGTCACATGCTTGCCTCATGAATGGCGCACAGAATCTTGCCGTGGCGCCGCTCGCCAAGTGGCTGCCACTGTCAAATAGGGTTGGGGACTGTGTCATAGACACAGCTGCCCCTCCCCCTCCTCCACCTCCTCCTACTCACTACTCTTCGCATATGCCCCATTGTCCCGCCTCGCATTGTGTGCTGTGGCAAGCGAGTGTTTAATTGCCGCCAAGATATGTCAAGTGTTTACAAACAGTTACAACAGTTTAAATAGGTTCTCATAGCGCCCATAGTGCCGTATCATGTCTGAGTAGTGTGTGGGCTCTTGAATGAAAAAGTGATTTACAAGCAGTTGCCATCAATTTGTTATGCCAGAAGTTCTTATCGAGCGAGCACTCTAATTGCATATAGACATGGAATTTCCCTGAAGCTGACACGACCTCCTCTATTCCATCCACCCTCTATTCGACTAAATATAATATTATTTGTTTTTTCTATACCATAAACAATAAAATGTATATTCCCTGTTATATCTCTGTTATACTTCTGTAAATCTCTATATATCTGAAATAAATTGATCTTGGATAACATATTCAATTCTATTTAGTTGATATAGACTGCCTGCCTATTGCCCATATATGATATCATTTGCTAATCTTTTTAATTTTAATCATAATCTTTTTCATTTGCAATTTCAATTTGCATTTTGTCTTCGACTGAGACTCGCATTTAGTCTAATTAATGTGCAATTTGGCCCACGGTGGCATGCGATGTGTGACCTACCTTTTGGCCCGCCCCTCTCTAGTCTCGCCTGCCTCTGTTTCTTCAGCTGTCCCACTTGCTCTCTTCACTTCCTTATGAGGCTACTTGGCTCGTTAACATTTTTCCCACAGCAGTCAGCCTGCTGCTGCTGCCTCTGCTCCTGCTGATGCTGAATCTCGCTTGGGCTTCTATTCAGATATGGTGACTGGACCAGAGCCTGAGCCTGAGTCTGTGCCTGTGCCAGCAGCTTATTTATTGCATATAAAGCGTCACCTACAGCCGGGTGCCCCGAGCAGCAGGAGCATGCGGAGCAAGAGGCGCCACTCATATGACGTCGTCAACGTCGTCTGAGCAACGGCTTGGCATAAATTAATGAAGGGCACTTTGTGTTTGCTGCTGCTGCTGCTGCTGCAACTGGACAATGCTCAGTGGGTTAGATGTTGCTGCAGTTATCTCTCTCTCTCTCTCTCTTTCTGTTGGTCTCCCTCTCACTTTGTTTACATTGCATTTTGTCACACGTTGAGCTGAAAGCGACGCCAATTTGTCTGAAATGTTTTGAATTCTAAGCGTTCTGGAATTGTGTGGGCGAGCAGAGGGCATGGAGGGGACATAGCGGAACTAGATGGCAACGTGCTGCACGTGCTGAATGCGGATGTGATGCTGCTCCTCCTGCACCCACTGCTCCTGCTGCTGCTGCTCCATGAACGTGTGGCTCATGGCCAAGCCAGAGCTGTGCTTTATGTTTCACCTCCTGCAGCTATTTGGCCAGCTATTTTCTGTGCATGTGTCAGTGTAGGCGTGTGTGTGTGTGTGTGTGTGTGTGTGTTTGTGTTTGTTTGTTTGCCATTTGGCTCTTTTTCATATATTCACACGAGCGGCTCACAGCTCACGGCTAGCCACACTTTGAGTCAATCAAAATGCTGCCAGCCACATTCACAAGCCACCGAGACCAGGCCAGCGTCATCGTCATCGTCATCAGCATCGCCATCGCCATCATCGGTCCATGGACATCTGCCTGGCCACAGGCAGCCGTGTGAATTATGCGCCGATAAAGTTGCCCCGTTTTGGGGGCCAGCTCGTTACCCATATTGTGTTGCAGCCGCCTGCAGAAAAGCAAAACACCTGCTGCAGATGCCACAGTCCGTCTGTCCGGCCATCTGTCCGTCCGTTCGTCCGGCTGTCTGTCTGTCTGGGTCGAGGCTCCTCACACATTGATCTTATCGCAACGCGCGCTCACACCCAAAATGAAAAAGTAAGGCTCCAAAAAAAGTGAAAAAGGAATTTATTTGGAGGGCAAGTGAACGGCTGCTAGATACCCTGCAGAGAGCTCTTTAAAAAGTACTAACAGTGGCGGTTTCGGTTTTGAAATATTTTTTCGATTTTGGTCACTCTGAAAAACTATCGATAAAACTCATAGCATTCAGCAAATTCAAATTTCTGAAAACTCTGTGTCTTACGAATCTATATTTATTAACTTTGGATCTTTTTCTGATTATATTATATATATTTCTTTATGCTTCTGTTTTTCCATTTTCATTTATCGATTTCTATAAATTAGTATACTATATATGGTATACAAGTCTGAATTGAGTTCTAGCTGATTTTGGCAAACTCAGGTGTTCACCAAAAATGTAAACTTCCCATTTCATTGACTACAGGGTATACATATATAAAAAGAAAGAACGCAGAGCATCAAGAGCAGAAGAGCTCCACTGAGCAGCGACTGCCGTGCTACGTAGCCTGTGTTTGAGTTGCAGTTGGAGTCTGGGCCTGGGTCTGGGTCTGGGTCTTATCTTTAGGTTCCATAGGCTGTATGGCTGTGCCGGCTGCTTCGACTGCTCCTGCGCTCTGCCTTGGCCTTGGGCTTTTGCTTTAGCATTGGCTTTGGCTCTGGCCTGGCTCTGGCTCTGGCTCTGGCTTTGGCTGTCGTTTCTCTTGGCCATTTATTTACATACATCGCAGTGCGCTGGCTGCTTCAACTGGCTCGAGTCAAGGGCCGCAGCTCGCCTTATTGTCTGGCCACGACGATGCTGATGCCTGTGCCGATGCGGATGTTGGCTGCTAATTTCACCTTTTCACAGATTTCGCGTGGCTCCATTTGCTGCCTTGTGTGGGTTGCTGCGACTCGGGCAAAACTCTTCAACCACACACTGCCAGCCGCTGTGTGTCCCATCAGCTACATCTTCAATTATTTAGCTCCAGCTGCAGCTTACATGCTTGAGTTGATTTTCGCAGTGTATTGAGTCGTCGCTCTGCTTGGAGCTTGGAGCGCTCCCACTTGACTTGTGGGAGGTTCATGAAAAATTGAGCAAGTGCCGCACTTGCAATTTCAACAGCTCATCTGCCGCTGCGCAAAACAATCTCGTTCCCTGGCAGCTGCCAGTTGGCAGTTTGGACTTTGGGTGCTATTTCGCTTCGCTTCGCTTCGGTTGGCCTCTCTGCCAATGTCTGAATTTCTGCGCCTTTACTTTTTAGTACCAGCCTTGCCTTGACTCGAAGTGTGTTAGCATTTGGAATTTTCAATTGCGAGCTGATTAATTTTCAGTTGTCATTACCCTATATAGAACAGCATTTAGGTTGAAGAGAACTTGAGTTAAAAGATCTCTACAAGATGCATTTAAAGCTTGGGAAATTAATGCGGGAAAGAAATCGTTCGAGACTCGATAACGATTATAGACTAGAAATTGTTGAAATTAGAAAGAAAAACAAGCTGATAGTTAAGAGTTCTTAGATATATGCCTGGGATCTTTAGATATACCAGCCCTGTATTAAATTCCTCAAGTCTTAAACTGTTTATATTTAATGTTTTACATACCTCAGCAATGCTCATTCGTTTTTTTTAGAAATTCGAATTGGAAATTTCATTCGGAATTCTGTCAATTGCAAAACCCACAATTTGGGCAAACTTCAATCAATAGAGACTTGGGCACAAATGCCACAATACATCAGGCAATACAATTACTGAGCCCAGCTGGAGTTTTGATAGCACCGCCCCCTCTCTCTTTTTCTTCTCTCTCTTCTCTATCTGCCGCCACTGCTCCATTACCATGTCAATGACCAGCTGCTGTGCTCTCAACACACCTGCGGCAGATAAAGCTCTCAAGAGAGCCAAGGCTTTGCCATGAATATGCAGCTGATGCACGTTCTCTACATTTTTTTTTGATGCGGGTGTATATAGGCTACACCCAACCCAGCACCACCCTCTGGCCCCAGTTAGCCCCTACTGCACCCGCCGCCACCTCCTCGTCCTCCTCCTCCTCCTGCTCACTCACACATCATTCTACGCAGTTGACAGTCTTTTGCACTTGCCACGGCTCTGCTTTCCATTTGTTGTTGTTGTTTTTGGTCGTTGGGTAGGAAAAACATACAAAAGCGATTCATAGATTTCCGTTTTGCTGCGCTACAAAACAATGGCATTTTCATGTTGCACGTAAAATGCAGCAGCAACAACAACAACAGCAACAATGGCAACAGCAATTCGAAAAGGCTCTCGCACGATAGAACTTAAGTGCAATTTCATTTTTTCCGATATTACTGCCATTGACGCCCGTTTTTAAGTATCTACAAAAACAAAGACATAGGAATTTGGGAAAATGCTGAAACGGAAGAGCGGAAAACCTATTGATAGGAAAGGCAGCTAAGTGCCTTGGGATAGATAGTGGCTCTAGACCGAGCCCTGATTTAATGGCTTTGGAATGTTTCATTGAGATAAGCAGCAATTCGTTGTCCTGGCTGGGTATAAATAGTCGGCGTAGACAGCGTTTGAGACACAGTTCATTTGAAGCTCTCAAGATGGTAAGTTGAGGACCTTCAATTGTCAGCGAGTGCTCTAAACTGTTGTATTCCCATTTAAAGAATACTCTGCGACTTATTGCTCTACTGCTTGTGGTGCTCACTGCTCAGGCAAGCATTATCCGCAAACCCGAAGTGCCGAATACGAAGAATGCTGTCCAAAAGTCACGGCCTAAGGTTGAGTTACCCCAAGGGGCAAGGAAGCCTATTCAGATCCAGGCGCCCAATGAAGCACAGGCTACGGAGGATTCACCGGTGGTAGGAAACCCTGAGCAATCGTCGCAACCTAAAGTAGAAGTTCCCAATGTGATCTCTTCTGTTCAGTCTGTGGAGCCCAAAGTAGAACTGCCGAGTGTGATCTCACCTGTGCAGCCAGCCATCGAACAAGCCCAACAACCCATAGCTCAGGAGGCATTTGCTGTTCCCCCGGCGGCAGCGAGCCCTGTGCAATCCCAGCCACAGTCAGTCGAAGCGCCAGTCAATGTAGTCCCTCAGATCGCCTCGAATCCTGAGCCGTCGGTAGTGCAAGGTAATGCGATCCCCCAGGTGGCTGAGAATCCCGTGGAGCCAGAGCAGTCTAAGCCAGAGCAAATCAATAGAGTCGCTCCAGAGCCGAAGATTCCCAATATATCGATTGGCGCTAACGTAGTCAGCTTTGTTGCCAGTAAAGTCCAGTCGCAAGCAGCTCCAGCTGTGGATAGTGAGATTCCCGTGCGATCTCAGGCACAGAAAATCGCCAAACCTTCTGCGGAAAATGCTGAAAAAGTCGTAGGCAAAGTGGAGGGCAGTGACAACCAAGTTGTAGATCAGGTACAAGCTGAGCCGCGCGGGTTCTTCGGCGCGAAATACCCTCAGGCGTATTATGTCGTCAATCCGGGATTCAATGGTACGTTCGTACAGCAGCCCTATGTAAAGCCGCCTTTCGTACCATTCCAACCTAACTTTGGCGGCCACAAAGGCTACTACTACGTCCTGCCCAACAACACCAACCAGACCATATACTACGGATACCACAACAAATTTGGTGGTTATCCCATAAGAGTTGTTCCTGGCAATGTGACGGTTCATAATTATGCTAAGCCCGGCTTCTTCCCTTTCCCTCTGAGACCAATACCCTTCTGGAAGTCCGATGAGGCAGACAACAACAGCAGCAACAACGATGAACCTCTCTTCATTCCCTACTATCCGCAAGATTATTCTAACTACGACGCCCCAGACTTTATTGTAAATAACGAACGTGTACCCGTGGGTCAGGCCCAGGGTCAAGGCCAAGGTCAGGGCCAGGGCGCCCACCAGCAACAACAGCCGAAGGAGCTTCAGCTGATTGGCCACATCTACATTTACAAAACACCCAAAACCGGCGGCAATCCAAGACCAGCAGCGGATGAAATTGTGGGCAACTTTGAGGAATCTGATTTCAGAATCAATGAGCCATTCGGCAACACTCAGCTGCTGTTGCAGCCGGTTTATCCTGGCAACGGCGGCAACAACAACAACAACGATAACGTCCCCAATCACATCAACGAGATCTATAAAAGTCTGCATCTGGTGCATCCGTCGCTCCAACAGCGTTCCCAAGCACCTGCCCAAAGCGAGGATAGCTCCGTGTTCTTTGCCGTGGATATACCCAAGCCAATCTATCGTTTCTTCAAATCCATCTTTGGCGCCTTTTCGAACTAAATAAGATGACCTGAAAGAACTAAGAACTCAACAACAACAACATCAACAACAACAACAACATCAACAACAACAACAACAACAACATCAACAACAACAACAACAACAACAACAACAACAACAACATCAACTATAATGAATCGCCCCTCTTTGTATTAGTAATATAAGTTAATCTTAAGTCGCGCACTTCAGTAAAAACATTCTACTCACAATATATGACTTTCAATGGGTTGAGATAGGAATATAAAGATCAATTATGAGTTGAAAGATATTTTATGAAATGGGTAGAAAAATGAATACCAGGCATAATTGATTAAATTAGTAAATGCCTAACTTGATAATTTTATGTTATAATATTCATAAGAGCCCATTGGAGTAATATACAGATATATTGGAAGATAAACGTCGTGCGCTGCGCACAAAGGCAGAGTCTGAATGCTAACAGCTTGCCTTTATTAAGATGATCATCGCATAATTATCATAAACATCATCTCTCATTAGTGGATATGGATGGGACAACCCGTTCAATTTGTTGAAAGTGTGCGGCGATATAGCAGGGGGAAACAAGATAGAATCTGAGTAGATAGGTGGTCTAAGACTTGAGTGGACGGGAGAGACAAAGGAAGAAAGGATCTCGACTATATAAGGAAACCCCAATCTAGATCTAAGGCACAATGACTGCAGAAGGATAAACTAGACTAAATTATAACATATAATATAATTAAGTTATCAAAGCCTCAAAACTAATATGCCCATGTATATATATATATATATATATATATATGTAATGTAAACTCTGACTGCACAAGCTGCTGTGCATTATGCAGAGTCCTATCAAAATATTGTGTATTTCGCCTCCTGCCTGCAGCTGCGAGCTTTTCGTTCTCTTTATTTGTATTTATTTTGTATGTTATCTCATGGGGTTGAATGTGCCTGTTGGCATTTGCCATTTTAATGAATACATAATTAGTCTTTTTGCTAACCATTCAACCTTGCACACCCTCACACACACACCCACACACACATACATACATACAGAGAGAGACTAATGCAGCTGCTCTTGTGCACCTGCTCAAAATTCATTCATTCATATATGAATTTTCATGCAACATGCAGCAGCACGTAGAGGTTTATCAAAGGCCTTTGTGTTAGTGTGTGTGTGTGTGAGCTTTCAGCTATCTGTGTCCGTTTCGTGGGCTCCGCATTGCTTATTGGTTCGTTTCCAGGCTCTTGCTCATGCAATATTGAGATAATGTTTGCCCTGGCTCATAATTGCAAGGATTACGCTCATAAAGTTGGACAGAGCAGGAGCCGAAGCGGGAGCCGGAGCAGGAGCACTTCACTGTTTGCATTTCACTTGCAAATGGCGGAAATGCGAGAGATGGGTAGAGACAAAGGGAGAGAGAGGGGGGAAATTGCTATTTGCTGATAGCGTTTATTTAATATTTAATTGATTTTATGCCCAAGCGATTTTTCCATTAGCCTGACACACAATTCCAGTTCCAAATGCCACGGCAACGGCAACGGCTACCTGCACAGGCAGTTGGCTTATTGTTGAGTGCACGTACATATGTGTGTGTGTGTGTGGGTATGCTTATCTGATTACTTGCTTGTTTGGCATAATTAAGATAGTATGAATAGGCTTGAAATTGCGAAAATATGACTCAAAATTTTCACTATGATTCGCAGTTTGTATTGAGTTTAAGCTGATATATTTAACTGTAGTTGCCCTCTGAAGCATTTCCCTACATATCAGCCATTTCAGTCGCACTGCAAACACAAACTGTTTAACCCTTTAACCCACTCGCCGAGTGCAGTAATCAGGCTAAACAATGCCAGCCGCAGCAGCCGTGTGGCTGCGCTCTGCCGAACCACGAACCACGAAGCACATGAACCACTAAACAAGCGTCAGGCCACAGCGCATCAGCATCAGCATCAGGATTGCCATCAGCAGAGGCTGCGGCAGCTAATCATAATTATCGGCGACATCATTTAAATACTGTGCTGGACAACGGCACGTATACGCAATGTTGTTATTTACTCTTTAAAGCAGCGAGTGAGGAAACGCCGTAAGCCTCAGCCTTGCCTGTCATTGCCTCGCCTCGCCTTGCAGGACTTTTTAAGCAGAAACTTTATTGCCCAAAGGAGCCAAATCGGAGAGACGGAAGCAGCCCATAAATATATCATGAAATCAAAAACTTTGCCACAACTTTTCCGATGCTCTCTCTCTCTCTCTCTCTCTCGTTTGACAGAGCGTGTTCCCTTTGATTGGTGGTGCGCCACGGCAAGCTGTGGGTGCTGTGCCACTCCTGCTCCTCCACGTAACCCCACTGCCAATCAGTTGCGTGTGTAAAAGTGCTGTGCAACAACTGCTCAACAGACATAGAGAGTGAGAGGGAGAGATAGAGAGAGACAGAGAGAGCTGTGTAATGCGCTTCCGTTTCCGGCTGTCCATTTGGCTCAGCTCTCGCCACATGACGCTTGGTCACAATTCCGGCTGCTGCTCGATCCGGCCGGAGAAGCAGCCTCTTGGATACACTCAATTCAATAAAACTTGTGTCCATTTAATTTAAAATTCTCTCTTTCTCTCTCTACACTCTCCGTCTCTTTCTCTCTCTCACTCAGTCGCTGTTCTGCTGGCCTTTGGCTTGGGCAAATTAATGGCGTTAAAATTAGTGCCATAGACAAATTCCGCACTTGGCACCTGACCAGCAGCTGTCTGTGCAAAGTTTACCTTTTTTCCTCCTCTCAGTTTATTTGGTTGTCACTTTGTGGCTAAATTATGCCGGGTCCGGGCCACTGGGAACTGGGAACTGGGAGCTGGGAGTTGCTGTTGCTGCTGCTGCTGCGGCGACACGTGTAACTGTAGCTCTAAGTGGCTGGCAACCTTTCAAAAACTTTTACATTCAACTCGCATCTTAAAGCTCTGCTTACATTTTACACAAATAGAAAGCTTATACATTTCCGGATTTTGTTGTGTTTTGCAGCACTGAACGTTGGCAGACGTCCGGAGCACCGGGACCGTCGCTTTTTTGGCATTTTACGCGCCGGCAAGCGAAAGGACGACGGTAAGTGGGCAAGTGCTCCATGGAGCCCTAATGAAACCAATTAAGCAAACAGCCAGCCATACAATTTGTGGCACTGAGGCAGCACAAAATGAAATATCAAAGGGCTAGACAAAGGGTAAACAAGCTGTCCAACTGCACGGCGTTTCGGTGTCCAATTCAATTACGCAAATGCTACATGTAACGAGCCAGAGATTCAAATTCAACGAATTTGAAATGCGCTGCTACCACTTTAGGAGCACAGCCAGTGCTGTGAAATGTTTGAAAAGAAATCTGAAAGCTTTGAGTAATACTCTGAGAGGATTTTTTTGACTGAGTATATATTATAAAGCAAAACTGAATACGGTGGTCAATTCTGAAGTGTTGTATAAAGTCTGAAATAACTTGAGTGTTGGATAAGGTCTAAGATATTGCCATATTATTACCATATATCAATGCAATTGGTCATTGATCGACAGATTTGCCTAGGATGAATAGCTAGTAATGTCCATAATATCAGTAAAAGTGTTGAAAACACATAGAATAAAATACATAATAGTAATATTTAGTGTTGGACAGTTTTATAAGTAATCGTATATTTATTATTATGTGAAGGAGCTAAATCAAATTTGCTTGCAAAACAACTAGTTGGTCTAGTTTTTATAATACTAATAATAGTGTTGAACAATGTCAAATATAGTTATATTTTAGTGCTGTAAAGCCAATTTATAGCTTCAATATAGAGTCAAGGCAAAACGTTAACTTTTAATGTAAGCTGTTAGTGAAATTAATATAGCTTTCTTTTTTACCTTTGTGATTGGCAGTGTTGCAAAACGCCAGTAGCCACATTTGAAATGTTTTTCAGCATTTTGTGTAATAAACTTTGCCCAAGCAGATTGCAAGTTGCTCCGCAAGTTTCTCTAAATCAGTATAACTATTTGAAGTGCTTCCCTCCGCTCCACCTGTTCACCTGTCCAGCAGGTAAAAACAATTTTGAGTAGTCAATTGAAATTGTGCCAGTTTCCGTCGCATATTTGCTTGCACCGGACCGTACCGGACCGCACCGGGCCCGGCCGGAGCTGAGCACAAAAGCCATTTGAGCAAAATCAATAGATTTGTTTTGGACCGCAGGCCAGGAAACTTTTGATGGCGACTCCTGGACACAGTTCGAGGCCAACAACTGGCATACAAATTGGGGCTTAGCAGCTCAAGAGATGATTCTATGTGGCCAGTGAATGGAATTCAATTCATGCTCGTTCACAAAGCGAATAAGGGTGTCTAGGATTTGCTTATGCGAGTGTAGAGATTATATAACTAGCTACGGAATGAGTCCCGAGCGGGCATTATGCAGTCAGCTATGCCTGATTTCGATGCAGCTATTTGTTCTCCCTCCCTCCCTCTCTCGCTCTCTCTTTCTCTCTGCCAGTCATGCTCTAAGCTCAGCATTTGGTCAAATTGTTGTGCGCTTTGTCTGCAAGAATGTGTGTGTGCATATGCCTCCCTCTGTCTTTCTCTCCCTCTTTGTGTGTGTGTGTGCACAAAGGCTTAAAAATGTTAATAACTCTGCGCATTGATGAACAAAAACCCCGATGCTTAACTCATCAGCAGGAGCAGCGCGTCTCGCCGCTGTCTCGAGTCTTTCCACGTGCCACAAAGTGGATTAGCGCCGGTCTGTTCCGGCCGGTCTTGGCAAGATTGTTGGCCTATGGGATAGGCTGAATGCCTTTAAATGGCCACATTTATATCAATTGAAAGCAAAACTGGCGCCAGGCCCACCCGTGGTGCGCACATCTTGCTGGCCAGGCAGACGCATTCATCATGCTCACCCCGAACACTCGTATCGTTGTCTCTCTCTCTCTCTCTCTGCCTCTCTCTCTGACACCCTGTCGCCTTCAATTAAATGCAAATTATTCTGCACCTGTCTCCGCGACTCGCCGTGATCAATCCAACTTATGTCAGGCACAGCTTGGGCCGCTGCACTTCAAATCCGAGGACCCGCTCCATCCTGCTGACTGCTGACACTTTAAATGGATTACGGGTCAGGTCCGGCGGGCCTAATGGCCATGCATAATACAGCAGCTGCGCACAGTAGCCGAAACGTCAGCTCGCCAGTCAATTGATGTTGGATAATCACTAGGATTAGCTCGCATATTGAAATCGAGACCGGTTTCTTTATTCAAATGTGCGCCTACATCAGCGTGATTCGACTTGATGTATAATTGATAAGTTACAGTTATATATATTATAGCTAAAAGTATATTCTTTTTTCGTGTCTAATAAATTCTCAAGTAGTGCTTATAGTACTCCTAATTCTAATAGGTCTGCATTGCTTAACTTAAGTTGCTTACTCCGAACTATATTCCGAATTGTACTTTATTATATATAGACTGATATAAACACCCGAAAAAGTATTCCGAAAAATACTCCGAATAATCATTACTCCGAAACTTACTCCGAAATGTTTTTCTTATCAGCTTGTACTCCTCTTTTGTATCCTTTTTAGTACTACTCGCCCAGAAATAATTGTTTACCCCTATAGTATTTTCTAATAGTTTTCCGAACCGTAGTTTCTTATTGTCTACCTACTCCTAACTGCTATTATATCTTATGGTCTGCCTCGCCGTCTTGCCAGTTGTGTTTACATCCATTTTGTTACTTTTAATTGTCCACTGAAATATGCCATGGTCGTTCTCTGCTGGCTCGAGAGTCGAGAGCTATGCAAATGCTTAAAGTTGAGGTTCAAGTGCGCGACTGGCCGCAGTCAGCAGTGCTGTGTACCCCTGGCTCTAATATGCCCCCCACCCAGCCATTACCCCTTGCTATTTGGAATTACAACAAACCCAATGCGGAAAGAGACGAAAAGCAAACAACAAAAGGCATAGAAACGAGAGACGCCAAATCCGAATCGGATTTCGATTTTGACGGCGACTACGAGACAACTTCATAGCTGGCATTTTTACCATTGCCAGACAGAAGACAGGAGGAGGGGGAGGAGGAGGAGGAGGAGCAGTAGCAGTCGGACATGGGCGAGGATGTCTACATGACTTGAACAATTTTGTAATTACTTTGAGCCGCATGCAAATGCAGCGACCTTCTGTCTTTCTCTCTCCATCTCTCTCCCTCTCTCTTTCTCTCCCTCTCAGTTGATAGTTGAGTATAATTTCTTTGGCTGCTGGAATTTTATAATTAATCGGCAACGTTTTTCACACGACTTTATTCACAACCAGGCATCCCTGACATCAATGAACTCGTCCCGCTCCTCCGCATAGTCGGCGTCCTCCGCCTCCTCCTGGTCGTGGCGCGCATAATGATTGAATAACATGTCCCGATGCGATGGCATCAGCTTGCCGCTCTCACAGCCATGTTTGTCCTCATACGTGATCTCGCCCATGCCCATGCCCATGCCCAGGCCCAAGCCGTGACTGTGACTGTGACTGTAGCTGTGACCTGGACTGTGACTGTGACTGCCACGCCCCATATCGCCGTGACCGCTCCCGCCCCCGCCGCCACCTTCGCCAGAGAAGCCCACGACTTTGTAGACTGTCTGCTTGATGCCGCCGCCCCCGCCGCCGCCGCCTCCTGCACCGCCGCGCAACACCTTGTAGACCGTGTGGGTGTGATGATGCGTCTTCACCTTGACGGGCACGTGGATAACGAGTCGTCGGCTGGAAATGCGACGCGCCTGCAACATTGTCGCCGTCAGCAGCAGCAGTGTGAGCAGATTGCTTGCTTTAAGAGGATGCGCGGGTAGCTGGAGAGTGGGGGAGAGAGAGGGTGAGAGAAGGAGAGATTAGTAAGTGGTATGAATGGACTCTCTGCTAAGAGGACTTATTTGATACGAATAATACAGTTATTTGCTGAAAGTTAATGCCTGAAGTCATCAATCAAAGTGATTGAATGACTAACAAGTATGAAAGTTGACTTATCGAAAGTCTTCAGAGTAACTGCAATATAAACACCGTCTTAAAATATGAAATGTTGCAAAATTTTCAAATGATTGAAGGATGATTGAGCACCTAGAAGGTGAAGTTCTTCAATCATGGTAGTGCTGCCATGCATATAAAGTCAAGGAGTCTGCCTTGCAGCTGACTGATCGCATCAATCATTCACTATAATAAGTCTGCTCTTGATTGACATTCGATATATCTAGACTTGACTCTTTGTCAATCAAATTGATGTAACACTGGAATAGCTGCAGCATCCTTTGACTGTATTTCACTTTATAATCCTTTGCCTTGATTGCGATGCATTCGCATTCACTTGATTCACTGCCAAACACTCACGAATGATTCACTCACTTGTCGCATTGTTGATGTGGTTGGTCTGTGTGATACTCGAAGCGTTGATTGATTGCGGCTAATACCGTCTTGCCACCGTTTGCGGCACGTTCGCTTGGCGCACTGCCTGGGCGGGCTGGCGGCTGGCGCGCTTTTATATCGGCTGTGGGCTGGGCGCAGGGGTTCACTGCACCTTGGCGGTGCAGCGCATGTGGTGCACATTTGATGTGGCCGCTGCAGCCTCCGCTTGCCGGCCACATTTGCATGCCGCGCGCCTGCCACGCCTGCCACGCTGGCGCCCCGCATTACGTGTGTTTAATTATGATTAACAAGCTTGCTGCACGGCCCTCCCCCCCTCACACACGGCGGCCTCAGTGGGCGCGGCTGTTGCAAGTGCACTCGTGCGCACCACAAGGTGGCAACAATTGAACAATTTTCGCCACAGCTTCTCGTTGCCCACCTCTCTCTCTCCCTCTGTCCCTCTTTCTGTCTCTGGGATCTGCGGCATGCAAAACGGAAGTAGGCTCTACCAGGCGCTGTGCAGCCCTCCCTGAGCTAATCCATTCCAAAACAACGATTATTAACTCATCTCACATAACTAAATGATATTGCTGTGCAGCTCATCGACAATTGTTCAACTGCAACATTTTGTTGCAACTACGCGAAATGCGGAACAATGCGACACACTTTTTCATACGATCGTAATTTAGATGTAATTATTATAATTTGAGTGGATGGTTCGATTTAATAACTGAAAAGAAATGATAGCAAGTAAGCTTTAGTTGAGCGAGCTATTAGCTTGGATATTATGTCTCTGGAACAGTCGAGAAGAGTTTGATATATACTAATTATAGAGAGAGAGGGAATTGTAAAATAGATGGAGCAATAAAAGGAGAGAGAGATAAATAAGTATATATTCTCTTCTAATAAAGATTTATCCCGCAATATACCAAGTGGAAGGCAATTTCTGTACACTCATCCTCTAAAAAGAGTCAGAAGGACAATCAGCTAACATTTCTGTAGAAAAGTTCTTCTAGATATCTCATTAATTACATCAATTCCAGTCGCCTTTCATATCAATATCAATCCCTCAAAGTCTCATCCCTTCGCCTCTTGCCTTGCACGAAATCAGTTCTTGATTCAGTTAAAACTTCCGTTAGTTTCGTTTATGTGCAACATTTATTCAAACCCAGCGCAAGATGTGCAGCCATAAAAGTGAATATCCTGTGGGAGGGAGGGATATATGGATCTGTATGTGTATAGCCTACGTATGCCAGCTAATGAAACGAAAGTTTTTTCTCATGCTTTCTGTGGGTCCAACTAAGTTGGCCATAAGTAAACTGGGAATGCGTTCTGCAGAGCGTGCCCCATGAATTCTATAACTTTATGGGCAATGAGCCGCACTCTAATTGTCCAAAAACATGCGGACGAAAGGGGGCGGGGGCGGGGCTCAGCCTGCCTCAATGGCAAAATGTTTGCCCGGGCGTAGTTATAATTTTGATCAACTTTTATAGAAGCGGGAGGAGATGATGAGGTGGCCTTAGCTCCGAAAATGCTGCATGTGGCAGCTACAACAGCTGCACAAGTTGTAAGTTTGTAGTTGTTGTTGTTGTTGCTGGTGCCTAGTCATAAACTGCATGCGAAATTGCCAAAAAGCACACACACACACACACAGAGTCGGAGGTGTGTGGAGCAGCAGAAAGTTGCTCATTTACAGCGAGTGAGTCGCGAGTGAGAGTGGGCGGCAGATAGCGAGTGTGGGCGTGGGCGTGGCCAATAAAACGAGGCGCTGACAAGCGGCTGTAAGCCCCACCACATAGCAAAAGCCAGGCCAGAAGTAAAACAGCCTAAAAGCCTAAAGCCCCTAACCAGGCCGTAAATCCGGAAGCTGCGCAACAACTATTTAGCCCTACCAGCCGCTAGCCTGGCCTCTGCCACTCCCCGACCGCCCACCAGCCGCCGCCGCCGCCCAAGTAAACTCGTAAATTTTAGGAAATTACAACAGGGGAAAGTCCTTGCCAGGACAGCGACTCGGCTCTAAATTAAGTAAAAATGCGGCACGAAAGTTGGGCCTAGACGAGCTCTGGCTGCGTGCTGGGGCGTGGCCAAAAGTTTGTACACCTGTTGGCCGAATAAGCCGGGGCGTTAATTAAAGGTACAGCTACTCCAACTCCAACTCCAATTGCAGCTCCAACTCCAACTCCGACTCCACTTTCGCCTGGCAATTCCAGCTACAGCTAGGTGCTGGCCATGGATCAGGAGACGCGCTCAGATTTGTGGGCCGCACAAAGTTTTTTGGCCATGCGCTTCAGATTTATGCCAAACTAAAGCACTTGATGGCCAACTAGTTGGCATTTAATGGCTCTATTATTGGAGTTTCGGAAAGTGCCGTAACAAATGGGTTACGCTTCATGCACGCCATCAGTGTTGCCAGCCGTTGAGCTCCGGAATAAGTTGGATTGTGGATAAAAATAAGCTAAAACAAGCTAAAATGTACGAAAAATGCTGGAAAAGCGGGCTAGAAAAATGTAAGAAATTATCAAATGTCTTAGTAAAGTATAAAATGTATTAGTACAGTATCAAATGTCTTAGTAAAGTAATAAAGATATTAGTGGTATTAGCTAGTATTTTGTTTAAGTATTTCCTTTTAAGTGTTTCCTCTAAGCATTTCTTCTAAATATTTCTTCAAAAAATGTTCTCTAAGAATTTCTTTTAAGCATTTCCTTCAAGAATTTCTTCTAAGTGTTTCCTCCAAGTATTTCCTCCTCGAATTGAACGACCACTGAATATTATTTTTCACTTTACTGCTCTTTACTGCACTGCACTGTTGACCCCCACCGAGTCTGAGCGACTGAAGAAATGCTGAAGCTGCTGCCCTTTATATAGGGCATCTTTCACTCACACACTCACACACGCTCAACTGTTGTGCCCTCCGCCAGGTAGGGATCGTTGCAGCCGAACTTAAATTGAGCAATGAAAACACTCTCTGTTGCTTCGGGCATTCTAGCTTCGTTTTACTCAACTATAAAGAGGAGAGAGTATTGCTGCACACATATAGAAAACTTAGACGATCTACTGTAGTTCTTCCTTCTCCCTTGACTGATTGCAGACAGACGGAGAGACAGACACATATACGCGAATTACATCTCAACCTACGCTGCTCAAGAATATATATGCTTGATAAGGCCTAATGTTCATGGCATAGAGAGCAGCTCCTTCTATTCCATAGCTCTCTCTAGTCTGCATAGTCTGCATACTTTCAAATAAGCTAGATCTAGCCTGAAATAGGCTAAGCTGGCAGCACTGCAAGGTGAGTGCATGCCAAGCGGGCATAAAGTGTTAGCCAGGCTGCAGCAGTTGCTCTGTTAATTTACACATATTATTGGATACCTAGCGAAAAGCTTTGTTGGTTGTGGCAAAATAAAACAAACAAGCTAAACGATAGTCTGGTGTAGCATTGCCTGCTAAAGCGGGTTTGCCAAACTGATCTATATATAGATGGGAGAAATGTGAATTCGGGCAGCTAGACTCTGAAGAGATTAGATCAGAGAAGAGAACAATTCTGCTGTTGACTAATATTTATAGAAGATCAAATTTTTAGACAAATACTATAAATGGATTCTTGAGAAAGAATTGTTCGACGCTCCGAATCAAACGACGCTTTTTCATTCAAATTCAAATTTAATAACTTTTGTCAAAAAACTTCAGCGAAAATACTTTAAGCTAGACTCCAGCTCCAGCTGAAGCAAGTCTTACGATGAGCGCTGCCTACCGCAATGTAAAATATATATGTATTCCAGTTAGATCTTGAGTCCACGTCCTTACCCAGAAGCTACAGCGCTTTATCTCGGACGCATCTCGGCGCGCAGCAGCAGCGAGATAGTTGAGAATTCGCTTTTGGTGCCCCAAGTCAAATGTGGCAGAGCATCAGCTGCCCATCAAAGCCACCTGCACATGGTGGTGCTGGTGGTGCTGGTGTTATTGGTGGTAGTGGCCCACCCAACCGCTCTTTATAGAATCTTGAAAGCGTGCCGTGGCAGCTGTCCGTCCGTTCGTCCGTCCGCCTGCCTGTCCCGCTTCGTGCTGCTGCTTCGCTCGTTGGCCCGAAGGTGCGCAGGCAATAAATTTCGATTACATAATTTGTAAATTGTTATAACCCGGTGAAATTACCATGAAATCTTTCACAAAGGCATTACGAAATCTGCCACTTCTGCTGCCTTGCCAGCTTCATAAAGTTTTATGGCATTTGACTCTGTCTTTTGTTTTGTTTTTTTCCCCCCATTTTTGAGGAGCATCTAACAATAATGCGCTTTGGTTTCGCCATGTTAGCCATGAAAGGAGGCCCAGGCAGTCTGAGCCTCGTTGCCTGGGTGGGCTGTACCAAGAAAGTAAAGGGGGTGGGCGTGGCTCATGTTACGCATCGTTGCATAGATGATCTTTATTTTCTTTTTGTTTCTACTTCATTTTTTTTTGCTCTCTCATTTAACTTTTGTTGCCGCGATTAGTTTTTATGCTCAGACACTTGAATTTTCCATTCGATGTGGCCACCAAATAGGAAATCGCAAATTCCATTTCTAATTATCAGTGCCACGCCCCCCATGTCCATGTCCATGTCCTGTCTATCTGTGGGCAAATTGAATGCCAGCCAGCTCGCATTTGCGGCTGCTTATCTCGGCTCTTATCACGGCGACTGAGGCTGCGGCTTCTCCTGCTGCTGCTGCTGCTCCTGCTGCTGCGCCGCGTCCTGCGGCCATAAATCAACAGCCAATTACAATAAAAATTTATCATGCACAATAAAAAATGCGTCCAAGACGCTGAAATAATTTACATGGCGCATTTTTCACATTTCTCAAGCGAAGCAATTGGAATTTATAACAATGTCCCCAAAGGGAGCCAATCCGCCTCCTGCCACTCGCGCTCTTCCTCTTCTCCATCTTCGTCTTTCTGGTTTTTGCTATTCAGCAACAATGAAATTTTAATAAAGCACGCGGCACAGGACGCAGTGCAAACGGGATTGGGCTAGGACATAGCTACCTTCTATATAGTGGAGCCTGACATCGTGTCACGATATACGATACGGGCATGAATGAGATAGATTTTTATAATAAATTAGCAGGAATTAAGTAGACAAAATAAATGTATTAAATTAGGCATTGGAATTCAAATGTGTCGTGCTAGCTCGTGCTTTTCGTGCTGGGTATATCAGTTCAATTATGACAGCAGGAGCAGGAGCTGAGATGCATGAGCTCGTGTTATACAAGGCTAATTCGTGTCAACTCGTGATAATCAATAACTCATGCTAACTCGAGCTTATTCGTATAGAGGTACAATAAGTTGTGCCAATTCGTGTTAGCTCGTGAGAGAGTCGTGCTTTCTTATGCTATGTCGTATCAGCTCCTGTTAGCTCGTGCTGATTCACAATAATTTGTAAAGAGTCATGTAAGCACGTGTCAGCTCGTGCTAGAGCGTATTGAATTGCTCTCTTATGGCAAGTCGTGTCAACTCGTGTTCTTAGTTAGTCTCAACTCGTGCTAGCTTGTGTTGATTCGTGTTCACTCGTCAAGCATCGTATCAACTCATGCAGAGCCCTGAGCAAGAACTCGTATAGATTCTTATTGACTACTCACTCATTAGCTCGTTCCGAGACATGTCAGCTCGTGTTGGCTCTATTAGCTTAGTTTACTTTCTTCCTCGTGCTCTCATTAAGGCACATTTGGGGCCATCTCTAGCGCGAACAATAGGTTTGGGTGCACGTGCTCGACTGCACGGCGCAAGCTAAACGACACTTGGAGACATATTTGCTGAAGTGACTAAAGTGCAGCCTCCACCAGCCACCAGCCACCAGCCCCCTCTCCGTCCACCTGCCCCAGCTCAGTTGGCCCCATCAGCTGGGCAGCAAATCAAATGCGTTGCGGCGCATTTCCGTTTCCGTTTCGGCTGCCTGCTGGCTGCTGCACTTGTTGGGCTAGGTTCGGGCTTTAAAATTCTTTTTGGGCTTCCAATTTATGTGAGGCCCGCAGCACTCGCTGCCTTTTGCTTTGATGTAGCTCACCATGCCGGAATGCCCTCCCTGTACGCCAGCGGCGCCTCCTCCGCCTCCTGCATACGCTTTTCTTTTGCCAAGCGTTTCACAGTTTTTCATTGGAATGTTTTTTGCGCTCTCGTATCTGCTGCTGCGGCTCCTCCTGCTGCTCCTGCTGCTCCTACCGCTCCTGCTAGCCTCCATGTCCTTTGACGCTTATCGTGCGTCTCCTGCTGCTCAACTCCAACGTTCTGCCTTTGTCAACCGCTGTTTACCTCCGCCCTCCCTCTCCCTCCCCCTCTGCGCCCTCATTTGCCTTTTGTTAACTTGATTTTCGACTGCCTGCTATCGAGCATATGCACGTGGAGTGGCGTATCCTTCAAGCCGGTCACTGAGCCTTCCATACGCACGCACTGGCTGCCCCAGCTCGTCCGGCCCCTCCCCTCCCCTCTCTCTCTCCACCCCTTCTGCTGTCGTTTGCATCTGGCGGTTTCTTCAAACAAAAGGCACACTTTTGTAGCCATAGACAGTTTCTCTGTGGAGGACATCATGACCATTTGCTGGCTCTACAGCTCATTGCCATGAAGTGGCTTCAACTTCGAGTCGTGTCCTTAGTGTATTAAAGCCCCAAGGAGGATGCCAACTCACTCTAGTTGACCTTAACTTAAAGAAGATTAGGGCCTATTTATGATTAAATTTTAATTTAAGTATGACTTTAATAGAGACTCGTTTTAATGAGAGATTACTGTAGTGAAAGTTCCCTATTAATTTAGTGTTGGAATGGGGTATATTATTGTGTACTCCATATGAAGTTGGTATTTTAAAAATTCAATCTAAATATAAATATGCCGGAGAATGACTGTAGATATCGATTGGTAATATCGATAGTTATATGCCGTGTGTAGTCCGTGTCACGTAGTGATATGAGGTGGCAACGTGTAGTATTGCCAGATTGTTTAGAAGACGACTCGGGGCAGATGACTTGCATTTGAAAATATGAACACACGTACACGGAATTCACGCAGCTCCAGCGTTAAAAAGAATATGTCGGCAAGGGCTGATAGGAAAGTGACGATTATTCCATCCGATGATGAAATAATTAACTACGAACATGATAACGAAGACCCGACAAATATAAAACAGAAATAGAAATGAAATATTCACTGCTTATAAAATACAATTTTGGCTTAATCAGCGGGTTTTTACGAGTCTTGGCTACTATAAATTAACAATGCGCTAACAACAATATAATTTGCAGCTATTTTTTATTGCACAACTAGACAATAATGGAAATGAAATTAAAACTTTTCCATGGTCTACTCCAGCTTGGGCTGGGGCAACTTTCTCGCTCCGCTCCGCTTCGGTTTGGCTTCTGTTCGGGTCGCTCGGAGACGTTTAAATTTATGAACGTCATAAAAATCATATTTTTGTGGTTTGTTTAAGGCGCGTCCGAGTGGGGGTAACCACAAAATGGGGCCATAAATATTTAAAAGCGCTTAAACATAGACAAAACGAGGCGAATGCCACAAAGCAACGCTTAAATTTTATTGCGCCGCCCATGTGACTGCCCCAGCCCCTGCCCCTGCCCCTGCCCCTAGCACCTGCCAACTGCCAACTGCCAACTGCCAGCAACTGGGCAACTCCTTGCTTTAGAATCAAGTCAATAAAAATTCAAATTGATTTTTGATCGCACCTATTCCAACCTGTGATGCCACCCAAAAGGCAGTGCACATTAAAATGCCATCAAATTGGCTTAAGTAGTAGCCCCTACCGCTGCCTCTACCTCTGTTGTCATCTCTCTCTCTCGCTCTCTCGCTCTGTCGCTCTCTCCATCCCCTTCGTAACGCGATGCGCGCTAATTGAAAATCTGCAAATGACTGAAATTTGTGTAAATTATTTTGTGCATAAATTTGCGCATTTCATTGCCGTTGCAGGCCATCGTCGACGGCAGGAGGGAGGGCGGCAAGAGCGGGGTACAGCCGTGTTAAGTCTATAAGCCATGTCGGCCTGTTGACTCGTTGACTCGTTGGGCCCTTGTCAACAAGGATTTCGGTGCCAATCGCGCCATCTGACAATCGAGCAAGTTTATGACGATTTTTATGAGCTTAGCGCGTCTGCACGTTGCCGATGCTGTAGCTGATGCTGATGTTGTTATAGGTCGCATACCCTGTAATAAAAATTATCATAAAGGAGTCGTGTTGGGTTCATGTAGATAGCAGAGGACAGAAGCAGCAGTCACTCTCTCTCTCTTCTCTATCTATCTGCCTGCTCAGACTCTCCCACAGTCAGCTTTCCTTTCCATTTATATTTCTGTATCTGTCTCTGTCTGTGAGTCTCCCTATGTAGCTGACTCTACATTCTTTCTCTATCTGTGATTTTTCCCTCTCCCATACCTTTTTCTCGCTGCCCTCTTATTCTCTCTGTATCCTCAATATATGTCTCTGCGACTCGTTCTGTTAGTAAGTCTGTCTCTTTTCTCTACTTTGTATTCTATATCTCTCTCTTTCTCTCAGTTCTGCTTTCTCCTTCTCTCTCTCTCTCTTTCTCAGCTCTTGCTCGCTCGAATTCTACCGCCTATTTTCTCTGTCTCCCTCTCCTCTCTCTTCATTCTCTCTCTCACTCTTTCTAGTCTCTTCTAGGGTATCTATTAGTCGCTCCAATCAGCCAATAGCAAGCGCCACTTGTTGTGGGGCATTTAGGTTTATGTTCGATGGTCTCTCGTTAAATTTTCGATGCGCTTCAGCATTTTAATTTACGACACATTCAACAGGTGGGAGAGGGAGAGAGCTATATAGATAGAGATAGAGATTGATGTAGAAAAGATAATAAAAAGTCAGATGATTGAAATCAATCTTATTTGCTCCAACGCCTTTGCTTGCATTTGATTTAAGCTGTGTTTTATTATGTTTGTTTCTTCTTCTTCTTCTTCTTGTTATTGGTAAGTGTAGCAACGCATCTTGGCCGTTACGCTTTAGGCCATTTCCATTTTACAGTTGCTTGGCCTACAGCTAAACGACTGAGTGGTCGTGGAAGGGGAAGGGGAAGGGGAAGGAGACGGGAACGGGTACGGGGCAGATGGGGCGGCTTTGTGGCATGTCCATGTCGAGTTGCCATGTTTAGTTGCAATTAAAATGCTTTTATCTTATTAGCGAGCGAGACAATCGCAATGCCATTTGTTAGCCAAGTTAACAGCGAAGAGTTCAATTTCCCATGTGCCCAGAGCACAGAGAGAGAGTTCAGCCTTTTGGCCAGAGATAAAGACAGGGAGAGAGAGAGAGAGAGATAAAGAGAGGCGGAGAATTGGAGACTCAAAGTGTTTCCCAGATGCCCAGATTCCCAGATTCCCGGCTGGCTAATCACATGCACCTCCAATCAATTCCAAGCGCCTTTTATGCCACCAGCTGCGGCTGCGGCTGCGGCTGCGGCTGCGGCTGTGCCACAACTCAAAGCGTCCCCATTTGCCCGCTTCGATTGAATTATTATCGCCGCCTGCCAAACAGCTAAATGTGGCAGCAGCAGCTGCTGCTACCGCTGCTGCTGCTACCTCTGCTGCTGCTGCCACTGCTGCTGCTGCTGCAGTTGCAACTTGGTCAAAGCCTTTTTGCCGCCGTCAATGCCCCAGTGGCCACGTTGCTGCTGCCATATTCGGCGGCAAGTTGCAAAACAAATTTGTCAATGTTTTTGCCAATTTTGGACTGGGCGCCGCATGTGGCATATTTTTTCTCAATCATCTCTCTCTTTCTCTCTCTCTCTCGCTCTCTCCTTCTCCATCTGGGCATTAGCTAATTTGGCAGCCCGTCTGCGTTTAATTAGCCGACTGCAACAACTGTTGCAAGCCGCAAGTTTTTGTTTTGTTTTCATGCCTTGCAACACTTTCAATTTCTGTGCAACGTCTGTCGTGCCACGCCCATGTGGCACAGCTCACGTCGCAGCCATTAAAGGCCGCTGCCTCACGATCTTCCGCTCTCTCTCTCTCTGCTCCAATTTCTTTGAATGACTTGCCTGCCCACCTGATGGCCAGCCCCTGCCCCCCGCCCTCTGACCCTGACCGGCTACACCCCCTTTGCAATCCTCGCACGATCTGCCAGCTCTTCCTTTTGATTAGCTCGCTGGCCAGCGGCATACCCTAACTGACTGACGGACTGACTGACGGATTGACGCTCCGACTCCGACTCCGACTCCTACTCCAACTGTGACTCCGACTCCAACTCTGACATTGAGTGCCGCCCGGCTTGCAAAGGTCGTTAAAGCCACAGCCGCTGGCTTTGTGGCTGAGCTGCAGGGCCTTATCCTTTCTGCGCCTTCTCGTCAAGCTTTACTTATTGGGCTATGAGCTGAAGAGAGGGTATATTAGCTATGTCACTCAGTTTGTAATTGAAGAATTGAAATGCCATATCCTCCTTGATAATTGATCTGCGATGAATGATCAAATGGCAAGGCTTATAGGATATATATGTTATCGATAACTTGTGTAACTCTTATAGTACAGTTATCGATAATAGTATCACACATGCTGATTCACACTCTGCTTGAAGATTCAGACTCAAGGTGATATAGGATCTATGTGTTATCGATAACTGGAGAAACTCTTATAATGCAGTTATCGATACATGCTGGGTCACACTCTGCTTAAGAGTCAGACTCAAACTAAATTGTTAAGGTGTGCAAAAGTCGTTCACACTCACAGATAAATTCGTTATATAAAGAGTCGAAGAGAGAGAGAGAGAGAGAGAGAGGGAAAGAGGCAGACGATGGGTAACTGGGAAACTGGGGAACTGTGAGTGAGGTAGCTGGGAGTCGGCGATCGCTGCTCGCCGTTCGCTGCCCGCTCCAACAATATTTGTTGTTGTTGGTATTTTTGTGAAATACCGTCACGTTTTAACATTTTACTACTCACTTCTGGCACGTTGTTGCCATTGAGCAGATCAGTTTTGGAATTTTATTGGCCACGCTTCTTGCGTATCTCCTGCTGCTGCTGCTGCTTCTTTGTTGCTGTTGCTGTTGCGCCTTCGCCTTCGCCTTAGCCTTTGCGCTGATCTTGGCCTTGATAGCGCATATAAATGTGGCCGAGACTTTGACTGCGACTGCGGCCGGGCCAAGCTCAGAGGTTGACGTTTATATTGGCGAATATTTTAAATATTCCTTGTGGGGGTGTTTGTTGTCTGTGCTTATTGCTGCCTCTATGCCCTGGGACTATTGAAAGTGTATTGATGTTGGGTATATTGGTTGGGAGGTAGAAGATGATGGAGCTAAGCTTTATTTATGTGTACAAAAATATCAAGAAGCTCCCAAATGTTGAAGTGAACTAGAATTGAATTGGTACAATACCAAGTAGAATTTACCTAGAATTTATAATTCCAGTTGTCCAAAATTTGCAATTGAACTAGTAAATTGAACTAGAGTCGACTGTAGTTCATTGGATCTAACTTCAAAATGAAAAATTAAGCTAGAGTTAAGCTAGAGTCGAATGAGAATTGGAATAAAATTGAACTGAAATTCATGATTCCAGTTGAGATTAGTGAACTAAGAACCAGTGAGCTAGAACTGAACTGCAGCTTTCAACTCAAATTAAATAGGCTGTTATCAAGTCATTAATCAGAGCTCAGGCTCTGGCTATACTCGAAGTACCTGGAATGTCATTCAAGATGTCACGAACATAGGGTATCTCTTAGTCGATCACGCGCCACTTGCTGCACTCCCTAGTCCAATATAATTGGAATTTTTATGATCGAGTGCAAGACTTGACAAGCAGCTCATTAATGTGTGGCTTTATCTCTACTCCACAGCAGCCTCTACAGACACCGCCCCCGCCGCCTCCTCCGTTCCGCCCACTTATCGACAGCATGCAGAGGACGCTGCTGCGGCAGCAGCTGCTGTGCAGTTGCCGCGCAGTCTAGAGCAGCCGCAGTCGACGCCGGCGCAGCAGAACGATTACGTTTTAGAGGACGCCACTCGGCGACTGCGAGCCCCGCCCCCTTTCTATTGCCCACTGCCGCTGACGCCGCCGCCGGGCTACACGGAGCGACCAACAGCTGCAGGCGTAGCAGCTGCCCCAACGCCGCCGGCGCCGCAGCCAGCGGCAAAGCATGCAGCAGCAGCAGCCGCAGCAGCGCGTCAGCAAGCACGACGTCGACGTCGTCTACGCGAACTGCAGCAGCAGCAGAGATTCGCAGCCAGCACCAACAGCAGCAGCAGCAGCAGCAACAGCAGCGATCAGAGCAGCGACTGCGACGGCGAATTAGGCAGCGCAGTTAGACGTCAGCGTCAGCGCAGGCGCAGCTCGCGTGGACTAAGGGGTGAGTTGACTCAGTTGAGTGACAAAGTGAATCAGTTCATTTGAGTGATTCTGTGAAATGAACTTGAGAGTTTGCTTGAAGCTGTGAAGGCTCATTCAGAAGAACTAGTGAGCTTCTCTGGAGAACTAGTTCATTGCTTTATGAGCGATGCTCTGCTCAAAGATGATTGACTGAGCAGCCTATATAAGTTAGCTAGGAATGAAGTTCATTAGCTCAAACTGCCGTTCATCAGCAACTAGTTCTATTGAACTAACTCATTAGAGCTCTCTAGAATCCTTAGGCTTTCCATTCTTTCTCATGGATATAGTTCAAATTGTACAGTCAGGGTATTTTCTAGTCGAGTACTTATCCCCTCTCTCTCTCTCTCTCTCTCTCTCTCTCTCTCTCTCTCTCCCGCTCTCTTTTGTTTTAGATGCCTATTGTCCGGACTTGTTGCACGCGTGCGCCTTAATCCTTCACCAGCAACAGCAGCCCGGCAGCAGCGACAGTTCGGTTGGTAATTTCACAGCCACGCCCCCACCCCCACCGCCTCCGCCTCCGCCGCCGGCAGAGAATCGGGCGGTACGTGACAGCATCGAATACAGCTCGGACTATGTGGAGATCGATGAGCTGCTGCTAGGCGCTGGCCCTCGGGCCAAGAGCACACCCCAGCTGCAGCATGCTGTAGGTCTCGAAGCATTAGAGATGGGTCAGAACCTGAGCCTGCGACGTCCTCGCATCTCACTGACCTGGGTGCTGCGGGAGCAGCACCAACCCACCCAGCAGCAGCCGGGCAATGAGCCCGACGCACCAGATGCCGCCCCACACGGCCACAAGGAGAAGGAGCCGCTGAAGCTGAGCAATGGACATGTGGGCGCCGCCGAAGCCGCCCCAGGCCCAGCTGCGGCGCCTGTGCAGCGCACTGAGCCGGTGCCCACCCAGCTGGATGTGGGCAAGAAGCGCTATAGGGTCAAACAGCTGCCCGGCGGCGCGGAGCCACTCAATGGTTACGCCACCACGCCCACCGCCCACCAGGCACCCGGCCACAGCAACGGCCCGTTGGGCAGCCAGAAGTTCTTCAGCAACCAGAATCTGCTGGAGTACAAGGACAAGAGTGCGCGCAGTGGGGCGCCCGTGGCCACCACTAAGGAGCTGCTCTTCGTCTGCACGCCGCAGCGGGCGCCACGGAGCGACGTGCACAGCGAGGCGCTACTGTTGGCTCGCAAGCGCAATGAGATTCGCAAGAAGCTGGCGAGCCGGTTGCAGCAGGCGCGAGCTGCAGCAGGAGTTGTCGTGGGAGTAGGAGGAGCAGGAGGAGCAGCCGGCTCAGCGACTGCCTTGACCAGCTCGGCGAGTGGTGATGCCTTGAAATGCACCTACTCGGAGCCCAGTTTGGTCGCGGTCTCGGAGGGTGGTGCCAGCGGAGCTGCGCCACAACAGCAGCAGCGCCGGCATCGGCATCGCAAGCGTCGCGAGCGGGAGCGGAATCGTGCGCAGCGGTTTGGCTACGAGATCCACAATGTGGATGAGTTTCTGTCACGCTGCTCGCTGTCCGCACCGGGCAACATACCCGTTGTCCTGGCCACGGCCAGCACGCTGTACCAGACGCGTCCCGGCGGCTACCAGCTGGAGATCCCCTTGCCCCTGGGCATGGTTGTCAATGCGGTCTTCAAGAACCAGAACTGGCTCTACGTGCAGACGCCGCACGCCGAGGAGGGCTACGTGGGCTACGCCTGCTGCCTGCCCCTGGGCATATTGCCCACGGGCAAGACGACGCCCTGCTGGGAGTCCAATGCGGACATCTTTCCACGCCCCTGCGGCAATATGACCGACTCGGAGAAGGAGATACGCCTGCGCGGCGGCACACGGTCCGATGGAGCGCGCACACCGCGCCAGTCCAAGCCAGTCGAAGAGCACAACAACAACAACAACAACAACAACAATATTAATCCAAGCAAGAGTCTGGTCTCCAATGGCGGCAGTCTGGCTGGCTCCTTGTATGGCGAGCAGCACGTGGACAAGCTCTACCTGCGCGCCGCCTCACAGCCAAAGCTCGTGGAGAAGGCGTACGCGCAGCTGCGCTCCACCAAGCAACTGGGCTCCGGCTCGGCCTCGGTGCGCAGTGCCTCCAACGACGAATACGTGACGCTCCAGCAGCAGCAGCAGCAGCGGACGACCAAGCAGCAGAGGCTGCCAGCGTCGCAGTCCGTGCGACGTCTGTCGAACGTTTCGTACATAACCAATGGCCACAATGGCCAGCATCTGCATCCAAAGAGCATTCCACAGCAGCACCAACAGCAGCAGCAGCAGCAGCAGCTGAGCGTGCTGCGACGTCAGCAGCAGAACGGACTGCGCCAAACTCTAGTCGCCATCAATGCGGACTACATCACGGAGAGCATTGTCGTCCACAAGGGCGAGATTGTGACGCTCTGCGAGTGCCGCGAGTCCAAGGATCAGCGCCAATGGTTCTATGTGAAGACGCGAGACGGACGCGAGGGCTTCATACCAGCCGAGGTGGCCGGCCATGGTTATCTGTAGACTGAAGGAAGCTAATCTCGCCTCGCTGCCCCTCCGATGCAAGCCCTGAAGATATTCCAGGCTCTGCTAGGACAGACATATTTATATATATTTATGGAAGAGTCACATAATATTTCCATTAAGTAATAGCAATTAGCAATATCGTGTGTATTTTAATATAATCCCTCGTTTCGCGTACGCTTTTAGAATCTACATAGATGTAATCTGTGCTATGGGTGTATATGTACATGTATTTATTTAGCATTTAGTCTATGCAATCGCAACTTGCAACACAAATCAAAGACACGACACACGGACACACGAACGAACACAACGACAACGACACGTGGAAAACGAAACGAAACACTATTTATACAAACAAAAATATTGTACTTGATGCTTCTACTAAATAATTGGATTAAATAAATAAACATATTAAACGAACACGAAAATCTCTTTCATTTCGACGTCCGATGTCTGTTAAAATTCGCTGTTAAAGTTGCTCGAAGCGAGTCCGCCAAAGGCGAGCGGCGGCTGCTCGTCGCGACGTTTAGCAATCCCAAAAACTGCTAAAATACCAGGCGAACAGCAATCAGCAGCAGGCAGCTGCACTAAAGAAAAATTATAAGTGTGGCATACTTTCGGGCGGGCCGTTTAAAGGCAGCAAAGTGCTGCCCAGCACCAACCGAGTGCTGCCCATTAACAGTCGGTTGTCAGCAGCTATCGTATTCCCAATGCAGCCCTGCTTGCTTTGGTCTGGCAGCGCTGCAGTTTCTGTTCAAATTTTCAAATTCAAATTTAAAATAAAACTTCCAGTTTTATGGGATAATGCAACTTTTATTACTCATTTGACTTTGAAAGGCAAATTGGTAGGCTAATTACCTACGGTTTATAAATTATACCAATATTTTAACTATATAACTAAATATTCGAGCTAAATTTTTATCAACAATTTGACATTTTTAAATATTTTGGCCAATTTCAAGAGTCAGCAATCTACTATCAATTCTTTTTCCATCAATAAATTCTTGGCATTTCTTTGAGTTTAACATACTTTTTGTCATACAAATATATTGCTGATGAAAATATATAGTTATAATATGCTTAAATATTTGATATGAATAGATGTAAATAATGTATTCGTGGCAGCACCTGCCAGAGATGCCTATGATTCAAAATTTCTAGGTACTTCATACTTATTGAATATATATATGTATATATATAAATGTATATGTATGTATAATCAGGATTTGTATATAATAGACCTAGTGAGCGAATACATTACAAAAATAAAACATTTACAAAAGAGAACATTTCGGATCATCGAAATACAATTTTCACAACTTTTGAGCAATATATGTATCAGAAATGCTGCCCATAACAGGAAAAACATACAAACTACACTAGCTTGTGTATTGTTTGTTTGCATCGTGTGTACCTAGCTTAACATTACAAACTTCTTCAAATATAGTTAACTGAAGTCTTGACTAACGCCTACTTTCGCAGCTCTGGGCTGGAACTGGGCGATGCTGTTGAGGCGTCATCCAAATTGATATTGTCGAAACTTTCGTGCTGTGGCTCCGGCTCAGTTGGTGGCTCGGGCTTCTCCAGCAATACGGTCATGTTCTTCACATTGCTGGGCTTCTCCTCGTCGTTGTTAATGTTCAGCATTGTGTCGTTCATGCGATGATAGTGCGGCTTTTGCGAAGTGCTGGGACGTGAATAGTCCAGATGATCGTACTCATCTGCGAAGAGAAAGAAGACATTTGATTATAATTGAGATATTGGAACAGACGACACTCAAACTGCTGGGCGGGCCACAGTCATCTCTAGCTACGACAAACACTGAGCAATGGCTTACCCTGCGGAAATAACACTTTGTTATAAATTTTCACTGCATTATGGCAAATGTGTGCATGACAAATGAGGAATATATGTGTAGATAGGTTATATGCGCACAAATAGTGGTTTTGTTATTTTGGCCTTACAGGATGACTGTAATACTCACCGGGATCCTTGTAGCCCTCCTTGTGCTTGATCTCGTCGTAGACATGCTCCTCCTTAAGCATGTCATTGTACACATTCGGATTGGTCAGGTCCGCATTCAAGTTCTTGTTCAGAAGCTCGTGATTATACCTGATGGAGTAGCTGCCCACTGCAAAGGGTAAGGAAATGTGTGAGTCTCGAGAGAGTCCACAGGCTTTACACGTGGAAACCCACCTCTGTTGCTCGCATTTGAATCGTCACCATAGTCGGTGCACAGTGTGCCATTCTGGTCCAAGTTGTTCATCTTGGGTCGCAGGTGGTTGGGCAGCAGGCTGGCCTCCGCTTGCATGCCATAGACGGGATTGTCAAAGTTGTGATTGGGAGGCCAGCCCGACTCACTCGGGTTGTGCGTGTACTGGACATGTTGTATCACCGTCTTCAGATTGGACACGCGTCGGCGATAGTAGAAGAGGACTCCGACAATGATGCCGATGAAGAGGAGCACTAGGAACACCGTGCTCACAGCCACGCTCGCATTATTCGCTGTGGAATCAGATGCAATTAGTCCAAGAAATCTTTGCCGTTTGCTTGCTACTCACACTCAGCGTGCTCGGCCACGCGCTGCGAGGCTATCAGCTCGTCGCAATTGGCGCCGGTGTAGCCGCTGCGGCAGACACAGCCCTCGGCGGCGTGGCACTGGAAATTGGACGAGGGGCAGGCGCAGGGATTCATGCAGTGCTCGCCGTAGAAGCCTTCGGGGCAGATGTAGTTGCACTGATCCCCCATCCAGCCGGGCAGACAGATGCAGTAGCCATCGTTCTTGCGGCAGGTGCGATGGTGCTGGCAGCGGCACCGCTGCGTGCAGCCCAGCCCGTAGGTGTCCTGGGGGCACGACTGGTTGCAATTGGAGCCCGTCCAGCCGGGCAGGCAGGCGCACTGCCCGGTCTCATGATTGCACTCGCCGCCGTGCTCGCAGTTGCACTGCAGCTTACAGTTGGGCCCGTACAGGCCCGGCGGGCAGGCGTGCTCACAGGTGAGACCCAAGTAGCCGGGCCGACAGATAACCTCGCCGGTAATATGGTCGCAGGTGGCATTGCCTGGCAGGAGTCGAGACGAGACTGGATAGAGAGGCAATGTACGTATGCATGATTCAGAGTCGACCTACCATGCATGCTGGTGGGGCAGCGCTCCTTACACTCCATGCCGTAGAAGCCATCGGGGCAGGGCTCGGCGCAGTCCTCGCCCGTCCAGCCGGGCGCACAGATGCAGTTGCCGGTCTCCGAGTCGCAGGAGGAGTTGTTCAGGCATCTGCAAACTTGATCACAATTTTCACCATAGTAACCGCTCGGACAGTTCGTCTCGCAATGAACGCCTTGGGTTCACATTCACAATTTTCGGGCGATTTCAAATAAACAAACGAGTGCAAAACGAAAGACACAAATTAAGATAAAACAAACGAAAGTGTGCGGAAATGCGGCGAGAGAGGATCAGAGAGATGGCTCGAGTGAGTGTGTGAGGCAATGTATTGAATATGGAATATGATACAATTGTGCAAGTGTGCAAGGGTGCGAGTGTGTGAGTGTGTGTGTGTGGCTATGTGTGTGTGGCATGCATGAATAGGAACAGTGAAACAGTTTTAATCTCATCAGCACTGGCCGTAAGTGGTAAGGGAAATGACTGACATATCAAAGATCTGATTTAGTGTTCGTGTTAGTGAGAGCGAGAGAGTGAGTCAGTGTATGAGCTGGAGTGGTTTGTGGTGGGGGTGGGGTGGGGTTTGTACCTCGCCAGCCCTGCTTGCAGATGCAGCGACCGGTGGCCGCCTCGCAGGCAATCGTGTTGTACTTGTCGCACTGGCAGAGGTGCGCGCAGTCCAGCCCGAAGGTGTTCGGCTCGCACTTCTGCTCGCAGTGGCGGCCCGTCCAGCCGGCGGGGCAGGTGCAGGTGCCGTCGATGGGATTGCAGGAGGCGTTGTTCTGGCACTCGCAGCTCTGGCGGCAGCCCTCGCCGTAGTTGTTGAGATCGCAGGGCCTGTCGCACTTGTTGTTGCGCCAGCCAGGCGCACAGAGGCACTGGCCCGTCTCCGGGGCGCACTTGGCGCCGTTCTGGCAGTCGCAGTTGAAGGCACAGTCCTGGCCGTAGGTGCCCGCCGGGCAGCTCTGCTTGCACTTGTCGCCGGTGAAGCCGGGCGCACACAGGCAGGTGCCGTTCACGGCGGAGCACTTGGCCCCGTTGCTGCAGTCGCAGTTCTGCTCGCAGTTCAGGCCAAACTTGAGGAAGGCGCAGGGCCGATTGCACTGGGCGCTGCTCCAGCCGATGCTGCACTCGCAGCGGCCCGTCTCCGGGTGGCAGAGATCCGTGTGCTCCATGTCGCACTCGCAGGTCTTGCTGCAGTCGGAGCCCCACTTGTTCGGCTCGCAAATGCGCTGCTCGCAGCGCTCGCCCTTCCAGCCGGGCGCGCACTGGCACTTGCCCGTCGGACTGCAGCCGGCGTCGTGCTCGCAGTTGCACCGCTCCGTGCAGTTCACGCCGTAGGTGTTCAGCGGGCACTCGTCCATGCACACCTCGCCCATGTAGCCCGGCGGGCACTCGCAGCGGCCGGTGATGTGGTGGCAGGGCGCGTCGTTGTAGCACTCGCAGGAGAGCTCGCAGTTGAGCCCGTGGCTGCCCGTCGGGCACTTGTTGGCGCACACGTCGCCCGTCCAGCCGGCGGTGCACTCGCAGGCCCCGGTCTGTGGATCGCACTTGCCGTCGTTCTGGCAGCGGCAGTCCTCCTCGCACTGGGCGCCATGCTTGCCGTCCGGGCAGCGCATGTCGCATCTGATGGATCGAAGCGTCACATTAGTCTCGATTAGTCTCAGTTAGCACTGGGCTAGCCCACTTACAGGGGTCCCGTGAAGCCGGGCGCGCAGGAGCACTTGCCGGACACGTGATCGCAGCTGCCGCCGTTCTCGCAGCGGCACAGCTCCGCACACTTCTCGCCGTAGCGCTGGGGCGGACACGTCTCCGCGCACCTCTCGCCCGTGTAGCCCTTCGCGCACTCGCACTGGCCCGAGTACGGCTCGCAGGTGGCGTTGTTCAGGCAGTCGCACTTCAGCTTGCAGTCGATGCCATAGAGGCCGGGCGAGCAATCTACCGGAGAGTTTACGGTTTACCATTTACGTTCAACGTTTACACAGCGCACTATGCGCTCCCTATTCACATATACATATATACATTTCTATATCATTTTGTTAGTTATTCGCGGCAGTGTTTGCAAAAGCACGGACACCAGGTAAGTACACTTCCTTGAGCCGCCGTGTGGGTGAGAACTGTGCCGTGAGCCCGTTTGTTAAGAGAGCGAAGAGCGCGTGGAAGTGTGCGTGTGTTAAGTGAGGAATTGGTGTGTGTGTGTGTGTGTGTGTGTGTGTGCGGAAGGATTGCTAATCAATATGTTACCAACAAAAAATAAAGCGCATTACCAATAAAAAAAGAAAGCTGTGCCAAACGTAGGAAGGCTTCGCTTGGCCGAGGTGGGAATTCCCTTGCAGAGTTGTATAATATAATGTTCATCTAATCATATATAATAAACTACTTAATTGATAATCAGGCAATCTTTGGATTATTTTTAGAGGCCGACGTATGCCTGAATC
The DNA here is from genome assembly GCF_054131065.1 of Drosophila arizonae. NCBI lineage: Eukaryota > Metazoa > Arthropoda > Insecta > Diptera > Drosophilidae > Drosophila > Drosophila arizonae. Next base: position 1,509,050 of record NC_142924.1, on the reverse strand, counting down.
GAAAGATTGCCTAGCTCAAGGTTTCAACGTCTGCAAGAGAATTAAAGGCCAAACACGAAATGTTAGATTGATCCTCGCACCCAAGGCAGTTCATTGCAGTTAACTGGACACACATAGAACGCACACTAGCATAGGGATTAGGCTACGACAAGTACTACAGAAGCGTTATCTACTCATAATATCATATCAAACTTGAAACGAACTTATGTTGCAGGCGGGTCCTCCGTAGCCTTCGATGCACTTGCACTTCTCGGGCGCGACGCACCGGCCGTGCTGGCAGGGCTCGCTGCAGTGCGGGATGCACTCGTTGCCGCTGCGCACATAGCCATCTGGAAGAGGGGGAGCATTAGCATTGGCATCAGCGTCAGCTGGCAGGGATCAGAGGGTGTCGCTGCTGCACTACTCACTCACCACAGCAGTCGCGCACAATGCGCGTCTTGGGCACGATCTGGGTCTTGTTCACAATGCGATGCCTGATGCGGTAGGTGGGGCAGCTGGGCGGTATGCTCAGGCACCAGGTGGAGCCGCGCTCCTGGAACGACTGCAGCTCCGTGACGACCACCTCCACATCGTAGCTAGCGAGTGAAAGTAGAAGTAGAAATACGTCAATGAATCTCTGTGTCTCCCTGGGGCAGGGCGTGGCACTTACTTTTCGCGCTTCTTGCATACGTTGGGTCCTTCAGGCGCCTCACTGTTCAGCTCAATGATCTCAGACTGAGCCAGCGTCAGCAATGCCAGCAGCAACAGTCCGCTCCATGTCCAGCTCATGCTCCGTGTGTGTGTGTGTATGTGTGTGGGTGAGTGGGTGGCTTTTTCCTTTCTTATTCAGCTGCTGTTCCCGCTGTTGCACTCGTATCAACATCGAACTGAGCTCCAGATGCGACTGCGGCCCTTTGTAAGCTAAACTCGATATGAATGTGATTCAGTGGCAGCTTAATCAGCTACAGTCAGCTACAATTGCTGGAACAACAGAGAAGATATCAAATGTTCTCATTTAACAAATAACTACGATATATTTAATATTGTTTATATTATATATGTTTAAAAAATAAGACGGGATTGCTCCAGTCCAATCGGAGTGCAACTCGTTTCTGAACAAATAAAGTATTTCTTGTTGTGGCCTATCATGGATTTCTATAATTAGTAGATTATAGTATAGTAGTTGATTATTATTATTGTAGATTATAGTGTCTTTGTTGTTGATATAAATATTTTCGTCATTCAATCTATCGAAAAAAAAAGCTGATGATCCAACACTTGCTATTAACGACGACTCATATTTAAATCTCAATCTCAATCGTAAACGCAAACGTTTTGGAATACCCGGCTTTGGAGTAAGTGTTATGGGAGGCTCAGGGCTTTGCTCAGCTTACATAGTAGGCAGTCGCAGTAGGCTCTGCGCTTGTTTCACTACTCTGTCAAGAGCTCCTCACCGCATTCGAAACTCAACTAGAAAAGCTAAATTCCAACACAGCAGAAAAGCTGTATTAAGAGCCGAAAATAAATCATATTTTCTATTCACAATTGACGCAGCTAAAATCCGCAGCCAAGCCAAGGCCAATTGATGCAGCCGATGAACACTTGAGCAAGAAGACGACAAACCAGGCGAAAGGCGTCCACAACCACAATCACCATCTGGAGTCTGTGAGTCTGCGTGAGTCAAGTGGATGATGCAGAAGCAGCGCTCTCCCTACACCGGTGGCGGCTTCAATCTGCAGCAGCTGAAGGCGACCACGTTCAACAAGGCCGAGAATGTCAGTGGAAGGCCGTTCCTGGCCCAGCTGGCACACCAGGTGCAGGTGCAGCAGCGCCCACAGCATCATCTAAGCGGGTGAGACGCGCAATGCCGCCTCCATTCATTTCTGTGCCCTCTCCTTACTGGCTGCCCCCCACCCCTCACACACACAGCTCGCCCCCTCAGCCGATGCACTTCCTGCCCGGCAAGAAGACTCCGCACTCTGCCCATGCTGCGTATGATCGCGGCCACGCTGGACAAGACCATGCACCGTGCACCGGCACCTCACGCAGCTACAATTCGATATCCAACTACAACGGCGCCTACGAGGGCGACCTGCGCGCCTTGCCCATAATCCTGACGAAGAACAGCAGCGCGCCGATGACTGGCGACTGCTGTGGCATGAGGCACTTGGCACGTGACGACGACGACAACAACAACAACAACAGCATGGACCACTTGGACAAAATGGGCGGCATGGGTCACATGGACAGCATGGGCCACATGGAGAATATGAACAGCATGAGCAACGCGGGTCACTTGGGTCATGGAGGTTATGGGGGTCACGTGGGCCCCATGGGTTCCATGGGTTCCATGGGTTCCATGGGCCACTTGGACAGCATGGACAGCGGCAAGGCATATCAGAGCGATACGGATTCGGAGACCGAGTATAGTCAGCACATCCAAAGCGTTGACGCAGCCAACGGCGAGCCGACGCGTTGGCGTCGCGCCTTCGACTTTCTCAAGTCCGGGATGCCACCGCATCGGCAGGAGCGCATGGAGGCGGTGCTGCAACGTTGCTGCGAGAACACGTTCTTCAACCATGTGCTCCTGGTGCTGCAGCTGTTCAGCATCCTGCTCGGCGGCCTGCTAATGCAGAGCCTGCGCCTGGGCGCCAATCTCACCCAGCTAAGCTTCCGCCTATGGCACTGCAAGTTCCAGCTGCGCACCTTCCAGCGCCAGCTGCTCTGGCGCATGGCCAATGCCAAGGGCAACGACGCTATTCTCTTTCTGGGCGTGATGCTCATCTCGCCTTGGCTATTCCTCATCAGCCTGGTTGGCTTTTGCATCTCCTTCATGTTTTACTTCAAGGAGGGCGTCGGCGTCATCCTACGCTATCTGCGCCTACAGATGCTCAACTGAAACCAAATACCAATCTACCTCTATAGACCGCACAGGGAGGGAGAGAGAAAGAGGGAGCAATAGGAGAGAGAAATATGTGACAGAGAGAGGGAGCTTAGGTCGTATTTTAAATTCCAAAACAATGCAAGTCTTTTAGTGCGTATTACAGTTATGTCTACCCCACACATACACACATAATGCTCTATATTTTGTTTGTTGCGGCAAAAATCGATAAATGTTATGAATATGTAAAACACGATCTCTGTTTATATATGCAACTGACTCAGATTCCCGCCTGAGGGTTTGGATAGCTAAACCCGATCGCATTGACATCGGACTTAGGAGAATACGATATTCGGATATTTAGCCAAGGCAACGTCTGCGCTCTTCTAAGTCCAGAGTTGCCTTGACCTTGAGCTAATTCTCTTTCTGATACTGCGATTGAATAGAATTCGCTCAAGTTGCTTCATGATAGCACGTTGAGCCATTACAGAGAGAGAGAGAGAGAGAGTATTATCATAATGGGATGAATGAGATAAACAATTGATATGCTTGCGCTCTTTAACAATCGCTGACTGTGAGTAATAACATAATGCAGGCACATTAATACGTCTCATGGTTTTAAACAAAGCTCAGAACTTTCAATTGCAATTGGTTGGAGTCTCCCACAGCTGCAGCTCGGACCAGTTGTTACTGGCAACTGATTCAGGATATATTCAGTGTTTTACATAGGTTATATTTTCTATTATTAAATAGCTTTATTTGCCTCCGAATATTCTGCAACTCGAACTCTTCACAGCTCGTCACAGCAGTTTGTAATTCCCAACTAATTTGGGTTATGTTTTTGCACGTTCGCATACCATGAGAACGGACTTGAAACGCAATTAAATTGAGCTCCACATACGCTGGCACATATGTATATGTATTTAAATATATGTTTACATATATATACTCTTAATGCTATGATATGCAGAGAAACAAAAGAGCTTCCGTTCATGAGCAACAGCAGCAATATGAGTGGACGCCATATCCCTCTTGGATTGCCCCTCTCAGCAGCTTTTCAATTTCCCTTTCAATTGCGCTGCACTTTAGAGAGCCGGCCATACGCACATATATGTGTAGATATATATTTATAATATACACATTAACTATATATTATAATATGCGTCATTTGTCCATTTGAAAACAAATTTGCTTATGCTAATTGAATTCAACTGCAAATATAAATCGCGCCTCGACATCTTAAACTGGAGAGGGCTGAAGACAGAGCTTTCTCAGTGCTTAAAGCGCACGCGCCGCGCTCAGGATGTTGATTACTCAGCAGGAAATTCGAATTCAATAAAAGCGGGCAATTCAAGCTAAATTGGATAGCCGATAATCATATTTACTATATTTATTGCTCTTTATAGAGTAAGTTTCATATAATTCTACGTACATATATGAAAGCAATTCATTCACAAAATTATCAACATTTTGAGAATAAATAAATAAATTTCTTAATAATAGCATATTTGTGTATGTATTTATTTTTAAGAATCACCATATAAACAAAATATGAACAGTAAGGGTCGTCTTCTACCATTAGCCAACTTGGTGTTATGTAATCTTATATATCTAGATATATTCCTGAAGGAGAATCCAATTTAGGAAATGTTGCCCAAACGCTTGCTAAGCAATACTTAAAATTGACTTGATATATTCAATAAATGTCATAAAATATAGCTGGAAATATTTACTATCATGCAAAAGTATATATAGTTTTATTTATATTATCTACAAATTTACTCAGGTGAAATAGAGCACATTTTCATATGCGAACTGCTTATTACAATTACTGACACAGGGGCATGAAACATGCGACAAATATGTCAAAGTTTGTTTGTAATTAACGGTCATTAAATTGACTACGTGACTGGGCGTATAAAAGGAATACACCATATACATTCATATAGTACTTATATGCTAAAAACAATGTTTTTACTAATTACAGTTATTCTGTACAGGAATCCAGTCAAAGCACTATCCAGCGTGAAATCTGTATTAAGTTGGTTGCATGACAGACGTTGGCTTGTTGTTGTTGTTGTTGTTGTTGTTGCGTGTCAAGCTGGGGAATTTAATAAACTTTGTAGAAGAATATCAGAGCTGGCAATGCACGTGCTGAATGCTTAATGATGAGACAGGAGAACATTGCGGCTATTAAGTCAATCGAGGTACGGCAAGGACACGCCACAGCCTTGAAACTCGAGTGATAATAGGGGAATCGAGGGAGGCAGAAGACAGCTTGGCAGACAGGGAAAACAATCAGAACTGACCTATCCGATACACCCAATGTCTAGCGAAACCCAAAAACAACTCAGATAAACCCACAAAAGAGAGAGAGAGAGAGAGAGAGAGAGAGAGAGAAGAGGTTGTAGATTATACGCTACAAAAACAGACTAAAGAGCAAATGTAATAAATACTCTAGAGAGCATATGGAAGATAAGTATTAAGGCAACTATTTTACAGACAAACAGGCATACTTGTCCTTATCTGGGTTTTTGATGCAAGTGATAAGACTAACCAAAGGAAATAGATATGTACATATCTCGTGTATACATTATGCTTAATCCGGTCATGGACTCTTGCCAGCTACAACAACAACAACACTTTGCCATCAATTGGTTCACTCACCAAATGAAATATGATAAAAAAAAAAAATCCAAAAATGAAATGAGATTTCAGCAAAGGTCGTGCGGTCAGTGAGAGAGCTACAACTAAATATGTAGTAGAGGCAGAGAGAGAGAGAGCCATCGAGTGAGATAGAGCTACTGACAATCAATTTTAACATAAGCATGGCAGATCTTACGTATGTCAATGATATATCATATTAAATAGCATTGTTGAGCAAGTACATACATAAGATAACCTAAGAAGTAAGCATCATTATTATAATCAAATTGATTTATAACAACGACATTATAGTCAGGCCTCATGATAATATTAATATGGAGCATCGGACATTACTTTGTTGTCACTCGATCTTTCTATCTGGATGCTCTTTTAGCTCTATTCTACAATGCTGCTGTCTCTCAGATCTTAAGAGCAACACGACGTTATGAAGAGGACAGATTTTTGCACTACCTCATCTATTTATTTTCACTTATATACTTTGGTTTCCGTGAGTAGTGCATATGTTTGTATATAGTCAATATAGTTTGTATATATTGTACATATTTGTATATTTACATGTGTTAATTTTATAAGCTAAGGCGAAAACTAAATGGATGAATCAGCGCTAGCAAGCGAAAAAAAAAAAACTAGCCGGCAAAGCGAATCTATTCATTATACATGGTGTCCGCCTCTGTAGGTGTATCTGTATCTGTATCTGTCTCTTTATATGTATCTCTAGCTGTAGCTGCAACTGTAGTTGTAGTGCCATGTTTTTTCTTTTCAATGGAAAACTGTTTAGCGTAGCCTCTGATTTAGTCATTCATTCAGCAATGGCAACATCTGGTTTGGGTTTTATTAAGATTTAATACCGTGCGTATTGTTTGGACTTTTACTACAATCATTGTAATTAGTGTTCAATGAACGATCGCTGCGGTTCGTCACTGAGCAAACGTGATAAGAGTTATTAAGCGGATAGTACACTAGGGCGTGGCTTCGCCTGATGGTGCTCAGCCTGACTCAATGCAGAGCTTATTGTGGAATTCCTCTGTTTACGCCGCAAATGAGAAGTGATAATAAAAGAATCGCAATGCTCTGTAGCAATTTGTTGGTTCATTGCTGGCTACGACCCATCACTGATAGGAAATGTATACATATATACGTATGAGTATATAGTTGCTGATCTATGGCTCGTCAAGTTGATTACCTACCGACGGACTCTCGGAAAATGTATATGTATTTCAAAAGTAATAAAAAGGTCTGACAAATGTTTATTTTTTATGTAAATATATATGGACTCCTAGTATTGTACACTCACAGAAAAGCTACCAACACTATTAATAGCAGGTTATCCAGAATATATATCTAACATGTCCAACTTTGAATGCAAAAAGAGAAATTTCAATCATACGCTAGTCAATTATATGACTGATTCCAGGAAACATCTTAAGAATACATTAAAACGAAAAGAAATGAATACTCAAGTGTTCTAGCATGCTATATAAATAGATTTCTGTATACATATACACATATATATCAAGTGCTGGCAAGTGTTTCTACAGCTGAGCTTTGTTACAGCTAGCTTGGAATTAGCTTAATCATATATCCATAATACTTATAAATACTTGGCAAAATTCTGAATTGTTATTATTCTTTGTTATTTCGATAATGGGTTATCGGCGTGGGCGAACTTATACGTTATTTATAAATCGTATCCGGTTTCATTAGTATATGGCGCAGTTAACACTTAACAAAGGCAATGAAACACAGTCGCGTCTTGGATGGGGATATCAAAGTCTGAAGCGCAAATGTTTCACAGCGAAGTGGAAATTTAAAGCCTTAAAGCCTTTAAAGCCAAAGGCAATTATTAATGAAAACTATGAAATATTTAAGTAAACAAATGTTGCGAGAATACAGAAACTCTATAGTCTATAGTCAGCCCATGGCTGAAGTTCCCTTACTTACAGATAGATATAGACAGCTTCTACTCAGATACCCATACCCATAGATATTACATAAACAAATGTGCTGTGCTCTTCACATATCACATTATTTACAATACATTTTCTGCTTACATTTTGCTTAGTTTTCTGTATTTACAAAAATTTTGTCATTTAATTTGTTTCGGACTGTCGCACTCCAGTTTGGAGTTTTATTGTGATGACTTGATGACTTGTTGTGCGCAGTGCAAAGTTACAAGTTTTTGTTTTTGTCACACGTCAACCAGAAATGCAAACTGTGTAATCTGATACCCGGACTCGCTCGGGCATTTGTCATCAGCAGATCTGCCAAGTGAGCAGAAAATTGAAAATTGAAAATTTGTGCAATCAAAACAAAAGTTTCGAGCAGTAAGGGTGCTCCAGTCGAGAGTACGCGACTATGAAATACCCAGGCATTGGGAATGGATGGATTCAATGGACTCAGGTTGTAGTCAGAAATTTTCCAGCGAAGCAATTCGCAATCGATTCTTGTAAGTGAAGAGCCGTTGTATTAAGATTATTATTACACTCATCGATTGGGGCAGATATCAGCTTTTGATAACGATTATGATTTTGTGAAATGTTATTGGCAAATAAAGGCTTGCACTTTGTAAGATTTTACATTATACTGAGTTGGCGGTGCAGTCAGTTGTGTCTGGGACTCATAAATCCGTATATTACATGTATATCAACAAACTATAAAACTGATAAGTGAGCAATATATATATATACATATGTACATATAGCAATGAGTAATTGTATCAGCTTATTTCTTAAAGTGCGTTGCACTTTACCGTTACATAGGCAAGCTATAGATGCACTCTAAGAAATTGAAATAGTTTGCCTAGCAGAAATTTTCACTTAAATGTTAATTATTTGCTGTTGATTGTTTTCTGTTTCATAAACACAGAAATTGAAATGAAATGGGGAATATCAGTGCACTTGAGAAAAACGACAACTGCATGTTTCATATTGGAATATTAAGGCCTGAAATTGCTGTTTATCGTTGATTGAATGCAATTCCCGCGTTAAATCAATTCACATCGTTTTCGAAACCAAAACAATTGGATTAAGCGAGCATGTATATTATAAATATACAAATGTATATATGTATTTTCACATACATACATATACATATACATGGCTTCAAGTTCTAAATGTATTCATACTGCAGTTGAAAACTGGTTATGATCTTCATTGAAGGCATTCCAGAGTGACGTCAGCAGCTAAATAATATAATATTAATGATAAAGTAATGCCATTATTCATATATATGTACATACAGCATATATATGTTAGTATGTGCCTATTCTAATCACAATTTTTTGAGGGGAAATCACAAATTTTTAAATTGTTCAAATCAGCGCATATAAACACATGAATATATTAATAGCCGTTCATGTGTATGTGCATGTATCTCAATGTGTATGCGAGCGTATGTACATACATATACATATGACTGCATTGAATTGTATAAACAGTTGGAAAAGTGCTAAAAACTTCCAACAGGCGGCCGCATAGCGAAGTAAATTGCGAGTAAATTGGCAAATAGCTGAGAATAAATCTCACACAGAATACAGAATACAGAAAACACACTACAGTTATATCCCGTATAAATTAGACTAAGGCTGTGCTGTTGTTGTAGTCTAACAAAAGCCAGCTGTTAATAGTCCTAAGTGTTAAGCTCATGCATTCACATACATACATACATACATACATACAACATACATACATACATACATAGATAGATATCCATTAGTACACACAGGCACACGCACATACAGATGCATATTTCTCTTCAGGCTGGATGCAAACGACTAAACTGCTCGAGACGACTCTACATACACATGCACAAAGTCTATGTATGCTCATTATTCAATGGGCATAGGGTATGCGACTGCTGCTGCTGCCACATGGTGGCGGTTGCATTTAGTTGACAGTTTACTTGATATTGCTTTTTCTCTCTCTCTCTCTCTCTCTATCTCTATCATCTGCTTAAACAGCAAGTGAGGCTGCTATATGCGGGCTATGCAAAGGGATGATAACTGCGACCAAAAGAGAAAGAAAGTCTATGTTTTAGCTGCGATTCGCTAAGACGACATATTTGCAACTGCTGGACGCTTTCCACGCTGTCGCTTTGAGTGGGAGCAGCGAGCAAAGAACAAAGAGAAAGACTATAAAACGTAAAAGCGAAAACCAACAAGCAAACCGAAAAACAGGTTTTAACAGTCTCTTTAAAGCGCTCAGCGCACAAAATAAGAACGTTAATTGACACGCATACTACTGCGGGGACGATCCATAAACAAACAGACTCACACACACACACACACACTTACATACGTATTTACATATAGTCACAATACGTTCGAAAGCCCGAAAGCTAACTGGAACTTTCGTAAAGCAATATCAACAACAACAACAACAACAACAGTACGCGTTACGAAAGAAAACAAAGCATCGGATTTTGCGTCGTTTGCTATTTTTGGCCAGGTTAATGTGCAAAATTGCAGATTTGCAATTAGTTTTTACCTTTTATTTTCCAGTTAATGAATATTCGAATATTTCTCACTCAAAGTAGCTCAATGGAATGCACTCAATTAACACTCGAACTGCTTTACAGAACATGGTTTATTTTGATTCGATTTTGTATATACATTTATACACATGTACATATATATTTATATATTTGTACTCAAACTTGTTTTGGCACAAAATTTATTCATACACATACTCTAAAAAACACTTTAAAAACGCATAAAACCGTAGCGCGTTGAATTAAATACCAATTTACTAAATTTAAATTAGCAGAATAATTGCATTTCTTTGCTAAGCTATATAAAACACAAAACGCAACAAACGCACCGAACGCACGCACCCTACAGCAAAGAGTGTTTACGAGAAACCACTGTTAAAAGACTCAGAAGCAGCGATTGGTGACTATCGATGTTGCTTTGTGGAGGTTGAGCATATAAAAACAAATTATCGATAGTTCGATATACATGTTATGTTAACACCACGACAGCTAACATACTTGGCTAACGAAAATAAGTGCTCCGCCGACGCTGTGCTCCACCAAGACTGTATGTTAACATAAAGTGTTACAACTAAAACATCGCTCAGTAACAGAATGCTCCTCTATGGAACAGTGCACTCCACCCAAACTTTATTTTAACATAAACAGTGCTGCCAGACGGTCGTATATAAGATAGCAACCACTAACCAAACATTGTGAGTAAACCAAATCAGTTAGATCGATCGACGCTAACTGAGAACTGTCTCACATTTGGCGAAGGTATGTATTGGACCAACTTGCATTTCCAGAAAATACGCGAGGATCTTTTTTTCACGATGTTCAGATAATTGAAAATTCATTTATAACGGCCATTAGAGATTATGGCTCTTGAATTCAATTTTTCAGACTATATACATATCTTGCAGATGCTGCGGAATTCTGGTGGCGCGTTCCTTTCTTCCTGACACCCGATCACAATAACCTCGACAAGCTCAAACCTGAGATGCCGACTAATTAACTGACTAACAAGGCATATATATAATATATTTGTTATCAAAGGCCGAAGGAAGTTTAGTTTCTGTTACATTTTTGCACTTTATTAAGTTCTCTTTTGTTTGTTCTTTTTGTTGTTGTCTCATTGTTAGCGTAAGAGTGTTTCAGTTAGAGTAAGAGCAAAAAAAATATGTACGAAGTTAATCAACTGTCTCACAAATATGGCAGCATTCCAAGGTTCTATTTGTATTTCCACGTGAATATACATATAAGTGTGTGTGTAAGTGTGTTTATGTATATGTTTCTTTATGATTAAGAACATACAAACTAGCAAGCAGCTTGCAGCAGGTACGTTGAGGCCTTGTTAATAAACCGTTTAAGACTATTATCTAGTTATATATGTAGTTATACATATGTATGTACGTATATATAGACATGCGCCAGTTGCTTCTGTTTTCTCATATTAATATAACGATTATGATGCGTGGGCGCTGGCTAATGAGTATTCGTTATCGATTACATGTCATCGATCAGCCGCAATCAGCCACTACTCATCGGTCGGCCCTCGCTGTGTAGTTAGATAAGTTCGTGCCGCCTCGGCTTCGGCCACTCAGTAGCGCTGGCTCTCCCGATCCGAGTATTTGCCGCTCAGCTTGCTAACCGAGTAGCGGTCCGAGTAGGCATCGTATTTGTCCGCCTTGTAGTTAATCTCTTGGGGCGTGTATCCAATGTTCTTCTGCCAGTGTCGCGTCCAGTAGAGATCCTCGTTGCGCACCTGCGACGGCGTCTTCGCGTCCCGGCACACGTACACGCAGTAGATCATGCAGCCGATCAGCGTGAGGAAGCCGAAGATCAGGAATATGATGCCCAATACCCTGTAAAGCAAATAGGGATAGGAATTGATGAGTCGTGGCTCGCAGTTGTCGGAGCTAAAGAACAAAGATGCTCACCAGACATAGACGGGCTCATAGAACTGCACCACAATCACAAAGCCCAGCGTGACGAGAATGAGCCCCAGATTGAGCAGCAGCATCAGGCAGCAGACGCCCTTCACGTTCGGGCAGAAGGGATTCGGCGCTGACATCGTCTCGATCTTGGCGCCACGCTTCGTGGTCGAGCGCCCGCTGCGGCCCGTCTTGGCGGTGCTGGCCACCGAGTAGACGCTGCGCGGAGCTCCACGGGAGACGGGACGCTGGCTGTAGCGGCTGAAAGGGAATCGGTTGTGAAACTCAAAGTCAACCTCAGTCTCTCTGCCTGCCCACTCACCTGATCTCGGAGGGCGCCTTGTAGGCGGCACTGGTCACATAGATGTCGCTGCCCGCGTCCCCGGCCTGGTCGTAGCTCAGCGCAGAGGGCGCGCGCGGCGGCTGGCGTGTGGGCGGCGGACCGCTCAGCGGCCGCGGGCCACCGTTGTCCGGCGAGCTGGAGAGGCCCATCTGACTGTGGCTGTAGCTGTGCTGCAGGTGTTGCTGTCCATTCCCGTTGCGCCCCTTGCGCGACGTGTTGTAGTGCGACTGCGACTGCGACTGCGGCGAGATGCGCTCGTGCGCGATTGTATACTCCGAGTGCGCCCGATGCGAGTGCGAGTCGTCGCCGTCCGTTGAGTAGCCGCGATTCGAGTGCACGTACGGCGGATCGGGCGTGAGCCGCCCGTGTGTGGCCACATAATGTCCGCCCTTCAGTCTGTCAAGTGGATTTATTTATATGGATTTATTCGATTCTCTTGTTAGGGAGGAATCTCGTCTAGCTTTACGGCTTAACTACGTACTTGGGCTTATAACATATGTATATGCATGTATATGCATGTATTTTCTAGCTTATGTAGATATGTCTCACTCTCTTCAGTTTCTCTTTTTCTCTCTCTCTCTCTCTCTCTCTCTCTCTCTCTCTCTCTCACTTTCTTTCCTATCCCTTTCTTTAAGAGTCTGTCTGTCTGCCCTTTTTCTTCGTATCTATCTCGTGTCTCTCTGTCTCGAACAGTCTATCTTTCTCTTCGTATCTATCTCTCTCCCATTAGCACTCTTTCTATCTTCTGCTCTCCTTCCCGCCCTTTCTCTACCTTCCACACTCTCTCCCTCTCTGTATCTAACTCTCTATTTTCTATATGCTCTATATGGCAATTACCTAATATACGACTGACGCTTATCTCATTCCTAGCTCATCTATCTCTCTCTCTCTCTCTCTCTCTTGTCGATAACCTCTAATGCTCAACATTTTAACATCGGCTAATTAAAGTTATTTAATATTCTTACTTTTTGACGCGTCTCTCGTGCATTTTGCTTGATCTGTGTGCTGCTCCGCTTTGTCTGCTGCTCGGCTCCTGCTTTGGCTTTGACTTCAGTGTTGGCTCTGGCTCTGGCCGCTCTGGTCTCGTCTGTGGGTCTGTCTGCTCAGCTGCGGAGCGTTGTTGCCTTTAGAAAGTCCCACGATAGCTGCGACTGCCTGCAAAACAATCAAAAATAACAAAAAGCAGAGACGTTGAGATTCGTTGCAATTAACTAGCGTTTTGCTGCTTGCAAATTAGTAGACAGTTTTCAACTTTTAATTAGTGTGCAAAAAGTTATGACTGCGTTTTATGCCAACATGTGTGTGTGTGTATGTGAGAGTGTGCGTGCGTGTGTGTGCGTGTGTGCCAAACTATATTCGTATTCAATTTGAGCAGCTGTGCCAACCGAAGATAGCCAACTTTGAGTTGATGCACAGCAAATTAGCAAAAAGTTTATCAAATTTGAGGTTATGTTGAAGTGCTTTTTTTAAGCGCGCACTCTATCTATCTCTCACTCTCTCTCTCTCTCTCTGTGTGCGTCTCTACCTCTTGCTTTTTAAGTAGAGTCGCAAAACGTAATTAACTCAAATATTTTCATAAATTCCCTTTTGGTAAAACTTTACTAAAAGTTGACAGCAGCAGACTGACCGAAGGAGATAAATAGAGAGAGAGAGAGAGATAAAAAGAGAACTTTTAATCTTCTACATATATAAATATGCTTCCGATAAGCTATTGAATTACGAAATTGAAAAGCCTTTTGAGTCGCTGGCCCGCATCGGTCGGCCAATAAATTTGCTACTTGATAAAGCAAAACACGCCCCGATTTAAATGTCAGCTTTATATATATACATATATATATACATATATACATATGTATGTGTATATATATTTTTTTATTATTATTTTGATTAGCTTTGTACCCTGTAGGGAATGTAGGTGCAAGCCAGTGGGGCATATTGGTGTGCTGCATTTGCAGTCAGATATAGAAGAGTTTCGACTATTTTTATTAAGAATATCTCGTATAATTTTAAGTAATATACTCGTATTACTTTCTTATGATGTATAGAAATCATAGGAGAATTCAAATACTCGAGAGTAGAGGAAATGATATAGAAACATGTGTGTTTATATACTTATATACAAATTCATATTGAATATGAATCTGTGGAAAATTTAAATCAAGGCAACTATAATGCGCTCACAGGGTATAAGCTGGTTGAGCATACTAAATTATAGCTTACATGCTTTTGTTGTTGCTTTGGTTTGCCTTTAAAATGCGTTTTTAGGAGAGCTACATACACACTATAGCACATATATATATGTATATATATAGTATGTATATAAATATTTATATACAGTTGCGATTGCTCGCTCGGAGACGTTTGGCTGCGCCCAGTAGACAATCCCATTCGACATGCAGTTCGTTGCACTGCGTGTGTGTGTGTGTGTGTGTGTGTGTGTGTGAGTGAGTCGGACACATCCTGACGTTCGAACTGTGGCATGCACGCATGCCGCACCTCACTCGAACATCATTCAAGTTCAGGGCAACACGAATTTTGAAGTCGACGTCGTTACAGTTGCCAGCAATTTGTCACTTGGTCACGTAGCTTTGGCTTAGCGTTTGCCTTCGCCAGGACCAGGACGACACTCGAGCCAAGATGGCAGCGGCACACTCCACGTGTTCGTTGGCAGCACAGTTTACCGCACACACCCCCCCACACCAGCCCCCCGGCCCACTCTCTGCTGCAGCTGCACTTCGCTAAGCTACAACTTTAACTTTATTACATGTTAATACCCTAACCTTGAAACTGAGCTGCAAATATCGCCGAGCTGATGTTGTTTAAGTCACTAAAATACTTTATGAACACTTTTGAGTGTGTGAGCCATGTATGAGTTCATGAGAAATGAATAGAAGGGATGCAGAAAGATTTACCAAGAAGTTATGACAGTTATGACAGTTAAAGATTCATTCATTCATTTATTCATTTATTCGTTAGTTCATATATACATTCATATATTCATTCGTACATTCATTTATATATTCATTCATATATTCATTCATTCATATATTCAGTCATTCATACGTTCATTCACTTATACATTCATACTTTCATTGATTCTTTAATGCATTCATTTCAATATTCAAATATCTTTTCATTCATACATTCATTCACTTATACTTTCATTCATGCATTCATACATTCATACGTGCATACATTCATACATTCATACATTCATACATTCATTTATACATTTAAACATTCATTCAATAATTAATATATTCATTTGTACATTCATATATTCATACATTCATTCATTCTTTCATTCATTCATACATTCATTTATACATTCAAACATTCATATATTTATTTATACATTCAAACATTCATTCATGCATACATTCATTTACCCATACATTCATACATGCATACATTCATTTATATCTTCCATATTTTCCATCTTCCATAATTAAAACTGTGAAAAGATCTGCATTCATTCGACATTCAAAACAATTGTGCGAGTGCATTAAGAAGTCGACTTTTCAGCAGAGATACACATACACATACACATACGTAGAAAGAGTATTGCTAGTTTCTTCAAATGAATATAATTATCGCCTTGGCCGCTGTTGTGGCTGATAAGAAATTGAGTTATTGTGGCGATTAGGCCAATTAAAGGGTGTCGTCGTTGCAGTTGATAGGCTGTGGCCAGATCTTCCACTGGCTGCAGCTGAGCTGTGTGCCGGGTCGGTCTAGTTGCCCAGCCCACTTATTACATAAACTGAAGTGAAGTTGCGATCTCTCTGGGTTTTGTTGCAGTGTATTTTGATTTTTGCCTGGCGGTGAATCGCGATACAATTGTCAGTTGGGGGTTTGGTCTGGGCTCTAGGCCAGGCAAGAGTTTCAAGTTCGTTGCTGGGATTTTTAGTGTCTAGGGAGTGCACGCACGCACACACACAAACACACACACACGCACTAGAGACAGCTGGTTGGGACATTTATGGTGTGGGCGTCGCCTTCATTGTCAAATGAAAAATCGAACTGCGGCCCTTGGCTGGCCGTGAGTGTGTGGTCCATGGGCAACTTCATGATGAGCCTGTGCCACATCATCATCATGATGTTGGGGAACTCGAAACTAGCTCCAGCCGTGTCCATTTCTATCACTTGTCGGGCATCAAAAGCCTTTTTGCCAACTCCCATGCGTGGCATTCGGGCATTCCTTGATTTGTTTATGCGGTTCGCCTCTCTCTTTCCCTCTCCCTCTCCCTCTCCCTCTCCCTCTCCCTCACCCACTCTCTCTCTCCCTCCCCGCTCTGGGTATATTTTTCTTATTTTACGTTTGGTGTTTTGTTAGGTTAGCCTTGGAGCGCTGTTCCTCCAATGTAAATATAAATGGAATGCCATTAAAATGTGTTTGCTCTCATATTTACCTTGGCGCCGCCGCATAAAGCCCTGGCATGTGTTATAACCTTTAACGCTGCATAAACAGCATAAATAAGCCGTAAAGCATGCGGGAAGGAGTCCATGTACAATATACATATATGTGCATTTGCACCTGCCCAGGTAATGCTGCTCGGCTTATGGCTCGTAAAAATAATATTGAGAAGGCAACAAACGGCATTGGCATTCGGCCAGTTACTACATGATTTACACATTTGCCGCCTTCTCTGATGGATTTCACAACTTTCGCTCTCGAAACGGCACTTGCGCTTCCGGCCACGGCAACAGTGCGGGCCAACAATGGGTTAAAGCCAAAAGAAACGGCGGAAGTCGTTACGAAAAGCCAAACGAAACGAAACGAAACGAAATCTAGTTGAAACGGATTGTTAATTTGTTTGCCATTTGCATTCTGAACTCTATCTGTCTGTGTGCGTGTGTGTGTATGTGTGTGTCTCAGGTGAGAAGAGCTTGCTTGGAATGGCCACAAGAATGCTCTGCACAGCTCGCGTCCAGTTTTGTGGTCAAGTGTCATAAAAGGTTGACCGCGCTGGCAGTTTAGAAAGTTGTACGCCCCTCGCCCAGCCACGCCCCATGGCGCGCAATTTACGGGGCGGCCCAGTTAACCCACGGAAACTGGTGCAAGGCATTCACTCCAGCCAGAACTGGAGCCACGCGGATCGGCACTCGCCAAGCGCCACTTTCCGATCGACAATCGCCTTTCACATGCCAACACGAAACTTGGCCAAAATGCAAAAGGCCCAACACTGCAGTTGACCCAAAAAGCAAAAAAAAAAAGCATTAAAAAATCAACAAAAAATTGCACTCAATAATTATGAATGGCTCTTGTAATAACTTCATTAATCTTGATGAAGTTCTGGGCACAGTTTAAATTGCAATTCAATTTAAATTCCTTTGCTTTATCAATGTTTTATGGGATTTTTAAAAATTACATATCATTAATATCTCGATTATTATCATAGAAACAACGGAATGAAACAGCAGCATTAACTGAGGCCAGAGACACCAGCAATAATATCTTTTTAATGTTCTACATTGAACCCGCCAGAGATAATGAAATAAAACTACTCAGATTAACATTAAAAAAGAGAAGAAATATAAGTATACGAAATAGAAATGAAACATGACGATGAAAGTTAATGAATTCCAACAATAATCCAATTTGAATTGAATTGGAATTCGAGTTCCGAAACTTGGGGTCTGTAAACTAGAAACTAGATGTTGGCCAATAAATTTTCATTAGCGAACAAAGCCTACCAGATGCATTTCTTTTATGCCTCTCCCATGGGCGGGCAAAAAGTTTGATGCAGTCCAAATAGTTGGGCGAGGGCAAGGCCTAATCTCTGACGTCAACTTGTGGCCCATTAAGACGGCGACAATCTGAGAGCATAAAATCGTCGCTTAAGTAGCGCGTTAATCGCTTCTAATTGCTAAATTACGCGCTGCCAATCGAGCTGCAGGCCCAAGCTCCAAGTTCCAAGTCCCAAGTTCCAAGTCCCAAGTCCAGAGACGCGGCATAGATCGAGCTACCCTCGGCCAGCTGCCCGCTCTTAGTCTTAGCCAAGTACATTGTGTTTGGCGACGCTTAACACGCTGCTTGGAGCTTGGAGCAGCAGGCACAGTCTAGCGGGAGTGGGGTGGAGTCGAGGCGAGGCGAGACGAGCCGAGTCTGGATTGGCTTGGCCAACACTAATGCGTGTAATTAGCCGCAAAAAAGCGGCAAGACCACTTAACTGATTTATTAAAACGTTTTTCCATTAAATTTTTAACCCTGCCAGCTATTAAAAACACTCGCATAGCCCAGCGTACGCACACACACACACACACACATACACAGACACACGCACAACATTCATATTGGGGCAAAGGCGGCCACAGCTTTGAAAAATGAGCAGCGTTTAAAATTGTTCTGAGCATTGCATCGTGGTGCAAACTCTGTGCTCATTGACTGGAAATATTGTATACTAAATTAACCTTGAAATTAATTAGAAATATAAGTTATATTACTATAATGACAGATAAGTCTGTTGTGTAAAATGTAATACTTAAACAGGCTATATGAAACGTTCGGTTAAGAATATATAGAATATAGGTATTAGTAATATTTATAGTAGTATTAGTAGTATTTCTACTACTATTTCGATTACTTTTATATTTCCTACTTTTTTTACGACTATTTTCCAACTACTAGTGCATCAGCTGCTGATACTATTTCTAATCTTCCTACTTTTTCTACTACTATTTCGACTACGACTACTTTGTCTACTACTAGTCCTAGTGCATCAGCTGCTGATATGTGATAATACTATTTCTAATCTTCCTACTTTTTCTACTGCTATTTCGACTACGACTACCTTTTCTACTACTAGTCCTAGTGCATCAGCTGCTGATATGTGATAATACTATTTCTAATCTTCCTACTTTTTCTACTGCTATTTCGAGTACGACTACCTTTTCTACTACTAGTCCTAGTGCATCAGCTGCTGATATGTGATAATACTATTTCTAATCTTCCTACTTTTTCTACTGCTATTTCGACTACGACTACCTTTTCTACTAATAGTACAAGTAAATAAGCTACTATTTCTAATAGAAAATATTATATAGAATTAATTACTACTATCTACTGCTACTATCATTTCTACTACTGTCATTTTTATTACTACTACAAGTTACTGCTACTATTAGTTCTTTAACTTCTACTGTTTGATCTACTACTACTTTCTCATTAATTTGTTCTACTACTTTTAATATAATCAATGTTATTGTTCTCTCTAGTATTTTATAAGTTTCCATGTTATTTCCCATTTATTTTTATGCAACATTCCCAACGATCTGTTACCACTGTGCTGAAATTTTCGCTTTGACCAACTGTCCCAGAGCCTTGTCATGAGCTCCATCATGAGGCTTTCAAGCATTCAAATGGGCGGTCAGTTTGCCAAAACATTATGACAACAGCAACAACAACAACAACATTTGCAATACAACACTTTCTAGCCATAAATGCTAGCTCACGTCTCTCTCGGCTGTCGCTAATCTATTTGGGCAAGCGAAATGGCTAAAAATAAAAGACGAAAAAACAACAACAAAAACAACAAAAAATGGCTAACGGTAACGGCTACAAAATTAATAAACACCAAGTGCGCCAAAAGCTGCAAAGAGCAATGAAAGTGCGATCTAAGAGATAGAAATATACATATATAAACATACACACATACACACACACACACACACGCACACACATCAATACATATGTTGATGTATTTCCTTTATTAATTTTTAGCGCTTTTCTTTGTGATTGTAAGCCATTAAAATCAATGCTTAGTTGAAAGAAGGAAAGAAGAAGCAGTAGAAGAAGAAGAAGAAGCAGAATTGACCAAACAAAAAGCGAACTACAATTGCCGCTTGTTGTTGTGTGTTTGTTGTGGTTGTTGTTGTCGTTGTTGTTATTGGTTGTTGGCTGTTGTAAGTAAACAATATTAAATCTCAACACTCGTGCAGAGAAAGTTGGCTTTACGAGCAAAAAGCCGCCGTCTGCCCTACCCCCCCGGCGCCTTCCCCCGGTTGGGTTACCTTTTCCCTTGACTTATATTTTTTCGGTATTTTTTTTTTTTTTGCAAACTCACTTTAAGCTCAGAAAAAATTAAAATGTATAGAGAAGGTGGAGATCAACTAGAGAATACTCTATCATGTGTTGCCTAGCAGTTACATAAAATATTAGTAGCAAGAAAATAGTACAACTGAGAGCTGAGGGATTTTATAGATCCCCGAAGTATAGTATATAGTCAGAGACATGTGCTCTTTGGTAATATTAACAGGGTATATATATTAGGTATACTCCTAAAGCTCATGTATTATTCTTAAGGTATTTCATAAAATACTTCCTAGACAATTCTATTCAATAGTCCAACAGGTCGGCTAATTTCCTTTGGTAGAGTATATGGCATTGCCGCAACAGCAACAACTTGTGGCAGTCAACGGATTTGTTGTCTACTTGGACGCAGTTCTACCTCAACTGTGGCAACTGGCCAAAATGAAGCCGTTGACAGCGGTCGCAGCTGTTGTGTGCGCGCACAGATGCAGATAAACGTACTACAAGATACAAACACACACACACACACACACACACACATACAAGTACACGCCTCACATGCACATACATATCTAGTCAGGTTTTCAGGTTTTTATTTGGGCTGTGGGGTAAAGGGCGCCTCACGTTTGCCACATTAATTTCAATTCGACCAAAAACTGTAAGCCGACTGTGGCTAAAAACATCAAAGACCCTTGACTAGACCAAGCAACTGCCCCGACAACAATTGGCCGTACCAAAATTGAGTTGCGAAGCAATAGAGCTCATTGGATGCGGGCATGAATTGTACAACACGAGCATGTGGAATCAAGAGGCGAGACCCCAACTAAATTAAGCCTAAGCCAACGTGAGTTGGGCTAACTCTACGGATTGGCTCAACTTAAGTGAATTTGCATTAAATGAATCATGAATAATCATAGATTACATATGTATTCGTATGAATACATCTCTAGCAGAACAATTCAACAAATAGAATAGCAATGGACAAATACAAAATAATAATAACTAAAGTTATTTCAAATGAAGATTAAAGAGAGCTTTCGAAATAGAATATTGTATAAAGTAAAGAGATTTCATTCATAAATTTGAATTGCTTTACGCTTTAAACTGATTAAAATTTGCAATTTTCAACTTGGATCGCCCCGACATGTATATGTATATGTATCACAATATTCAAAATTAAGATAAGATTAAGGTTCAATCAACTTTGCTCTATTCGTCTGTCCGTCTGTCTATTCGTTATTCTGTATTTCTCTCCTTCTTTTCTTTGTCCTTCCGTCTGGGTCTTCACCTGTCCTTTCGTCTCTCTTTCAGTCTGCCTTTCCCTCAGTTCTTCTGTCTATACTTTCCGTCTGGGTCTTTACCTCTCTATCCGTCTGTTCTTCAGTCTCCCTTTTTCTACGTTTCTTTCCGTCTATCCTTCAATTTGCCCGTAATTTCATATGCCGCATTTAGTTATCCTTCCGTCTACCCTTTAGTCTCTTCGCCAGTCTGTTCGATCCGTCTATCCCCCCACCTGTCCGATGGACAGACAGACGTCCGTCTATCCTTTAGTCTGCTCCTCTGTCTGTTTACTTTGTATATGAAGGAAAACATTGATTATAGAATCTATTAATACTGCAATCAACATATAAGTGAGAAGCTGAGATATACATATGTATCCATAGTTAGCTTTAAAGAAAATGCTCATGAATCAAAGAACTTTTAGAAAATCGTAAGATCTCGCTAGACTCGCTTCATATCATCGAAGTGTAAAAGAATTTCCATTTGGCTGAGGCTCTCGAATTCATGCCCAGCAATTACAATTGCCAGAACTCTCCGATAGGAGATCTCTTTTCGAGTGTTTCACTTACAGGTGCACCTCAGCCAGTCTAACGGTAATTGTTGGCAAACGGCTTTAAGTACTCGCACCGCACGGTCTAAATGGCAGCCGGCAGAGCCAAAAACAAAGCGCATTACACAAATATGGCAGGGGCGAGGGGGCGTGGCGGGGCAGCGGGAGTCGGGGCGCTGCACGTAAACCTGCTCACAGTGGAAGCCGAGGCTTATTTATGGCCAGTTGCTGCTTGTGTGGCAAGCGGTGTGGGCGGCAAAGTGTGTAAGTGTGGGTGGCTGGCAGTCAACGAGGAGTTGGGGGGGGGGGAGGAGGAGGAGGAGGAGGAGTGGGGGAGTTTAGTTTGTTCTTGTGGCAAGACCGTTATAACTTTTGTTTTTTCGACTGTGAATAACTCAGGTATGAACAAGTGCTGCTACAACAATTGTGCAGGTAGGCTGCAAGTGACATACATATGCGTGTGTGTGCGTGTGCGTGTGCGTGTGTGTGTGTGCGTGTGGGCTTATCTGTGAGACGTGAAACAGAATTCTTTAGTCTGTTGGCTCGATGAAATCGCATTTCCAATGCTCGTTCGACTGCAGCTGAAGGCAAATGTGAATATTTTTGGCATTTATATGCTCGTCCGTCTGTACAGTGAATGCTCCCCGGAGTGAAAGATTTCGCCAGCAGAAAGTTTATTTGCTCGCACAGTGCACAAAACAAAGAGTCAAGAATAAAACCGAGTGAACAAGTTAGAGACTCTCAAAAAGCAAACATTCAGTAGAGTTTTCAGTTTATTTAGACTAACACATGTATCTATAAGATACAACGTGTGCATGTGTGTGTGTGTGTGTCTATCTATGGCTCTGGCTGCATGCAATAAAGTATTTTAATTGCAAACTATAACGGCACATTGACAATGCCGACAGTTTAATATTTTTTTTTGGCCAGCATTTTGCACTTGATGCCAGCAAAAGGAAAAAAATAGTTAACAAGTAAGAAGGCTCCAGTCGAGACTGCTCGACTAGGAGATACCCTGAACCCTCTAAGCTGATATTCTAATTATTCTGCACCTCTTTTATGCACACATACATACACATGCATCCACACGCAGGCATAAGCCTGCGCTCTGCTAACTGCGCAGTAAGCAGCGACTGCGCTTGGGCTGCGCTGCAGTGTGGGCAATATTATGAGAATTTATTTGTCAAATAATTTCTTTTGTAGACACACAATCTTAATGAAACTTTCAGAGTATAATCATATGATGAATATGTGTGTACATTCCAAAGCCCAAGTCTCTAGTACTTGAAATGCGTTTTTTACAAATTGGTGGAGAAGGGGGCGTGGTATCCAAAATTTGTAAATGACAAAATCTTTGTATCGATTAACTTTATATACAACGCAAATTTGAAGACTCCAGGTCTAAAAATGTTCAAATTAGGCTAAAAAAACAAAATCAATTTTTCGATTATTCTCGATAAAAAAGTTATCGGACGATTTATCGAAAAAATAAAGCAAACTCGTACTGCGTATGGTACACACGAGTATGCATGCCAAATTTCAGCTCTCTAGCTCTTATAACTTCTGAGATCGACGCACTCATACGGACGGACGGACGGACGGACGGACGGACGGACGGACGGACGGACAGACGGACAGGGCTATATCGACTCAGCTCGTCACGCTGATCAAGAATATATATACTTTGTGGGGTCTGCCACGCCTCCTTCTGCCCGTTACATACTTTTTCACAAAACCATTATACCCTGATTTCCCATTTTCAATGGGTTCAGGGTATAAAAATCAACTGGAGGCCAATGCGAGAGCCTGAGAGATATGCAAACTCATGCTGGCAGCCAGCCAGGCAGTCGACCAGGCAGTCGACCGACCGGCCGGCTTGGCCAATTCCAATTTGCGAAAGTTTCCCACGCTCGCTTGACGGCGGCTCTGCAGCTGCCGCTGCTCGACCAGAATGCTGCTGCCCAATTGATAGCCGTTTGCTGCCTGCGAATATTCTAATCCGGCTCGAATGCCGATTAATTAATATAACCACGTTGCAAACGGTTGCAAGTGAAGCTAAGCACGCTCTGGCTGCGGCATGTGTTGGCGTTTGATTTAGTAAATCTCATTCGAAATGCTGTACATTCGTAGTTACATCACATATGTACATCACATGTGTGCACTGAGCGAGTCTATGAATAATTTGTGCGAGTAGATCTGAATAGATAAACTGTGAATGCATACATAAGTACATCATATATGAGATATGGGTGAAGAGTATCGTGTATATGCATAAGGCATGTTACATCGTATATACATCGGTATGTGTGGATGTATAGGATGTAAGGGCATTGCACTTTCTCTTTACATGTTTGAAAAGAAGCAGCATAGCAAGGATAGATAGAGGTAGATAGAATAGATGAATTGATAACTGTATGTATGTAAGGATAGATGCATTGATGGATAAATAAATGTAGGATGGTTGTATGGATGGATTTATGTATAGATGAATGTAAGAGGGGAAGTATGGACAAATGTATTTATGTATGGATGTATTAATGCCTGTCTCAATGGATGCATACATAGAGGTATGTATAGCAGTGAGGATGTATGCATGGATATACTGATGGATAGATTTACAGATTGCTCTATGCTGGAGTGTGTAGGCAGATGCATGTATGTATGCATACACATATACATACTCCTATTAATATGTATGCACCATGTAAACACACCTTTTATACGTCCATAGCTATTCCTTAATATATGTATAAATTATGTACACATAAATTTACTCTCCTTTACCTACATGCATGCCATTTATAGTATCATTCATTCTCCATAAACTAAAATTCATTATAGGGTATATGCCAATCGAGCCTATTTACTTTTGGCCAGCTTCAAGGTCTTCTGGCGGCTAAATCAGACGGCGATTTATGGAAAGGGTGTTGCCATTTCTGATTGTTGTAGTAATTATTGTATAATATTTGTTATTTTGCTCAACTCACACACACATCAGTTCACACATTCACACACACACACATACACACACAGTCAGACAGAGAGGTGTGTATAATTTGCCAGCTGTAGATGGCAATGTGTTGAGAGCGCTTCAGCTATGGATTAGTGGGCGTAGATTTGGAGTTGTCTTAATGTCAAGTGTGGATCGTCGGGTCCGAGTTGTCAGGTTGTGCAAGGCATTCCAAACAAGTTTCATCTGCCGCAATTACATCACAGTTTCAGCGAGGGGCGAGTCCGAGACGAGAGCCCCACTCGAGAGGGCATTGAATTGGGAGTGCGAGCTATTCAGAAACTATATGACAGACTTGCCAGAGTATATGCATGTGTGTGTGTGTGTGTGTGTGTGTACTTATGTACTTTTGTATGTCTGCCATTGTTTACTCCAATTGAGACGCAAAAAGTTTGTATTTGCCAAAGTCATGAGATTTTTGTATTTTTTAACGCTAACATATGGCATTATAATGAAGTCACGAAATGGACAATGCACGCCAGGAATTATCATGGTGATATACATGAAGTGTGTATGTATCAAGAGTAGAATTAACCATTGATATATATATACACATACATATGTACATGTAGTTCAGTTGACATTCACTATGCTAGGGTATATGACCAACGACACCCGGAAATGTTTTGTTATAGTTTTATTGTCTCTCTCTCTCTTAACTTTTTGATTGCTTGTGAATTAATTTGATTCCGGTCTTTGTTCATTATAAGCACAAAAATCATAAAAATAGCCAAGAGTAAAAAGTTATGAACATGGAAAAGAAATAATCAGCTGGGAATTCATATACATAAATAACCATGTATACATATATTATATGAAGTAAGGCTTAAAGAGAATCCTACATATACGTTTATATACATAGAACTATATATACATATCTCTACATATCATCCATCCATACATTCAAACATCTATTCATATATTCAAGTAACTATCCATTCGTTCATCCATCTATACATGCATATTCATATATCTGTATATATAATCTCTAGTGGAATGTACAGATCTATGCATCCACATGCATACACATACATATATATATCTGGTTGATCAATATTCCATACTTGTCGCATGTGCTGGCATTTGATTTGAGGCATTTCAGATGCAACGTTTTTATGTAACTTTGCTTTTCAATGACACGCGATATTAATTGCGTGATGAAATCATCGGCATCAGCATCACAAACAGCATCATCTGTGCATTTCAATTAAATGTCAAATGAAAATTTATAAATATAATTATATTTGAGTTTGTGGTTAGACGAGGGCTACTTGACAAGCAGCTAATCGATAAATAGTAATATCGATAATTAATTAACCAATTAGCTGCTTATTTTTACAGCTGTACATTAACTACTTTATTTTGTAAGCCACTTGCTCGAACCTATAGGTAAATATTTATAACTATACCTATGCATATCCATATATATAATATATTGCTCATATACTACTCGACTTTACAATGCATTATGATGATAGGTTCATATAAAATATATTGTTTGTCGATAATTATCGATTATATTCATCGTTCTTCCATTGTCACATGAGCTAATGTTGTTAGGCAATCACGTTATTAGCTTCGTTCGTCTCTCTTTTATGACTTGCTTCGCCATGCAGTTGACGAGCGTTCAAAGCGTTGATTACTCAAGCTGATGCGTATATATCTATATATTATACATGTATATATATAAATCCATATATACATTTCTCTGCAAACCCGATTGAATGGCGATTAGCGCTGATTGATTTACGAGTTTCTATTTGTTATTTTGATGTTTGCGCATTTGCATTAAAGAGAAGACAAAAAAAAAAAAAAAAATGACAAACTTCAACGTTTGATGTTCGTGTCAGGCTGATGATAATGCGCATACGCAGCGTTGTCCGCTTGCAACATTATCTGCTGCAAACCTGTCTTAAATAGCCACAACAACAACAGCAACTACATGCCGCACTATTGCGTAACTTTCCCTGCCAATTGTTGTTGCCTCGTTGTAGCTGAAGCTGATGCTGAATTGTCGCAAAACATTGCATGCACATACGTAACGGAATACACGACCTAATGCATACACTGTCAAACACAAATTTGCAGCTCTTTTGCGCTAATTGACGCTGCGTCCACTTACCATCGCGACTTGACCCCAAAAGATAAATATATATATATAATACAAATAAATCTAAAAGCCAAAAAATTATTGTGTACTATCAAAACATTGTCATCAGCGGAATGAAATAGTTTTGTGCCGTTGGCGTTGGTTTTAAATTTCTAGTTGCTAACATACCCTGTAAATATTACAGATGGGAGAATGTATATGATGAATTCATATGCTAAACTTTTATAAGAAGTTCTCTTCAAAACGGATCAATAAAAGTGAAACAGAAGTCAAAATAGCTTCACATTTTTATTTTTGATCGATAACTTTCGCTCAAGAAATATCGAATGATCAAGCTGTTAACTAAACTTATCACAAGTCAAGTCGAATCGAATCACAGAGTATCTCTAGGCAAATCAATATTTATTCTTTTCTTCTTGGTTTTATTGTCTGCTGCTGGTTTGGGCAATGTGGAATTGGGGGCACGGTGAACGGGGCATGAGGCATGGCGTGCGCCAAGCATCGCTGACTGTTTTGTTGCTGATTTTTTTTTTATCATCAACATCGCCAGCGGCCCTTCTTGTGCGCTGCGACTACTCCAAAAAAAAAATCGAGGGGCAACAATAACAATAACAACAACTACAGCGAATAAAGAGAAGCTAAATCCAGTTCTCTGTTATGCACAGTGGGTCTGACCGGGTCTGGGAAGTGAAAAGCTAACTGTCTGAGAGCAGGCGACAAACCACAAGACAACAATAACGACAACCTCTCGAAATGTATGTAGATTCCGTAACGCGTCTATTGTCTTACAGATGAGAGGCTAGATTATGATAATAGCTTGAGTAAGAGCTCGTATATTTGAGTTTTTTGGTGCAGCTCTATGGATGTTACGTCTATGGTTTTATTATAAATAGATTAGTCACATGACTTTTTATGGTTCATGATTTCGATTTACAGCTGCATTTAAAACTAAAGAGATTCCCCAGATATCTTTAAGATATGTAGATAGTCGTTTATGACAAATCGAAAAAAAGTTTTAGCTATCACAGCTATAGAGCTGGAGACCATTGTTGATTCCCTCCATTTGAGACATGTCAGATCGAAAAGAAGCTATATCTATAACAGTCAAATTAAAAGAGCGACAGCTCCATAGATATACCTCTAAATGATATGTTCGAGCCCTTGTATCTTGTCAAATCTGAAAAGAGTCATCTTTGTCGTTCAGTCAGTCGCTCGACTACAACATTCTTCGGGGTGTGGCAAATCGAAAAGAAGCTAAAAGTTCCACAGCTAACAAGTTTCAGACTCTCTCTTGAAATAGACCCATGATATAGTCGCAGCCTTTGTCAAGTCTGAAAAAGAGTGATCGCTGAATAGATTTAATTGTTCATCAACACAACATTCTTACTTCCTTAGCTAAGTTAAGATACAATCGAATTGTCTTATAGAGAAAGAAGCCAAGTTTCTCTTTCCAGATTAGCCAATCTTTCGTATAAGCGCATTGCGAGCTGCGCTTGGCCAATTAATTTCCTCGTCTGCATTGATTTGGCAATGGTATTTGCTGCGTTTCGATAATTATCAATAAGCAAATGGCTGGGACCAGCTATGAAAATGGCCAGAGCGACCCATGCAATTGGCCAAATGCGTTGGCCAACTAATCAACATTTTCCTGCACTCGGGCTTTAATTTGGTGCTGCTTGGATTTCCGCTGCGCTGACAAATCGTTGCCGAATGACATAAGCGAACGAGAAACGAGTAGAGACAGAGAGTGAGAGAGAGAGAGAGATGGAGACAGAGATGGAGGGCGAGGGAGAGAGAACAGGCTGAACTGGAACAAAAAAATCTGAATCATGCTCATAAAAGGCAACACCTCTGGCTCTGTCTCTGGCTGCGTCTTTGACTTTTCACGGTCAACCAAATGCGAGAATTCAGTCTCAGTCTCAGTCTCAGTCTGAGTCTCAGTTTCAGTTTCACTTTTTTGTTGTTAACTATATATAAATATACATATATTTCTTTTTTTTTCGGCACCCACGCCGCAAACTTTTGCAGTTCAGAGTTCAAGAGCTGCGGAAACAAACAGCTGCATCATGACCTTATGCCATGAAGTGTTTAGCTTAGAGAGCGTTTATCTTGGAGATGTATGAAATCCAAGCACGTGACCTTCTAGCTCAAAGTTGAAGATTTATAGGCTGTGTTTCTTTATGGAGAGTGAGTTTTTATGGGGCGCCATACGCTGAGATAGTCTGACACACAGTCGGATTGTGTTTCTTTTCTACGTGCTCTAATGTGTTTTGTCAGAGACAGAAGTCACATCATAAATATATCAAAGTTTACGCCATGATCTTCTAGTTTGAGAGTGAAGGCCTATTTAGCTGGGAATACGTATATCTTACAGAGTGTGTCTAGTAGATCTCTTTGTGAATATTGTGTATCTGACAGCTGCATCTCAGTCAAAATATGCTGCCTACTGAGCTGATAGATAAACGCATGATCTCTGAATGATTATGAACTGTGAAAGATTATGATCTCTTAAGCTTTTTAGAGAGTGAATGTTATAATATCTCATTTACCTTGTTATACCTGTATCTCTTATTGTATTTCTGGTGAAGATACCAAATGAATATATGTCTAGAATATTGTTCATCTAATATAACTCCATCTATTCAAGCTCAGTTATGTTTATTAAGTTGAGTTTATTTCAATTCTTCCTTTATTTACTGCAGTTTTACACAGGGATAATACATATCTGATAGATTTGTGTCTCCAAGACCTTTACATTTATATCTGCAATATGTAGCTGATATCCGATATAAGCCCAATAAGCTCAATGTATCTCCGTTAAAATCTCATTCAAACTAACCTAGCTCATCTACCTCATTCTCAACTTGAGTTAGTTCAGTTAGATAATATTTGAAATTCAATGTTATAGGCCTAAAACTATCTTATAGATAGTTTGCATATACATATGCATATGCATATCTATAAGAACGTGTAGTTTGATTATATTCTTAAACTTTTCCAGTTTCTATCTCATAAAGCGCACACGCATTATATAGACATTTACATACACACATATACATATACATATATATTTTTAGCTCCTATTGACACTTGCACTTCATTTAAAGCGAAATAAAATTAATGGCAATAAACACGCAAATGTGTGAGGCGTGTGTGGATGCCTTAAGTGTGTGTGCTTCCATATGTGTGTGTTGTTGTTGTTGTTTTGCATGCATAAATGTATACCAATGCACGATTGTGGGCTTAAATAAAAAACACAAAAAAAAAAAAAACTGGCTTACCTTCTCTGCTCATTGTTGTACAGTCAAGTGTTGTTGTTGTTATTGCTGCTATTGTTTCGCTTATTTATTGTTAACGCTTTGCCAGCGACAACGACAGGTTGTTAGTGTTTCGTTGCTGTTGTTGTTGTTGTTGTTTTTATAGCGCTGTTGCACACATTTCATTGCACTGTCACTTCACTGGCGTCTGTTGTACAGAAAAATAAACAAATTTATAGTTATAGATACATAAATAGCAATATGTGTGTGCTAGTGTGTGTGTGTGCGTGTATCTATAGCTATGCCATATAGCAGTGGCTTTATGCCTGGCTTATTCCATTCATTCTCATTCATTTATCCAAGCGGCATTGACTTGGCCGCAAACTGTGTAAAACGTTTACGAAAATGCATTTTCACCAGGCTCTCTGCAGTGGAGTTTTTCACCTCTTTTCATGGCATTTTCTATGATCTATAAAGATCTTGTTATAGCTTCACTTAACTCCAGTTGTTTATGCCATTTCTTAGCACATAATTCAGCCAAGCTCTGGCTTCTGGCCAACTGCTTTTCCAGCTCTGTTCCCTGGCTTAGCGCGGAGTTGATTTGAAATCGAATAACTGTGGCCAAGAATTTAGGTTTATATGCTTAACGGTTAGTTCTAGGCATTAAATAACAATTAGTCAGTCAATCAAGCAAACACACACACACACACATATATATATAGATAAACATCTCTATCTATAACTGAATTTCTATATAGGCAAATATATCAATGACGTCTTGATTTATGCAAAAATTGTTGTGTAGGTCTGTCTGTGTGTGTGTGGATGCTTTGCTTTACTGGTTCTGGCCAAAACGACAGCCAACACACATACACAGTCACTCACACATATGCATATGTGTGATATAATCGTTTGGCATGAATGAAAGGCGTTGCAGATTTTCACACAACATTAAGAGAGAGACAGAAAGTGTGCAAGAGAGAGAGAGAGGGAGGCAGCGGCAGAGGCACTTTTAGCCAGCCCACAATGGACTAAGAGAGCCAAGCCAAATCGGCCATAATCTTGGCTTAAGCTAATAATAGCAGCAGGTTTTGTAAATTTTTTTTTGGCTTGGCTCAAGCTGAGTTATGCGCCTACACACACACACACACACACACACACATAGCCAAAGGGCAGCGCTTGTTAGAAAGACTTTGCTGGGCCTGTAGTACAGTGTACACTATTTAGCACATTTGTGTTTGCTTTTTTTGTTGCTTGCGCTCAGCTGCCAAATTCGTATGACACTCACGTAATGCGCTAAAAATAGTTGAATATACGTATTGCTGCTGCCTGCTCACTTTTTTTTCGAGTTTATTCGGTTTTTTATTAATTTTTTTATTGTGAGTTTTTTATTTGTTATGTGAAGCGCGGCTGCGTGGCGATCGCGTCGCGGTTTCAGCTCGAACTGATCGGCGCTTGGGCGCAGCGCACCTGCGTTTGGTCTAAACTGGTCTAAAAACTGAGCGTGAAACCAGTTTTGGAGCAGGCGATCGACCCAGAGAGAGAGAGAGAGCGAGAGCGGGCAAGAGTGAGTGAGGCCAGTCCAGTCAGGTATAGAGAGAGAGAGAGAGAGAGCCCGTCGCTGCGTCTGCACTTTGCACTTTTGCTGCCACATTTTTGTTGTCAAACTGCATTTAATAACCGTTAACCGAAATTTCTGCAACACGTGCAACAAAAAAGCCATGCGGCTAGCCGAAGGGGTGGGGTGGGGGGAGCTGGAAGGTGGCAGTTTTTCACGCCCTGCCGCAAGCGCCGGAACACAGAGGTCACTTCATTAGACGCTCTGGTTGGCTCGCCCAGCAGCCGCACGTGACTTGCAACGCATGCCACAGTGGGTGGCTATAGCTGGCGGGGGGTAATGGAGGGAGCGGTGAGGGGGCGAACTGCATTGCTGTGGAAAAACGTTGTCAGCCTTAACGCCTAATTTGCATCGTGGCAAGCGTTGGCTGGGGCCAAAGTCATTACGGAAAGTGCCCGTCGGATGGCATCGATAATGAACACAGACCCTCCATGTGCATGTATGTGTGTGCTCCACTTGCGCGCGTGTGTGTGTGTGTGTGGTGCATATTTTTAATATTGGCCACACTTGCTGCTGTTTAATGCAGCATCAGTGACTGCTGCACTAGCTGCTGGCATGCAAATAAAAATTCGCATTCAAATTTATGCGAACAGCTCGCGGGCAGAGCGCTGAAAACCGCAAAAAAAAAGAAAATAGAGGGAAAGTTAGAGTGTATCAAGCGGGTATGCACGACTAGAAGTTATGCTGGAAGCGAAAGAAAGGAAAAGAAAGAGGATAGGCAATGGATATGCTGAAAGGGAAGACTCCTGAAGACTATATACGCTAGTTGGGTCTAGAGAATGTGGTCTATCATATCGAACTTGATTCTAGTAAAGACATCGATGGGAATTGTAGATATTTGTTTATATAGGCTGACCAAATAGGAACTCTCGCAAATACAGAATGAGATATTCCATAAGCCATATCTATGCTATTTTATAGAGATTTTCATATCATTTCCATTACTAACTCAGCTACTATTCAGGACTTTCCTCAATATTTCTTTATCAAATGACAAATCTTACTATGTACCTTATCTCAATAACTGCATGTTATCGATAAATTAATCGAGATTGCTAGATATATGTATTAGCTATTCATATTCATCGCAGCATATATATAATATAAATATCATTTCAAAGTTACTCTAATTGACACAGAACAAATATGCCCGTCCTCCAAAGGGCATATTCAAGGGGCATAAAATAAACTGAGTAATAGCGGAAGACGAACAACAAGCAAGACAGTTTGCGGTTAAAATAATATCGCGTACTTTATAGTTCCGGCTGCACTGGCTTAAATAAACACTGAAAGTGACTAAACGCAGGGCATATTGCAGTCGAGTCGAACAGATCAAGCCCTGAGCTGTGCAGAGTGAGCGTTGGAGCGAATGGAAACTTATGAAGGAAGTCTTTAAGAGATTTCCAAACTGTAAGTCAGAATAAAATATGAATGAATATGACAAGCTGCCATATGTATACCCTATAATAGATGGTGGACATGTTGAATACCTATTCCCCTCTGCGTGTAACATTCTGATTTAAAGTCTTATTTTCGTCTTGGGGCTTTTTTCTGCTTCATTGCTTTCAGCATGCCTCGCTCCCACTCCCCCCCTCTCTCTCTCTCTCACTCCTCTTCACACCTTCACACTGAATTTAAATGCAGCCCAAAAAATATATGTATGTGCATTGCTGTAGCTTAAATTGAAATTGAAATTGAAATTTGTGGCTTAGGCAAAAAGTTGTCGCGCCTCGCGTTGTGGCTCGAACTTGTCAATGCCACAATTTGCCGTGGGCTGTCACATGTGTGTGTGTGTGTGTGTGCGTAGGCTATTGCCACTGTCACGGCGACAGCTTCATAATTGTTAAGGAGCTCCAGTCGCAACTTCGCAGGGCGCAGGGCCCAAGACATTTGTGTGTGGCATGCCCCCAAGTGGCAAGCACTTGTACTTGTATTTTGTCAGGTCAGAATATAGTGAACTTTTCTTTGTTTATGTGTTGGGTGTGTGAGTGAGTGTGTGTGCGTGAGTGTTGGTGTGCGTTTACTTTTTATTCACATTTTCGCATTGTTGGCAGTCGTAAAAACTTTGTCGCTGTTGCTGCTGCTGTTGCAGCTGTTGCTGCTCCTGCTGTTGCTGTTGCTGCTCCTGCTGTCATAAAAGTTGCATAAAACTGCACAGATTTTTCTTGAACAATGTGCAGCACACACTGTGTGTGTGTGTGTGTGTGTGTGGGTGTATGTACTTGCAGCCTTAAGACGGGACTGCACATTAAGTTTTTAGCTTTGATGACGCGCCAAATGGCAAATCATTTGCACGTCAAGCGTAGGCGTCAACGAGCGAGAAACACAAAGAGGAACCGAGAGAAAGCGAGGGAGCAAGGGAGAGTGGAGAGTGGAGGGAGTGAGTGTATCGACCTCGACATGGACTTGGCATGTGTCGTGGCCTGGATTTAATTTAGATAAAAGCTTTGCAGCCATCCACTCCAACCACACGCATATTACACTGAAATCAATTCCATAAACACTTGCCGCAACCTTTGCCAGCGACGACAATTTATTTTCATGAACCCACGCACGCACACACACACACACACGCACACGCACACCATATCTACCTAACGGTTTAAACCCATTGATGATATGAGAACAGCAAGTGGATTAGACTATTACGCCGTATCAGGCTAATAGCTTTGCCGTGCAGCCAGATTTTTAAAGAACAACCTCTTGAAGACCGCAAAGCAGCTTAAAAATGAAATTTTCTTTGAGATGCATTTGCATATTTTTTTGCTGATAAATGTGGAATTTTATAAAGGGAGATAAAAGAAAATAAGCATTGAAACAGAAAGAATATGAGTAAGAAATGAGTGAATTGAAAGAGAAGGAATATAGGAAGAACTGATTGAATTGAAAGAGAGGGAACATGAGTAAGAATGGCTTGAATTAGAAGAGAAGGAACTGATTAAATTGAAATATTCTTTCTGAAAGAAAATAAACATTGAAACAGAAGGAATATGAGTAAGAACTGATTGAATTGAAAGAGAAGGAATATAAGAAAGAACTGGTTGAATTAAAACATATGAAATCGTGAGCAGAACTAACGTCAATTCACATAGTAAGGATGCAACTAAGATTGAATCGTGCACTGAAGCCGTCCCAAGTCAAATCTCTGCAGCACCGACGATAGCTCTGAAGGTAAACCTAAGTCTCTGATTAAACGGCGAATGGGCTATAAAAACTCTGCCAGCTGACCACGGATTAGGTACTTGAAACATAAAATGAGCCAAGGACAGTTAAGGAAGCAAGCTGGAAACAAGTGTTTTCGACGTGAATGGAAAAGTTAACAAAGACCTGTTAGCAGCGTGAACTAAAGCAGCCACAACTTACGAAACCAGCCCTAGTACAAAAAATAACCTCAAGCCATTGCTAAAAAGGGTAAAAGGACACAAGCTTAAGCAATAAGCAGAAATAAATGCATGTATAGTATATATACTATACTATTATAATGTATGCAGGTATGCATCTGTTGTTAACCACAAAGATTGTTTATGAATCTTACCAACTGTTGCCAAATACTTACCCGAAATTGAATAAAAGTCAATTAAAGTTAACGAATAAATCTAACAATATTCCGTTGTAAATAAATAATGCTGTTATTTTAAATATTCATTGACATTTATTGATTGAATTTGATAAGTTTTCTCTTCATTTTGTTTTTCACATATATTAAATATGAATTTTAGTTAAATTTTGGTTTTTGCTTTGATTATGCTTTTGTTTTTGTTGTTGTTGTTGTTGTTGTGATTTAAAACAGTTTTTGCACACACACTTATTGTTAGTTTAGGATTTATGGAATTTTTGCTATTTCTGATGTAATTCTTAAAATTTGATTTCTCTTTGTGTAGTTTTACATATTTAAATTGGAGTTTTAGGAACCGGCACGTGGCTCTGTTAGTAGTTCTCATAACACACTTAAAGCACACATTTAAAAATGATATATCATTTATATATATAACTTTGCTCTAGAGTTTAGCTAGGTAGTTTTTACTGTTTTGTTTCGGCGGTAAACGTTTGCGTTTGTCTTGGCTTATTTAAGTAAAATATATATGTATATAAAAACCAAAAAAATATTTAAACAACATTCAGTAACAATTTATAAATGTATGTGTATGTGTGTTGGTGTGTGTGTGTGTGTAGATAAATCAAGAAAAATAGTACTTGTTACGTTTGCTTGTATATAGCATTCATATGTTTTGCTTTTGTATAAGTTTTATATATGTATATATGTATGTATATCGTAGTATAATCTTGTAGGAGGGCTTATTGTAGGTTCTTGTTGCATTTGTTACCAGAGCTTCACAATTCGGTATATACTGTATATACTTTATATATATATTTGTTCAATAGTTATCATTCCTTTTGGCCTTTTCATGTTTTTGATCTCTTTATCCCCTTGCTCGTTTGTTGGTTTGTAAATGCCTTTGGTCTCAATTTGGTTTGGCCAATTTTTGCATTTTTTTATTTTAGTTTCAATATGCTTGATTTGATTTGGTTTTATATGTAACTTCGTTTTGTTTCTTTGGTTTTGCAATACATTATTTTCTAGTGCTCGTTATACTATGTAATATGCATAATTTGATTTGATTTATTCAACTTCTGTCTGTGTTTCGGCTTCTTGTTTTACGCTTTAGGAAATTATCATAGATAGAGGTACACACATATCGTCGACACAGTAGTTGTCTGGTTACTTTTCTTAGTGTGGCAAATAGTTTGCCTATTTATTGTTTATATGCATAAATTGATTTACTTATTTATTAGCTATTTGCTACTTAGATATGGAAGAGAGCAGTTTTTGTTTGCAGCTAATTCAAGGTCGGGGAACTGAGAGAGAAACGAGTGCAAGTGCTTTGGGGTAACAAATGAAAGTGCGGGAGAGAGGGAGAGAGAGAGAGAAATGCAGCTGAAGCAGTTGCAAGTTCAATACTGCAACTGGAACATTGGGAGTGGTACATTGGATACCCAAAGTTTAGCAAAGTGAAACAGTCAAACTGATGCACTCAAAGTGGAACAGTCGAAGTGAAACACTCAAAGTGAAAAACTCACAGTGCAACACTGAAAGTGGAAATGCGACGAAGCAATTAGGTATATACAAAATTAGGTATATACAAAAGCAAAAGTTTCTAATGAAAATAAAACAACTCTTATTGAAACAATTGGAAATGAAACAGTTCAAATAATACAACTACGAGTTGCAAAACTCAAAAATCGAAAACAAAAAGGCACAAAAGTGAAGTAGACAAAGAATGAACAGAATTCATAAGTGGAATGACTGGAATTGAAACAGGCTGAGACAGAGCTGAGTTCGTGTACAGAAAACAGTTGAAGGTTCAGGGTATCACATATCAAGCTTTCTATCTTTCCTACCTAACCAACTTGGGCTTAGGCAGCTTCGAATTACACTTCGATGTGGCATACGGCAACTCTATAGTCAGCCAGGGTTGTCAACTAGCTACCTTTATTGATTGATGTGTGTGCGTCAACCCTGATGAAACTTGAAAGTGATTGAAAATGAAAAGAATTTAGCATTTTAATATAATTAGCTTAAATACTAAATTATTTTAATTTTGTTTTGCATTTTGCATAATTCATATATGGTTCATGTACATATATAAATACTTTTATAGTACATATGGTATGTATATAATATAATACTCATTCATTTTTCTTTTCAGTTTTTGTAATTAATTTTAATGAAGTTTTTAGTCGTCTTTTAGTGTATATATTAAAAATATTTGTTAGTTTTGTTTTTTGTTTTTCTATATAATTTGACTTGGATTTTTGTTGATTTTTTGTGCTTTTAATAAAATGTTGTTTTTTATTTTAAATATTTTAGTTCTTTGTGTTGCGCTTCAAATTTTAAAACCTGTTTCTCTGTGGCCTTGCGAAAGGTATAAAAAGTTTACAGTTAAGAATTATCCATTTACATATAAGATATATGTATGTGTGTGTGTGGGTGTTTGAGTGTGTGTGTATGTACATAGACACTTGTATATAGTACAAAATTTACAATAGAAGCGAAAACTTCTCTAAGGTTTCGAAATGAACAAAAACTAAAGCAAAAATAGTTTTAAAGGTTTTTGTTTTTGTTTTTGATTTTTCTTGGTAATTTTAAGAAGCCTCAAGTCAAGTGTATAAAAAGCAATCAGCTGAAGGCTACTTCAGGCACTCACTGTGCCCACAGTGCTGTGTGCAAGCGTGTGTCCCATAAATTTATACAAAATCCGTGCTCAGAAAATAGTTTACAAATATTCTAAAGACTTAGTTACACTGTCCTTTGGGCGTGATATATTTATATATATATAGATATATTTATTGTATACATTCATATGAAGTTGTATGATTTTCTGTGTCAATTGTAAATAGCTTTGTGTGTGTGAGAGAGTAAGTATGTGTGTGTGTAGTAGGATTTGTTTAAAGAAGCTCGGAGTTACGCATATTTTGATTGTTTTTAAGGTTCCTTCACTGGCGTTTCATAGAAAAGGTTTTTGATCGATAGATATCGATAGTTAGTTGTAGCTAAAATTGACTCAAAAAAAGTTGTGTGTAGATTTCAATAGTCATTCACTTGCAGAGTCCTAAACGGAAGAGTAGTATTTTAAATTGGGATGTACGAAAATCTCAATTATATATTAGATACCTGAACTATCGGCAATGATAATGTTGTGGTTAAGGAATTTGTGCTTTAGTCTCTGAAATATTCTCTTCCTTTATAAGAACTCTGCAAGTTTTAGCTTCGATTCGAACCGAAACTTGTCGCTTGATGATTCGTGTCTTTTTGTAAAAGTCTTCAAAACGCAGCTGGGTGCCTCGAAATGTTTGTTTTCGGTGTCTAGATGTGTGTCTCTGAGTGTTTGCTTAAGTTCTACAAATAGGTTTTGCCTAATTGTGACAATTTCAGCAAGTACTACGCTCCTACATAGATAGTCCCTAATATATGTATATATATATATTTGTATATATGTGTGTTTGTATAGGTATTATGTGGTATGTGGGTGATGTTTGTAGCCAACGTAAAGTCTAGAACATTTGGGCACGAGTTTCGGGTGTCTGAGCACCCGCTCGTCCCGTTACTTGTTACTTATGCACCATTTGAATTTCGTGAATTTTCTAACATTTACAAACAGAGGAAGTG
Organism: Drosophila arizonae; assembly: GCF_054131065.1. NCBI lineage: Eukaryota > Metazoa > Arthropoda > Insecta > Diptera > Drosophilidae > Drosophila > Drosophila arizonae. The sequence continues at coordinate 1,469,753 of NC_142924.1, read as the reverse complement.
TCAAGCAACTACATTACACAATACATAAATACAGAATAGTTACAATATATTTGTTTTTCTTTACTTTATACATTACTCATATATATATAGGGTAAAAAAAAAAAATAAAATAAAATGTATAATGATAATGAATAGAGTTTGCCTAAATATAATGTTTTAATGCAACGCAATTTGATTGCATGCCGTCAATTTTCCCTTTCAGTTTCTCTACGTTTTCTGAGTTACGTTTTTCAAACGATGCTCACCTGGGCTCCAGCTTAGAATCAGTTGATGAAACGTGCCTTCTGTTTGCGCACGAAATCCTGCGCCTGTTTGTCATTCACGCGCAGCTCCAGTATTTGCAAAATCGGATTGCCTGCAGGTAACGGGAAAACGAAAAAAGCGTAGGGATTAAGCCGTGAGGGCTGCATAAACCCAAGCGAATCCAAACTGTTTCCACGAACAGCGATAGCTGCTGCATAAATATTGCACTTGGGCCTTAAGCCTTCAAGTTGGGAAATGGAATCATAACATTCACTATTTATAGAGCTTTTATCATTCGATCTACTTGAATTTCAGACTGAAAATGAGTAAGGGTAACCCTGACGGGAGTAACCGACTCGGAGATACTTTCTCTAATCCCTAATCCCTGATCCCTATACAGATTCTGTTTCACTCAGAACATAATGGAATTGAACCATTCAAACCCCGCTTTAAATAACTAACAATATATTTTCATACAAATAAAGCTGTTTACCCTCATTCACTTCCCTCCCTTCACATTCACACAATAACAATTTTCAGTCTCGCTTGGCTTTGCCGCAGCGAGGAAAAAGCCATTTTGGGTACTCACATTTATCCTTTTGCTGCATTAGCGGCAGCTCGATTTGCTTCAGGCCATGGAAGTTATCCACGCTGGTGCTGTAGTCCGCCACACCGGGTATGTTGCCAAGAGCCAGGAAAGCCTCGCCGCCAAAGTCGTTTGCGGTGAGCACATCGTGATCCATGACCGTAAAGCAAATCATGGCGCCTTCGGTCAGGCACTGCTCCAGTGTAACAGAAAATTCGAAGCATTCATCGAAAATGGGATTCAAAGTGCGCTGGGGAAGGGAAAGTCAATCAGAAGAGTCAGAGTGGGGTCAAAGTGAGCCCTCAGCCTTAACCCACCTTGTGCACATTGGTCTGCTGCTCCATGCAGTGCTGGAAGACGCGTCGCGGCAGCAGCTCGATGACCACGAAGGGATCGCTGAAGCCATTCGGATCGAGCGGCACCACGTCCCGGGCGTGCAGCACCTCCACGCACAGCGAGTCGTGATTGAAGTAGGCGCGCACGGCCAGGGAGCCATACGGGCCGGGCATGATTGCCACGAGCTGCTCGCGCAGGCGATTCATGTAGAACATGTCGATCAGGCGTTCCGTGTCCGTCTTGTGGAACTGCAGCCGCTGCTCGATGCGCCAGAAGTCCTCCGTGTGCAGGCACTCCAGCAGGAGGCCCTGGCCCTCGGCGTGAAAGAAGTCGACCAGCAGCTGGAGCGCCTCGTACAGGCGCTTGTGGAAGTGCGTGGGCTTGTCCGTCTCATCGCCCGTCTCCATCTGGCGCGCCATCTCACCCAGCACTGTCTTCCAGATGAAGCGCAGCGAGCGGTTAAAGTTCTTGGTGAGCAGTGCACTGTTCAGAGCGGCCAGGTGACAGTCCAGGTACTCCAGCAGTGGGACGATGGCCTGATTGGCGGGCAGCGAGTCCGGCGACCAGGCCAGGTGGAACACAGCCTTCTGCAGGGACATCTGCATGAGCGGCGCGAGCTTCGAGAGTATGCGCTCGCAGCGGTTCTCCATGTGGGTCAGGCTCGACTCCAGCAGATTGTCGGCCGACTCCTCCAGGGGCTGTTCGTCCGACCGGAACTCGGCGAGCGTGCGACGCACATACTCCACATTGTTGACCGTGACGCACATGTCGTCCGAGCACCGGAACGGACCCTGCTGCTCGTAGTAGCCGCTGTCCGCCAGCGTCGTGTGTATCAGATCGCAGTAGTGCATGGCCGCGGAGCAGACGACGTCGATTAGCTGCGACTCGAGCATGATGGCCGTGTCCTCGTCGGGCCAGTTGATGACCTTCCAGAACTCCTTAATGTTCAGCAGCGTGCTGGCCGTGTCCACCGAGGAGCTACTGTAGCGCACGATGCGCTCGCCCTCGCATATGGCATCCATGCGAATCGCAGCACGAATGCGCTGCAGGGCCTTCGCCTTGCTAACCATCATCCAGCGCTCGAAGGTGGGTATGAACCACTCATGGCTGTTGCTCAACGCCAGCGGCTTCTCGGGCGGCTGGGGCTGGGCGGACAAGTGGCGCTTCAGCTGACAGAATTCCTGCAATGCTAGAAACAGCTCGAATGGCTTTGTGTCCACCGGCTCGGCGTCGCCCTCCAGCACCGCATACTGCGACAGATTCATGCGAATGCCAGGCACCTGCCCAGCAGCCATCCGCGTGTACACCTCCTCGCCAACCATCGCGTCGTACTGCTTGTAGATGATGCTGAAGTACTGAATGCCATTCGTGCTGCGAACAAAACCGAATACCAGATAGCCGAGCTGAGATAAATGTGCGAATTGATGTTTAAGCTAACTACAGTGAATGCCTCAAGGAATGAAATAGGAGAATCACGATTTGCCTTACTCCTCTCCCGAGACACAGCAAAAGGCAAGATTTATACGGACAGACACACACTTATAATCGAGGCATCTCGATTGACTGCCTTAAAGTACACGTAAGCCAGCACTCACTGTAGTTGCTCGGGCAAGTCGCAGCTAAGCTGAAAATCGATAGAGCTGAAAATCAGCTTCAAGTTTGCCATTCGACCCCATTTTAAAGGCTACAATTAGCTTCTTGGTAGCATTGCCTCAACTAAATTTGCTAATGCCACTCAACGCTCAACACTTTCGCTCGCTCGGACAGCAAATGTGAAAATTCAACCCTCTCTCTCCCTCTCACTCAGTTCCTCAGCCTGGCTTAAATGGACCATCAGGATGCCAGTCTGTGCGCCTCTTTCGGGCGCTTGGGGAACGTGAGCGCATTTTTATGACAGCGCAATTAATTTGAGGCTTATGTGTGTAAGCCACTTGATGTGCTCATTAGGAACCTTTTATGGCCGCGCTAACTAGCAAATATGCGACTGATTAGATAAGTGCAGGCGTATAAATTGCCGATGCCCGTTCTTAAATACGGTTCGCCGAGTTGGCGTTGGCCTTGCGGAGCTGACAATTACTGGACTCAACATACATATGTCCAGTTATCGATGCCTCAATAATGATCAATTCAATGCAGCAGCCAAAAACTGGAAAATCAGTGTTGTTTAGTGACAGAAGACCGTAAGGAACGTAAAAGTTACGCGTTTAAAAGAGATATACAGAATAATAGAGAAATCGATAAATCGATAAATCGATTATGATAATGCTACAACATAGTTTTCTTCAAATTAGTTGGGCTAAGCATTTATAGTAAGTCTACTATGCACATTTCGAGTCTAAGTAACAATCGATAACAACATATCGATAAGTCAAGGATGTCGAATACAGCATAATGAAGTCACACAAAAGTTGAATGCATTGCATAAGAATCGTTAAGTCGATAAGTAATACAAATGTGACTGGCTTCACGCAAAGGCAGTGTTGTGTAACGTTACACAAGCCAAGCATGAAATGTAGCTCTTAAAAGTATTCTTCTATTGCAAGTGCCGAGTATTCTCCCTCCAGCGTATTTGACTCCATGCCCAAGTAGCACACTGTATCAATATCGAATAGAGGAAACCATATTATTTTAAGTGCAGTTACCCAACTGTCAAAGCGAACTTTCGTTACTAATTAATGAAGTTTATAGCCGTTGAAACAACAAACAAACTAACCAACTGATTAGTGGGCACTATAAACTTGAACTGGAGCAGTTGAACCACCGTAAATGGGTTCGATTGCCGTTGCCATTGCCATTGCAGTGGGAGTTTTCCATTTTCTTTTTTGGGTTAAATGCGCTGTTTTTGTTAAACTGTTTGTGAATTTTATTTGTCCGGGCATCGGGGGGAGCGCGGTCTGGCTGAGCGGCTGAGTGGGTGGCCTTGGAGCGAGCTTTATATGCGACACGTGCCGCACATATTCAATGGAATGCTGGACAAAGGTGATGGGAGCACAGCAGGTGGGGTAATCGGGACTCGTTTACTCACTTGTCGAAGAGCGCATGATAGTAGGTCTGGCCCAGCTGGATGTCAGCGGTTAATGTCGTTACGAAATTCGATAATGGATTGGGCAGGCACTGCGACTCGCGCAGCACATTCTGCCCCCACATGATGGAGCCCTTGCGCAGCGCATTCACCACCTCGCCGCGCACGCCCTTGTTGAAGGGGCAGACGGCGCGGAAGGCGCGCATCGAGCCGAGCAGACCCAGACAGCGCAGCAGAAACTCCAGGCGTATGAGCGAGGGCGGGTTCAGCGCCGGAAAGATGTCCCGATGCCGTCTGATCTGATTCAATGAGCGCTCTACGAAACCATTCATTGCCTCCGCCAGCCACTGCTCCAGGTCGCGCGTGAGCGGCTCCTGATTGGGCTGATTCCACTGCTTCTCCACATCGGTCAGCAGGCGGTGCAGAAACTTCGGATCCATGGGCGTTGAGCGATTCAGTCGAGCGGCGGCCACGTATCTGGAAAGACAAGGAGCAATGGCAGCCTATTCGCTGTGGAGCACTCGGTTGGCCCACTCACCTGGCCATGGCGCACTGCAGGTCCGTCAGCTCCGACTGCACCGCCAACTGATGGAGTATGGTCAGCGCTGGCCCGGGCAGGTCGCCGCTCCAGGTCCAGCTGGGCTCGTGTGTGGTCACCTCGTGCTGCATGAAGACCAGCTGCAGCTGCTCGAGCTTGTGCAGCTGCTGCTCGTTGCTCTCGTCGGCCGCATGGCCCCGATCCTCGCGCGTCGACAGCCACAGCTTGAGGCGAATGCGGCCCTGCACTGTGCTGCGGTGACTGCGCGCCTCCAGCTTGAACCAGGCGTCCAGCCCGGTCGAGGGTATCTCAGCTATGGGTATGTTCACGGAGCCGAGGAAGTCATCCTGGGAGCCCTGCCGCGCCGACTGACAGACCTGCTTGAAGAAGCGCCCCAGGCCGCGCACGCCGCGCACCTCGTTCAGGCGCGACACGGCGTCCATGACGCAGCTCTCGTCGTCGTGGTCCCAAATGTCCAGGTGGAAGGTGTCCGTGTTGATGTCATCGATGTCGCTGCGCAACGAAAATTTATTTGCTTTCAGTATTGATTTGATTTATTTGCCTGTGGCCGACCCACTAATGCGACCGCCATTAATTTGTCTAATTAGCAGCAGCGCCGATAAGTAGGCAACACTTTTTGAATGCCGCCCCAAGAGCTCCGATAGTATACATAGAAAGAAGCCCTTTAAGCATGTCTTTAATAGCAGCTGCTCTAGTGTGTCCACTTTTGTATATACCATTGACTCATGGGAAATGGGAGTTTAGATAGGGATTATGTCACAGTGTGTGTAGCAGGGCTCATAATATGTATTCCTGATCCGAATTTACCTGCAGCTGCCCCCAAGATATGTAGATTAAAGGTAATGTCAACAGTGGGCTGAGTCCAAGGTATCTATCAGTCAGTTACTCCCCTTTGTGACACTTTTGCTTGTTTCTTTTTTATAGCAAATACTCAAATTTCATATTTACGACTCGTATTATCCACACATATGAAACAAAAGAACTCATTTGACGCTTTACGAGCAGATTTACGGATATGGGAACACGTTTTGAATACGCTTTACGCTTTTAAGCCTTTACGGCTACAGTTTGTATGCATAAATGTTTAATGATTCTATAGAAACAGAAGGCATAATTAACTTCAGCTGGCAGCTCAGCTCTGACTCCCTCATGGCCCGGTCAAAGGTCACACGCTGTTTACTTGAATATTTCTACTGTGAATTTATGCTACACTGATTAACTACAAGTTAAGTATAAGTATAAGTGTAGGAGTGTAAGAGTCCTCCATACTCCATGCAAGTTTTCATGAGTATATGAATAAATGTCAAGCTCTATCATTCTAACGTGCTTGCTAACAGTCTATCCTCACTTTAATATTTCTACTATTAAATACCGATTAACTACAAGTTATGTATTTAGTTAATATGCTTGTAAGAAATAGAGAGTCTTCCATACTCCATGCACGTTTAATGAGTATATGAGTATAAAATATCATTCTAATGTGATTCTTAACAGTCTATCCTCACTTTAATATTTATACTGTCAAATTTTGACACACTGATTAACTACAAGTTAAGTATTTACTTAATATGCGTATAATACATATAGAGTCTTCCATACTCCATGCACGTTTAATGAGTATATGAGTATAAAATATCATTCTAATGTGATTCTTAACAGTCTATCCTCACTTTAATATTTCTATTGTCAAATTATGACACGCTGATTAACTACAAGTTAAGTATTTACTTAATATGCGTATAATACATATAGAGCTTTCCAATCTCCATGCATGTTTAATGAGTATATGAAGCAATGTCCAACTCTTTCCAACTCTCTCTCTCTCTTTCTACTGTCTGTCCTCACTTTATTTCCACTGTCAACTTATGCTACGCCTCCTAACTACCAGCTAAGTATTTCATATGGCAACTCCTTGTCAACTTATTGCTAGCTCAACTTTGAGTAAACGCTAAACAATCCAACAGCTTGTCAACTTGCATAAATTTCCATGTTGTATTGGCATTTTAAAACACGGAATTGCTCCTTGAGGACAGCTGTGCTGCAGCTTATATTGATTGCAATTGCAACATAAATTTGATGGCGATTGCAATTGCTATTGTTAAATGTATTGTCGATTTTATGGCCGCAATTAAATTTTGTTTTTTTTTTCTTTTTCCTTTCCCTTGCCTCGTAAATTACGGCCCACAATGGGAAGTTGTTTTGCTCCATTGTTTGTCAGAGATCGCAGCTGAACGATAAATGTTTGTGTTTGTGTGTGTGTGTGTGGAGAGTGGAGTGCGGGATTGGGGGCAATGCGGCGTATGCGCAACATTTGTCATGCGGCGAGCCGTAAATGAACTGAAATGAACAGTCTCCAGGCACCTACAAATCGAAATTCCAAAGTATTCTCTATATATTTCAAACTAAATTGAGCGAACGCATCGAGCCGTAATTGAATATTTTTTTTGAGCGAGCGGATAATGGAGACGTGATGGTATTTAAATGTGTCTATATCGATAAGATGGATAATCATTTGATGCACACTTACAATTTGAATTTCTCATTCCATTTGGGGCTGAGCGTGTGGGGCTTGATGCTGGTCGCCTTGATGAGCTTGGCAGGGACCGGGCCGCCCAGCGAGTCGCGCTGCTCCCGTCGACCGGCCTCGCGCCGCTTGAAGCTCAAGCGGAAGCTGTGCTTGCGATGCGGCGGAGAGTCCGTGGCACTGTTATCAAAGCCACCGCTCATGTCCGCCGAGAGGGCGCGCGGCGTCGGCGGCAGCGGCAGCGGCGACACCGGCGGACCGCCGTCCGGCTGTATGCCTAGCATGCAATATGGATCCGAGAAGCCTGCACAGGAAGAGAGAGAGAGAGAGGGAGAGAGAGTGTGTGTGTGAGAAAGAGTGTTATAACAGTAATGAAAAGCGTGCGACATTAAATGGCAATTAATGATAGTCGCCTGCAGGCAGCAGCAGCAGCAGCAGGAGCAGCAGCAGGAGCAGCAGCAGCTAGCTGGTTGTCAGCTGGCAGCAGACACTGCTGGTCACACAGGGCGTATGATTAACATTTCATTTGCATAAAGTGCCGCTCAATTATTAAGTGCCACTGATTTATACACACACACACACATACACAGTGAAAGTAACAAAGAGAGCAGAGAAAGACAGCAGAAGAGAGTGGGTGAGGGAGGGAGGGAGGTAGGGGATTACACTGCGTGTGGCAACCTTTGCGGCAGCTGAGCTTGCGAGCAACTCAGCTGGGAGATAATAATCGATTAAATGTCTTCAATGGGCTATACGAATTTAATTCGAGCTCTGTGAGCGCAGATTGCTTTAACACGCCATAGAGATGGGTGAGTGACACGAGACACGACATAACAAAGCCAAAAAGAACAGGGCGGCTCAATATCCAAGCACTAATACCTATGGGAAGACTAAGCAGACTAATATTGATAAAAATAGACCTAGTCTAAGAAAATAATAGTTTGCAAATTAATTGCAATTTATTTATTATATTATTTAAAAGCACTTCAACTTTATCCATTAAGAGAGCGATAGATATATCTGCAGACATTCAGTCGGACTGAGCACGCTGCCATCTCTAGCTGAGATTATTAGAAAAACTAGTCAACTGCGAGTCGGTGTATTTTTTGTAACGCTTGAGCTGAAATAGTAGCGATTGCTGCTAATGAAAACAGAGCCTGATGCCAACCATCAGATCTGGCAATGGCAACGACTACGGCCAATTGCGGAAGGCCAAACAAAAGGCGAGGCACTCATCAGCCACGTTTCATTGGCAACGAGTAGCAGTAGTAGTAGTAGTAGTTGTTGTTGTTGTTGCTATTGGCAGCCAGGCAGGCAAGCAAGCAGACGTTAGCCATCAGCAGTACATTTAGCAGATGGCAGCTGGAGAGAGAGAGAGAGAGAGAGAGAGAGAGAGAGAGGCAAGGCAGAGCACAGCAAATGTTGAGTCTGGCAACAGGAGGGAGCACTCAACGTATTCCTTACACATCCTTGAGCACATTAAAATGCGAAATTGCGTTGCCTTCGATGAAGGCGGCAGCAGCAGCAGCAGGAGCAGGAGCAGCAGCAGCAGCAGCAGCAGAGGCTGCTCTTCTGCGAGCATAATGAACAAAATGGGAAGCATTAAATTGCAAATTTATTGAACGAGCTGCGGAACAGAGTCGATGACTTGACTTTGGCCCTGCGTCTCTGGCGGTTTGCTCAGCGCCGCTCGGATCGCTGAGTGTGGATGGGTTCTGGCCATAACTGTGACATGGCTGAAACAACCAAATAAGTGTTTAGAGTTTATAGTGACTATATTTGATAGATATACAATCAAAACTATAAGTTCTTTATGTGTTATATTATTATTATTATAATATAATGTTATTTGTCAAATTCTGATAATTTTGATTTCCTATGAAATAAGTAGAGAATATTAGGTTCGATATATATCGATATTTCTGATCGTGGAATATTTTGTTAAGCTTTGCTCTGCATATTTGTGGAAAAAATCACAAATATATGGGTGTTTTGTTATTTATATTGGCTTTTATATATGTGAATACTATTAAACAATATTTTTTCCATATTTATCACTTAAGAAATTTGTAGATTAATTTTCAATTAGTTATTCAATCACAATTTCTAGCTCTGATTATTATATTTTTGACATTGCGGTGCCACACCAGTAGCATAGCCATTTATCTGCAATTTACAGGGTATTATTAACATGTGACAAAAATGTAAAATATATGAGCATGACGCATATTGCGAACAGTTTATTGGTGACTCGTTTGGCTTTTTGATGCGCCCAATCAGGCACACACACGCACTCAAAGCACCCACACACACATACACAGAGAGGAAATTCATAATGCAATTATTAAGGCAGCCGCAAATCAATTTGCAAACTAAAAATATTTGCACAACACGCACACACACACACACATACACAGAGACAACTTGACAGCTTGATACACAGAGAGCAAAGGGAGACAGAGATAGGTAGAGAGTGATACTGAGAGATAGAGAGCTGCAACTCTGCTTACCATTCGCATCCTTCGCCTCGAGACCATCGGCCTCAATGACGACCACAGAGAGGACGATTATCTTCGGTTTATCCTCGGCGGAGGCGTGCAGCAGTCGATAATGACGATCCGGATTGACGCCAAAGGCGCGCTGTGCATGCAGATACATTTCGTCCTTATAGTGCGCAAACTGTAAACACAGAAGAGCAGAGTAGGAGATAGAAAGAGAAGGAGCGAGTAGCAGAGATTAAGTACGTGTTAAATATTACGCATACGCAGCGTGCATCGGTAAACATTTATTTTAATTTCATTCAATTTAATTAGCTTGTCACTTTATTTTTTTACAAATGGCTTAACGGAGAAAAAAATAAACACTAAGTGAATGAATTGGCATTCCTTTTTTTTCGAATAACGCTTCTCGTTTTTATAATCAATAAAAATAATAAAAAAAGATGTTTTTGTCCTGCGACAACGACATCAGAATACTCGCTTAGGGCTCAAAGGTGCAGTAGCTGCTTTTGAAAAAGCTTTGGTAGATAGAGTTTTACCTGATGTGTCAGGCCTTCAATTAGGTTGTCTACACTAGTATAAATTTGACTCTTCTAATCTATAACATTTCTGAGATTCTAGATAAAGTATATAAATATAGATAAAAGTATATAAAGTATATCCCAGGGGATATTATATTCCCCATTGATATCTTATGCCAAATATCAATATTCCAACATCAACAGAGCCGCTTCAACAGTCAAACATAATATACTCTCTTCATTTCATAAGCGAGTATAAAAAGGGGTATCATGAGCTTGTCAAAATTTACGTAAGCAGCAGCAGGTGCCGTGTGCAGAAAAATGCTGAAGTAATAAAGCTACTTGAGCATTCACAGTTGAGCAGCTGCAGCCAGGTGTGCTCAGGTGCTCAGCTGCTCAGCTGCAACTGGGACTAAAATGGGGAATATTAGTTTTCCAGCTCTGTAAATTTAAGAGGTATTTCTAATACCCAACTCACTCTCTTCATTTTGAGCAACTTGATTTTCCTCAACAGAATTTAAATAACTTATTTTTTGCCTTTTCATTTTGCCTGCCCGCTTTAACAGGGTATTTTTCCATTCAAATAACTCTTAGCTATTTGTTTTTATTGACTACAATTTTTTTCACTGGTCTTTTTCTGTTTTGTTTGCTTTGCTCGCGACCCTATATCAAACAATTTTGTTGCTGTTGTTGTAGTTGTTGTTGTTGTTTTTTGCTGGTTCTGGCGCATATTTTCCTTTTTATATTTTCTCACATTTTTGCATATTGATTTATCTTGTCGAATTTATTAGCCGCTCCAGTCTGACTTGCCGATTTGCACACGCTTCAAGTGGCGCTTTCATCACCTCTCCGACTCCAACTCCCACTCAACTGTGTCCTGCCCCGCCCCGCCTCGCCCCTTGTCGCTTCGGTATTCTTTTAATTTGATTGCTTTGACTGCAGTCGCCTAGGCAGCAGCGAGTCCAGCTAAGTTATTAAGCATTGAACCTCACTCGAAAGCCGAGCTAGTCTCGGCTGCCACGCCCACACCCACGCCCACGCACAGTTCCAATCATTTGTTGACTAGGCAAAATCTAAGCCTCATTTGTAAGACTTATTTGTGCTCATCTATATAAATACAAAGAGCTTTCCGAGTCAGCTCGACTGGGCAATGCCCTGTATTTTGAGCTTGAGATTGAAAGTTGACTTATCTTAGATCTAGAAATAGATGAGAGCTAGAGTTTCCAACGAATACAATATTCTTTAAGTTTAAACATTGATATACAATATTTAGTGCATCTGCATATAGAGCATCTGCTAGTCGAATACTTTTGAAGTATTCTCTAGTATCTAAAAACATTTCAGTCATTAATATAATATATTTTTGCTGCCTAGGCAAATGGCTGCTCACAGAGTATCGTTTAGTCGAGTACTTCCGACTGCTGCTCTCTTACTTCTCTCATTCAACAACTTTCTGGCATTTTGGAGCATTTACATTATGAATAAAAAATCCTTTTGCTACTTAGGCCAATGTCTGCTTGTAAATATTACAAGGCGTGCACCGAAAACTTGTCACAGATAATGCCCGTTAAGTTGAGTTCCGAAAAATCATCAGGCAGGTACTAATTGTAGTATTCTCTTTCCCATTGAAAGGCAAACTCCCAGAGAAAAGTTAACCTAGTGCACTTTTTAAGGGAAAAACTCGACGATGCAAAGATCAAGAAACTTTGCCAACTACGTTTTATGGCAAAAACGTAAAGCAGAAACTTTACAAGACCAAAAAGTTTGATTTGGCTGCAGGACTCGGTGGTGTTTAGAAAAAAAAGCTCGAGAGGATTCTCGGAAGAGTTGTAATGCTAAAGATTTCAATCAAAGTTGCGCTGGGCGAATTGGGACTCGACTTATCAGGGAGCTGTGCGTAGTCGAGGCATTAACGCAACGCACATTTATTCAATCATTAGTTGGCATTAAAGACATTAGCCCACTTGCAGCTGCTGCGATTTGTAATTATTTTCCATTATGTGGAGCAGGAGCGTGGCAGAAAACGCCGCCCGTTGAGCTCTGTTGCGGAATAAATAAGTTTAGTCACTCGACGCGACTCAACTCGACTCGAGGCTTGGGGCTTGGGGCCCTGTGAGAATTGACCCCGGCTTCAATCTGAATCACAGCAGGACTAACGTCATTTGCCCGGCCACGGCTGAAAGTTTTATTATGCTGCCATAACCCAAAGCCCCCACTGAATGAGCCAACTTAGTTTTCCCTGAATCCACTTCAGTCCCCTGTCCCTTTCCCCCCTCCTTTTCTAGCTGCACTCAACTAAAGTTTCATTAGTTGTGCAATTTTCTCACTGTTAAATTAAAAACGATAATTGAAAAATGTGGCTAAGGTCACAGCCGGCGTTCTGGCCCTGGGAAAATATTGGAAAATTACTGAGAAAACGGCAAATCGAAATGAAAATCCAGTCAAACTTTTACTTATTCTCTCTTTGCCTCTGTCTCCGCATCTCCTGCTCTTCTCTCATATCGACAGAAAACACCAGAAAAAAACACTTTTATAATTGAATTTTATTGCCACATGCCCAAACGTGTCTTGGCCCAAACACTTTGCCCTCGAGGACCTAAAACCCTTAAACGGTATTAATCATTTAAATTGCACAACATTTTAGTAGTAGGCGGGATGGGCTTTAAGTCGTCATCTATCATCTAGCTAACCGCTCGTTAATTTCCAGCTGTAATTTGCATAAGTTTCAAACTTAATCAAAAATTCATAGATAGTGTTTGATTTATATACAAGTATATATAGATATATATGTGTGTGTGTGGGAGTGTGTGTGTTGACTCACCTGTCCGCCGGGCGCAGGTGCGCCCACTGTATTGGCTATGGTGTGCAGCACCTCCACATAGAGCTTCTCCTTATCATCGTGCCGCTCGATGGACTCCTCGGGCACTGGCGGATCACGTTCATTTTCTGGATTAGCCTCGGCACGTGATTCGGCCGCACGCGTCGCCGACATGCGACGATTTTCACGTTTCCAGCCGAGCGATGTAAAGTTCTCGAAATACGACCCATCCGTTTCCTGTACGCTGTGGAGACATAGCATGAAAGAGAGGGAGAGAGAGAGAGAGAGAGAGTTAGGATATCAAAGTTTAGTTTACATGCGAGTGCACTTGATGCTATCAAACAATTTTCAGCATCGCCTCGTGCTGCTCGTGTCAGCCCGCTCTAATTGGCACTGTCAATATGCTCGACGTAAGTATTAAGTATTCCATTTGCATGGCGTCGCATTCATGTCAGACCTATTTCAAGCATTGATAAGGGTCGACTCTTTTCGGCCCACACGCTTGTTGCTTCTCCTGCCGCTCGCTAATTGTATACAAATATATGTAGGCGCACAGCACACGCACATATATATGAATATATTAAAGTATATACATATATATATATATATATATATGTAAAATAGGCAGCTTGTTTTCTTATTAATCATACGCCCAGTGCGCCAGTTAACAGATTTTTAACTCAGTTAAGGGTTGCAGACGATAATGATGATGATGATGCTGCTGCTGCTGATAATGATGATGATGTGCCCAATCATTTGATTTGCATGGCATACACACTCACACACACACACACACACATCGATATATACTCAGCAGCTGTGTGTCTTTAAATTGAGCTACAAAACTTTTCACACTCAGCACAAAATGGGCAGCGGCTAAGCGTCTAAGCGGCTTAACTTTGTTGCCAGCGTTTTCAGATTTTTTACGTTTATGATGTTAGCAAGGCAACCTGACTAACAGATACCCTATATGCCGTATTGATATGAGAGCAAGCAGAAGAGTATGCATCGAAGGCAAACTGATGAACAATGATGAACTTGTTATACATTTAAATATTATATAGATATATCATTTATCGATAACATATTTCAACTATCGATATATTTATAAAAGAGTATAGACACAGTCGTATACCTATGATATCTATTTCACTCTTATAATCCCTCATCAGACTATAACATCTTGTTCACTCTTCGAACATATCTACCCTATCGATTGCTATTACAGGGCATACTATAAAAATTATAAGCCGTACTGTGCCAGAAATATGATTTTGGGCTCTACTCGCCACTCGCACTGCAAATGTGGCCAACACTTTTTGTTGACGTTTTTTTTTTTTTTTAGTTCAGTTTCGAGCGCCCCAATTGTCAAGTTGGCAAGGGGCGTGGCTCTGGCTTACACAGTGCAATGTTCGCAAGTTTCATATTTTGTTTTCATTCTTCATATTTTTTTCTTTTTTTGCGCTACAAAATTTAATTTTCAAACTTTTTGGCGCAAGTTTTGCTGTTGTTTGCCTTGCGATTTTTTGTCAACGAGCTCTCAATTTCAGTTTAAAGTTCTTGGCGTATCTTTTGCGCCTTGCTTGGCCCAGTTGTTGCTGCGTCTTGAGGCACTTTCAGCTGCTGTTTTGCTTTCTTTTCTCTTTGTTGTGCCCGTTATTATTTATTATTTATTGCGCATTTATATTGTCACAAATATTTTCGTGCAGTGTTGGTAAACACTTTGTTAAACTTTTCTTTAGCTTTGCGTAAAATGGTTTTGCGAAAGTAAATTTTACAGGCAGACGAAGTCTGGACAGACCCCAAGAAGTCTGTTTCGCTTTCAGCTCTAAATAAATATGCCTTTAATCATGGTATTTATTTACTATCGATAAAAATCGATTAATCGATTGGAATTGGAAATTAAATGATTTAATCAAATCGAATTATTCTGCATATTTTATTGCATTTGTTTATATTTCCACACACATAATTTCTGAATTAATTCACTAATTGCAAAAATTTGACAAATGCAATTTGTGCAGCTTACTGTAAATAGTTTACATAGAAGTTTACATATATATGCACTTTAATTAGAATATTTGTAGAGCTTTCATAATGTGTTTCGGCATTTACCAACTGTGGCATAAATATTTGCTCTTTATTGTATACATTATTTATACACGTTAAGTAGGTGCTGGCCTGCTAGCATCTTAGTTAGGGCTTTTAATTACATTCATTTCGCGCGCGCCTCTCTCGGCGCTTCTCATGGAGTGCAGCTAACTTGGTGTTTCTTAAAGCAACACCTAGCAAAATCTCATTTCATGCTTAATTAAATGTTACCTCAGGACCACAGTCTCATTATGCGCACATTTTCAGGTTAAGTTGAAGCCGCATTATGCAAAGCAGACGCCGAGGCAGTGGCAGAGGCAGCGGCAGAGGCAGCGGCAGTCGTTGTGGCTGCAGCATGTTGCAACCTTGCTGCTAGCAAGCCTTCCACTGTCCCTTCTCAAGGTTTCAATGCTAAGATATGGCCTTATCTATGCGCGTGTGTGTGTGTGTGTGGGTGCTTAACTTGGCCAAAAAGTTTGAGCTGCTCAAAAGGTTGGGCCCGCATTCGAAACTGCCAATGTTGCATAGACTTGGGCGAGGCGCTGCGCGCCGGTGAGGGGCGTGGCCCAAAGTTTCTTTTGGGAACTACAACGTAGAGCGGGCTAAAAATAAAATACTAAACAACAAAAACGAAGAGCAAACTTTTGTAATTACATAATTATGAAGGTCGCACTTGAAACTTGAAGAGAGCGCACTGAAAACAAATGCAAGACGTTACTACGTAAAACGTACTACGTACGATGTAATACGTAATACGTAATACGTAAAATAATTGGTAAATAATTCATTTCAGTTCTCTCCGAGAAGCCTTTCAGGTCCTTAAATATTTAATTTATGGGCAGCAACTCCAAGGCGCAGACCTTATATAATTTATGCATTGCTGTTTCAAATGCACAAACAAACATACATAATATGTGTATGCGTATATTTATTTAAGTAAATAGCTATTTGCGGCGCCCCGTAGCTAATTATAATGAACAAACGTACAGCGGGAGGCCACACGGAAATAAAAACAAACTCCGATTGGGAGTGCTCGACTAGGAAATACCCATACTACAGAAATATTGCAGCAATTTCAAATTTCAGATCTCTAACTCTTAGTGGCCCTCTCTTATCTGCTCTTCGTCCTCATTAAGAATTCGCCCTACTCTACGTTACATTACTTTATAAGTTCTTTCTCTTTCTATACATAAATTTCCACAAAAATCATTATACCGCGAATTTTCATTTTCATTGGGTATGAAAAGGGGGGAAATATTCCATTTACGACTTTCTCGCACATCATCAACTATGCATTAGGGCCTCACACTTACCCAGAATTGGAGCGCGGATCGACCTCCGGCCAGCTGAGCCGTCGCTTGCAGAAGGCCAGCGGAGGGCGCGGCGGCGGATCCGGCTGATGCAGCGGCGAGTTCCGGCTACGAAACGAGCCCGTGCGGGGCGGCACCAAACACTCCAGGGCGCGCGATTGACGACGCGAATTGATGGGTGTATTCCCAGCGGATGAGCAATTGCCAGCAGCTGCACCTGCTGCACTACCAGGCAGTGGCTTGGGATACCCTGTGGAGACAAATACAAATGCATATTGAGTCGATAGCTAGCGCAAAGAGCGTACTATATATGTATGATATAAATATATAATACATGGAAAAGTGGAAGGAGGAGAAGAGTCCGGCAAGCCGAACTATTAAATATCCCAGGACTTCGTAGTAGAGACCAGATTTGATTTTGCTTTCAGTTTGTATTAAAAGTAATACCCCTCCTCTCCTCTCCTCTCTCATCATCCGCCTCATATACGAGCGGAGGGCGTCTCTGGAGAACTGTGCACTAAATTGCATTTGACCTTGAGTTTTAAGCGTCGCATTGAGTTGTGAACCTAAGAGAAATAAAACTAAAAGACAAATTACGTTTTCATGTTGTTTTCCGTATTATTCGCCCATTCTCTCAGCTGTTGGCTTCAATTTTTTCTTTATTTTGATGCTCAGAGCTTAAGGAGAAGTCATGCAATTGCTAGAGAGAAGCAAACGCTCGTAACTTCTAATACAATGGGGAGTACTTAGTCATGAAGCGCATGTTAATGGATTAGGGGCGGTCGGGGCAAGCGGGAGGCGGCAGGCGGCAGGCAGAGGTAGCCCGGAGTGTTTACAGTTTAGAGCAGGAAGGAAACAAGGCTGTCGGTCAGTCAGGCCGCCTGCTAAGCTCCAGTCAAGTCAATGCGATGCGGTCAATATGGCATAAGGGAGAAGGGGCAGGGGGGTGAGCCGGAAAGCATGGATGGAGGCCATGGTGTAGGTGTTTTGGGGCAGGATGTGGACAAGCGTTGCTCAGAGCAACACAACCGCAACCTTGACATGCATCTGTGTGGCTGCTGCTGCTGCTGCTGGTATTGCTGCTCCGAGCTGATGTGTGTTAGTATTCCTGCCAGCGACAAGGACAATGGCGCTAGCATTGCAGTTCCTATGTGAATGCCAGTGCCACTCCATTTGTCTAACCATTGCTGCGGCTTCCTCATGAAAGCTTTTTGGGCTTCAGCCCGGTCTGACTGGCTGCCTGCCTGACTGACTAGCTGACTAGCCTGCCCGCCTGCCTGCCTGCTGCTGCTGCTTATGCAAAAGCACCCAAAAGAGAATACATATATTGTGTATGCATACATATGTACACAGAGATTCGAGCATAAAGTCAAACTTAGCCCAAAACACAGCCGCATAGCCAAATGTATGGGGAAATAGAAAGGCACACAGAGATACACACACACACGCACACACACACAGATACACACTGATACACACACACAGACATAGACACATCGGGAAATGCGCTTACACGTTGGCGGTTTTATAGCTGCCACGCCTTCTAGTGCTGCTTATCCATATAGTGCTGACCATTTGACTAGTTTCAAGCTAGATCTGGCTGTTTATTTTAAGAGTCTTTTTAATGTGTATGAAAAGCAAGTGTACTAGTTTTTATAGCCAGACACATACTAGACCTGATTCCTTCCCCTACATAAACACAGTTTAGCTATATTATTGTATAGGTATTACTTTAGTATAACTTAGCCCACCCATTCATCTTGCAGAGTAACTGCTCTCCTTCTCTAGCTTCAGATTTTTTTCTTCAAAGCTATTTTCTTAAGCACATTTTAGCCATTTTTCTCAGCCACTTCCATAGCCAAAACTTGTTTAGTTTAGCTTCAGCATTGATGGCATCGAGGCGCCGTTCTCGTTCTCGTTGTCATGTGGCCAAAAACCACTCGTTGGTGGCGCGTGCAACAAGATAAGCCAATTTCAATTTGATTCAAATGCTGTAGACGTTTGTAAATCAAATGCTAAGCAAATGCCGAACCACGATGAGACACGCACACAGGACAACGAATCAGCTGAACAGCGGTTTCTGCGGCTTGCAGCTTGCCGCTTGCCGCTTGCTGCGTCTGTGTCTGTGTCTTGACTTTGAAATGTGTTTGCGATTGCCAACAGCAACAACGACAACAACAACAACAACAACAACAACAACAGCGACAACTACTACTAAAGTCATTGGATTTGCCGGCAGGCAAAAAAGAGTTTTCGTTGCCAAAAGGAGCAACAGCGCTCAGCAGGACCTCATATGCATGTTGATTGCCCCAACGAATGGCGCTGCACAGTTTTTGGTCTCTGTTGCAGTTTGTTCTTATTTATTTTGCTCTTTCTATTTTTGGTTGCGGATTTGTTTGCTTATCTCGTCGACTTTCAAACCATTTGCACCACAAACACACACACACACACACACACACACACGTAAAAAGAGCAGCAAAATAATCACAAAAACTTTTCGACCACATTTGCTGTTCGAACTCGAAATGTTGTAGTTACTTTCGGTTTCTGCATTTGGTAAACATGACGCCTGGCAAATTCGATATGAATTTTGCTCCCATCGGCTGTTGGCATCTTTGCGGCGAGCCCGGAAATAAAAGTTATCGATTACACATTGATTCTTGTTTCGTTCAGCGTTCTGTTGATTCTGTTATGGATTTGGTTTTGCTTGCAGCAGCTGCATTTGCCAATCGGGACCACATGGCGTATGCGCAATGCCCGAATCGTGTAAATGTTCTTGAGCAAATTTGCTGAGTAGCTAAATATTTGGCTTGGCTGAATATTCAATGGGCATTTATGAATTTCAGAGAAGCTCAAAGCTGGAATAGATAAATGAAACAGCAGCAGCAGCAGCAGCAGCAGCTGCACTTGTGTAGCTGCAATACGTGGCGTATGAGTAATACGAGTAGGAATGTAATATTTGCATTTAACCATAATCACATCTCAGCTAGGCAACTGTAGCTGCACTTGTATACCTGAAGCACATGGCGTATGAGTAATGCGAAATTGAAGTTAACTCAGCTGAGAGATGCAACTGAAAAGTTATATGAATGTGAATACTAATTGAGTGCATTCACTATGCTATGCTAGTTGCATTCCGTTCAGCTTATTCAAGCACAAACATTTGCCATAGCTAGGAATAGTGCGTAAGATTATATAAGTTGCCCGTTACCTCACACACATAACCCTTAGCTATCCTATAAATGGCATCCCTGAGACGGAACGAAGCCAGCCTCTGGGGTCAATCAGAATGTAAAATGAGCTCAAAATGTGAAACGGCAACAGAAATGCGAACATGCATGTGCATGACGAATACGACCCTTCCAATGAGGGAAAGTAGATTTAGGACTCTCATGTGCTTTGACTTAAAAGTAAGGCGATTTCAGTACACCTCTCTCTCTCTCTCCTTCTCTTTAAGGCACTCATGTTGTCTGAATAAATAATTTAGCTGAATTCAACAGATGTGAAGCGATTTTCCTCTCTATCTCTGTCTCTCTCTCTCACTCTCTCTCTCTCTCTCTCTCTCTCTCTCACTCTCCCTCTCCCTCTCTCTCTCTCTCGCTCTCTCTCTCTCTCTTACGCTTTACGTTAGGCCCAAGCCACAGTCTTATCAATTAAGTGGAAATAATGTACATAAGATATGTGCACACATATACAAAATATATTTGTATATATACATATTTCTTTATATAATATTCGACAAAAAAACAAACCGTCATTAATTACAGTATTTTTTGCTCTTCATAAAAATTAATTACTTTTTTTTTCATTTGCGAACGCATTCGTAACATTATTATTTTGCCCAAGCATGTATCAATCCAATAAGAATATGGCTGTAGGGCGTAACTGACTGTCTAATACTCGTTCGTGATCTAGAATTATTTCTAGTGAATCAAAAGCAAGCCAAGTTTTGCCAACTAACCGAAAATTTGAATGTGAATATTTATGTATAATACAGATAAGTAATTTAAAATATTTAAACTCGGCTTTTCTTACTTATCCATAGACAGCTGCTTGAGCACTTTACACAACCAATATACTCTTTACTCGTAATGAACAGGTATTAAAAGTAATACGTATCTTTAGTTTGTCATGGATTTTCATTAATCTTGCCACACTTTGGCACACACACATGCACACGCACACACATCTACACATACACAGACAGACAGCGTGTAGTTGCCCTTGGGGCAAACCCGATTTATCACACTAATGTACTGAATTTGTTTGCTGCGTCGTGGGCGACTCACCTAGTAATGGATTAGTGGCATTTGGATTGCCAATGACGACGCCGCCGGCTGGATAATTGCTGCCGCCGGCACCGGCCCCAGACACGCCCGCGTTGGGCGCTGTGGGCGCACCGTAGACGCCGACGCCGCCCAGGCCGCTGCCAATGCTCGCCTGTTGTTGTAGTGGTGCGTGCGCATGTTGCTGTTGTTGCAGCAACTGTTGCTGTTGCAGTTGCTGTTGCTGCTGTGGCTGTTGCTGCAGCTGCTGCTGTTGCTGCTGCTGCTGTGCCAGCAGCTGTTGCTGTGCGCCAAGCGCTGCTGAGCCGCCAGCCACGCCTCCTGCGCCCGCCTGCTGCTCCGCGGACTCCTGGCGCGACAGCGAGAAGCGCCGATTGCCGAGGCCCAAGCTGGATATGCCACTTGTTACATATTGTTGCATGGAGCTGAGGAAACTCATGGCGGCATTTGCTGTGATTACGTCTTGTTGTTGTCGCTTAATTGGCTTAAATGGCTGTCGTCGTTGTTGTTGTTGTTGTTGGCCCCAGTTTGGCTGTCGTTGCCGTCGTTGTGATTGTGAAATTAATCACTTGGAAACTTTTAGGCGAATGCAAAGCTCAGGATTTTGCTTACAAATTCGTTATGTTTTCTAATTATAAAACGTGCTCCAGCTCCCGCTCCAGCTCCAGTTCCAGCTCTGCTGCTCCTTTGGCTCCGTTTGCTCCTTTAATTGCCAGGCCAGACCACACCATAAACTCTGCAAGGAGAGGAAAGCCTTTATTCTCTGGTTTTAATTGAAATTTTTGCCCCAGCTTAAATCGAAGCCAAAGCATGACAAATACATAAATATGGGAACACATATATATCTGTGTATATTAATATACAAAGAGGAATGTATGTGTGTGTGTGTGTTTGTGGAATATCTCTAAATATGCTTTACCTCAGCTCAAGATTACAAGCAATTAGCTAGCAGACAGGCAGACCATCTAGCTGAGCTCCTCCTCCCGCCCCCTGCCTCTGAGCCTTTTCAATTTATTTCACAATTCTTGGAGACTGTTTGTGCCCGACTTGGCCTCTCGGCTATTTGGCCAGCTTACTTAAGCTACATTGTTGTTTGGCCAAGATTTCAATGCCAAATATGCTGCAGCTCAGCTAATCTGCAGCTCGCTGCAGGAGAAACTAACAAAAACATTTAGTTCTATGAAAACAAAAGTCAACCTTCGAGGGCACTGGGCTATGCGAAATTGCATAATAAATATGAAAAATATATTTTGACATTTTGCAACATGATTTAATAATATATTAAGTAGCTCGAGCCAGAGAATTGAAATTGAAATTTGATTGCAATTGAATTGAATTGACATATGGATTTCTGTAAGCTCGGATATAATTTCTCAGAAAGCTTTTACAGCTCTATGGATATTTGTATCTATTACATGATCTTTATCAAAGATATAGCTACAAAGTGCAGCTAGCTGAAGTGCGGGGTATTGCCTAGTTGGGCACTCCCGACTCGAGCGCACTACTTGCCATTCCCAACTTCAAGACTCCAATTGAAGTAATATGACACTACTTTCGTTCCACAATTCTAACTTCCGTTTAATTAAATTTTTCAACTTTAAAGCGCTACGAGCTCTGCCCTCGCTTTTCCATTTGATTGTTATCTGTCACTGTGGGAAATTGCTTAAAGCGTAAACAGTTACTCAGCCATTCAGCTATTCAGCCATGCAGCTATTCAGTGAGTCAGTTAGTCCGCTGGCAGCTCACTCGACAGTCAACTCAAGCTGACGCATTTCATTTTGTAAATATTTTGTAGCATACCTTTCAGCGCGCAGCTAAATTAATTTGTTAAATTTTTGACGCTTTCGTTTCCCGCTCAGCTGCCCTTCTGCCCTTCTGCCCTCTGGCCGCCCCTCTCTCGCGTTCTTTGCTTTTGATTGAGTTGTTGCTCCCGCTATTTGTGTTGACTCATTGCCAGCTGTTTGTGCAAGCAATTTGCGCAAACAGCAAATAGCAGCAGCAAAAAAATTAATCTGGAGTGCAATTCAAAGTTGATTTCATATATCGATTTGTTGTTGTTGTTGTTGTTGTTGGTTCTGCTTCTCTGTTAATTAATTTTGCTTTGATTGACAAGCGAAGAAATGAAGTGGAAAACGATAGTTGAGCAGCCAAGCAATTACCAATATCTAACTAACACGGCCACACCTGCTCAGCCGTAATGAAGGTGAAGCGAGGGCTAATCGAGCCGCTGGAATTTGCGGCCATTTTTGCTGCCATTAAACACAAAACATGTGCATAAATTATGCCCAGCTGCTGCGACACTGGCATAATAAATGCAACGCCCAGCGCTAATTAGTTAATTAATTGTCCCCAAGCCGCACGGAGCGTGCGCCGATTCATAATGCTCTAAGCAGACCCCAAAAACGTGACTGGATTTGCTTTTGTGTTTTCATAATAATAATACTATATATATCATTAACAGTCTATAACAAGTAAGAAAGCTCTAGTCGAGACTGCTCGACTACGAGATCCCCTGAACCCTTGGAGCAATAGATATTTCAATAATTTTTCGCGTCTTTCAGCTTACACAAGAAACACGCACACACACACACACAGGCACGTACGCACACACAGGCATACATACACACACACGCATACAGACACACACACACACGCATACATACACAAACGCATACACACACACATACACATACACACACACATACACAAACACATACACACACATACACAAACACATACACACACAAGCACCCACGCATAAACACGCATGGGCGGCAGTGAGCGCTTACTATGAGAACTTAATTGTTTAATAACTTTTTTTATGGACGTACGATCTTCATGAAACTTTTAGATTATGATTATAACATGGATATGCATGTAATTGCCAAAGCACAAGTCTCTAGTATTTGAAATACGCTTTTTACAAAAGTGAGGGTGAGGGGCAGAATTTAAGGGTGGGGGGTAAATTTTAACAAAAACCGAAATTGTATAAATTGCATGTAAGCATACATTAAAAATTTGGAGACTCTAGCAATAAAGGTGTAGAAGATATAATTTTATAACTGGTTTTCGATAAGGTTTTTTATCGATAAAAAAAGATCGGGATGAGTTATCGAATTTTAATGACAAACTTGATATGCGCGCTGTAATTACGGACATTTTAAAAAAAATTTGAAGTCTCTAGCTCTTATATCTTCGGAAATCGACGCGTTCATACATACGGACAGACGGACAGACGGACAGACGGACAGACAGACGGACAGGGCCAAATCAACTCAGCTCGTCACCCTGATCAAGAATATATATACTTTGTGGGGTCTGCCACGCCTCCTTCTCCCTGTTACATACATTTCAACAAAACCATTATACCCTGATTTCCCATTGAAAATGGGTTCAGGGTATAATTATGGCTCGGCTACAAACGGCTATGCGGCTTTAAGCTGGATAAGCCTTTTAAAGCCGGGAAGCCTATAATTTATAATATTCAATGGCAGATGTTACGCTATAAAATTATACAAAAACAAGTAAGAACGTTGCAGTCGGGCGTTACCGACTGCGGAATACTCATTCACATCCCATCAACAATTTAGTAGTTAAGTTTCGTTCTAATACTGTAGAATATACAGGGTTTTCCGATTTGCCACGCCCCAACTGGGCGTAGACACCTCATTTTTGGTCAGTTTTTAGAAAGAGATAACGTTACCCTAACTGCAAAGTTTGAATGCTTACCCTAAAAAAATGTGAAAATTACAGGGTATTTTTCGATATGCCACGCCCCTAAAGAGGCGTAAAAATTATTTTTAGGGAATCGATAGAGGAGGCTACCAGTAACTCAACTATCCAAATTTGAAGCTTCTAGCTATTATACTTTAGGAGATATAAACTTTTGCGGTTTGCCACGCCCCCTGTGGGCGGACATATATCCGACAAAACTTTTTGGTCTTGGGTGATCAGTCCGAGTATATATACAAAATTTGAGGTCTCTGCCATCAATAGTGTCCAAAATATAGGAGAATTTAAAAAATCACTATATCTTCAGGTCCGATTTGCCACGCCCCCAACGGGCGTAGACTTATAATTTATCTTCAGACTTTATAGAATCATACCATTAGCTGACGTGCAAAATTTCAGCATTCTAGGTTTACAACTTTAGGAGATACAGTTTTATCCGATTTGCCACGCCCCCAAAGGGCGTAGATATATCCGCCATAGCTCGTGATCTTGGGTGGTCAACGCGGACCTACATACCAAGTTTCAGCTTTCTAGCTCTTCAACAAACCTGATTTCTGGTATATCGGAAAATGCATTTTCCGATTTGCCACGCCCCTAGTGGGCGGATCGGGAAAATTTTAACACTTTATAAATCGGAGATATACACGAGTATGTGTTCCAAATTTCAAGTCTCTAGCTTCAATAGCGCCGAAATAGATTGCGTTCATACGGACAGACGGACAGACGGACAGACGGACAGACGGACAGACGGACGGACAGCAAGACGGACATTGCACAAAACCAATATACTGATTCACTTTCGTGAATGAGTATAATGATTCACTTTCGTGAATGAGTATAAATATATCGGAATTTGAGCAATGGATAATGAAATTATCAATACATCAATATTCCTCTACCTATAGTAAAAGTTTAAACAAAAATTGCAATTATTAAATATTAAATATTTAAATAGAATCTCATTTGTTTTTCAGCTAAAATTATGATCTAACTAAATTAATCTCTGCATGGACAAGTTTTATTAAATGAGAACCAAAAGTTTCTGATTAAAATGAGAATGCTGCAGCCGAGCATAACTGTAAGCATAATACTCGCTCACAGCTCTTCAAACTCAACAAGAATCTATTGTAGAACTGTGTTACTTGAATACTAGTCAAGAAATCTCCTAGTTTAGCTCACGAGCATAAGCAGGGGTCTATATATAGAAGACTTAAAAACTTTACACAAAACTAAGCTAGCCATTTTCAGTTTTATGAGCGAGCATATAAATAGTCAGCAGGCATTTTCAGCGCATTCATTAACTCATTCACAATTTGTTCGCATGACAAACAATAACGGGAAACTGAAAGTTGATTATGATTTAAAGTGCTTTTCAGCTGGCGATAAAATAGTCGGCATTAATATCCCGTCGATTGCGCTTAAAAGCTTTTGCCACGGAGTGAGGCTGCTGCTGCTGCCACAGCAACTGTTGCAACAACAGCAGCAACACAATTGAACGACAAAATCAACAATGGCTAACGGTTTGTGTGTGTGTGTGCGTGGGTGTGTGTGCGTGGGTGTGTAATCAGCGTATTTTATATTCATGCCTGGTCAGCAAAGGCAGCAAATTATTGCTGCTGCTGCTGCTGCCACTTAGTGCTGCCCTTGCAACCGATTGCTGCATAATTAGCAGCTGAGCTAAATATAAAACCATTTGCAACGCACTTTTTCGGTTTGTTATCAATACGTGTGAGCTGGTGTGGGGGGCTGGGGGCGTGACTAGCGGCTTTTGCTTCGTAAATGCTATAAATAAATCGTCGAGCGCAAAAGTTGATTTATACGACGCACGTAAATTCGCCATTAAGCAGCAGACAAATGTATTACAATTAAATGAAATGGAAGCGAATGGGGGCAGCAACAGCAACAACAGCAACAACAGTAACAACAGCAGCAACAGCTGCTTACGCCCGCGGACACGCCTACACATATGCGAGAGTTGAGCCAAGCGGCGTGCACAGGACTTTAATTAAGATTAATTGGGCGCTGGCCAAGCCCAACAGAAGAAGGCCAAGTGATTGACTACCAGATACCCTGTAAACGGCTTAGAGTGGGAATTGCCAGCACTCAAAATTTCTCTCTCTCTCTCTCTCTCTCTCTCTCTCTCTCTTCTGCTCTGATCCCATGAATTCGATATCGATTATTAATCATCCAACCATTCATATTATGATTGAGCATAGGCAATCGATAAACCAAAGTAAAGTTTTAATCGTTATCGAAATCAGGAAGATAATCAAGTCAATTCACACATACATATGCAATCATAGCTGGCCTAGCCTCTATTCAACATGAGCTATAAGTACAGGGCATAACAAGCTAATATATACAGCAGGAGGGCAAGACGGAAACTTTAAGAAACTTGCCTGCAGCTATTATAAGGGGTGTGCGTGTCGGTCTGCGTGTGTGTATTAGCGGGCAGCGGGTGCTAATGAATGCCATTAGACAGCAACAGCTAGCCAAGACAAACCAGCTTCAATCTAGTTAGTTTTTATTAATGATTATGCATGCGACATGTGGCAGCAACTCTTCAGCAGGAGAAGCAGCGGGAGTAACAGCAGGAGCAGCAGCAGCAAGCGCAGAAGTAGCAGCAGCAGCAGCAGCAGCAAGAGTAGCAGCAGCAGCAGCAGGAGCAGCAAGAACAGGAGCAGCAGGAGCAACAGAAACTTTCCACAAACTACATAAAATGCGCATCTCGCATTTCTATGGCGTCCTCTGGCAATTCGACAGTAGCTTTTGTATTAAGTAAATGTAATTTACTTTTCGTGTTGCGGCCACTAAATGATATCAGCTGACAGCAGCAGGGGCAGCAGGAGCAGCAGGAGCCGTTGGCTAACTGAGCTGGAGAGGGCCATTTGTGTTTCTGTTGTTCCTTATTTATTTTTATTTTCAGGCCTGTCGTTGGTAAGTCAATTTTCATTTTCACACATTTTCCGGTTTAGCTCTTCTGTTTTCTTTCTTTTTCTTTCTTTTTTTCTGCATGCATATCTGGGCAAACAAACATGTGAGGTGTTCAGGAAGAGGATGGGAAGAGCAAGTGCCTGTTGATAAAACTGAGTGGCAATCATAAATGGCAAGCAAAGTGGGTCAAGCCGAACCAGGGATGCACTCATCCATGAAGGAAGATGAAAGACTTTTAGAATCTGAAGCTGAAAGAGCTACACTACACGTGTTATACTAAAGGAGCAATTGGAGCAGGAGTTGCGGGGAGTGGATAAATGGGGCCAACTGTTCGCCATAGCTTAATCACTCTCTTTATAGGGCATATAACAAAGCCGTAGCGCATAAAAAAGAAATGTTGTTCCATGTGGCAAAGCTAAAAATAAGCGCGTCCTGCTGGCAGCAGGAGAAGGAGGGGAGCACGCGGATGCTGCGATGGCTGCAAGCTGCCTGCGGGTGAGGGGGAAGCAAACCCCAGTGTGCCACCAAAAAAAAAAAAAAAGGCAATTGTAAGGCAATTTCAAAGGCGAAATTATTATGTCGCTTTATGTCAATTTTTTGTTCCGTTTGTTGTGCGTGTGTGTAGGTGTGTGAGTGTGTGTGTGTGGGTGGGTACCAAGCTTTGCTTTCCTTTGTCACACATCCAGCATCAGTGCGTGTATGCAGATAGAGGCGTGGCACATTTATATTTCGTGGGTGTTTGGGATTTTTTCTTCTTTTTTTTGCGGGGGGCGGGGACGGTGGGCGTGTACGTGAAAATGATAAAGCAGCTGCGTCAAGGGCAACGCATGCTGTGCGCCATCGAATTTATTTTCCCTACTGGCCCAGGCTTGATATGTGGCTTTAAACTGAGAGACGACAAAATTTGTGACAGAACATTTCGACTTCGACACAAACGACAAGAACAGGAAAAAATCCAGCAGAAAAAAACAAACAAAGAAAATCAAATAAAATAAGCAAAAAGCAAATAAACAAAACATTCCAAGGGAACAAAAACGCGAGTTAAACAAATGTGCGGATCTCAAATGTCTTATTTAGCTGCCGTGTGCCATGTGCCATGAGCCTCTGTGTCTGTGCTCTGTGTGTGTGTGTGTGTGGGCGTGGCAATATATAAATTACTTTACGCACGAACTGTCTGATGGCGGGTGAAAAAGAAAAAGCGTCTCGTGATAACAGTCGGCAATTGCGGTTAATATGATTAAGTTAAAGCGACAGCAATGAAAATTGCAGTAAAACTTTAGCAGCAACTGTAGCAGGAGCTGCTAAAGTGCGAGCAGGAGGCGGAGCAGCAGCTGTAGTTTTAATTGGAGTAAGAACTGAAAAACCATGACTGTGACAGTTCTCTATGCACTGGATGTGGGATGTGCCCGAAGCAGAAGTGGAAGACAAAGCAGAAGCTGCTTGCATAGCGGGGCAGAAGATGTGAGGCAATAGTATAAATACTAGCTTGAAATGTGGGTGAAGTATGAACTAGAGTAAAAGCAATATCTGGAGGCATAGCTGAAGCTGCAGTTAGACCCACAGCTGGGGCTGAGAACAGTAAAAGAGAATGCTAACTGAGAACTGTAACTGAGAGAAGTAACAGAACAGTTATTGAGAATAGAAACTGGGACCAATAACTGAGAACAGCAACTGAGAACAATAGCTGAGCACTGAGAACAATATATGAGAGCAACAACTGAGAACAGTTGCTGAGAACAGTAGCTGAGAACCTTTGCTGGGAACAGTTAACTGAGAACACTAGCTGTGAATAGATACTGAGAACATTAACTGAGAACAATAACTGAGAGCAACAACTGGGAACAGTTGCTGGGAACAGTAACTGAGAACAGTAACTGAGAACAGTAACTGAGAACAGTAGATACTGAGAACATTAACTGAGAACAATAACTGAGAACAACAACTGGGAACAGTTGCTGGGAGCAGTAACTGAGAACATTTGCTGGGAACAGTTAACTGAGAACACTAGCTGTGAATAGGTACTGAGAACATTAACTGAGAACAATAACTGAGAACAACAACTGGGAACAGTTGCTGGAGACTAAATGAAAACAGTAATTGAGAACAGTAACTGAGAACAGTTTCTGAGAGTAGCTCAGAAGCTCAAAACAGTAAATGATAATGGTAACTGAGAACTGTAATTGAGAACAGTAACTGGGAACAATAAAGGAGTAACTGAAAGCAGTCATTGAGAACAGTAATTGAGAACATTCACGGAGCCAACAGCTGGCACTTATTCAGTGTCAGTCATATCAATCAAAGGCTTCGGAAGTGGCAGTAACAGAGACTTTATGGAGCAGTAGCTCATGTAAGTCTCTCATGGCCCAAATGCAACTGTAGCCATAACTTCAAAAGGAAGAGCTGGAAAAGGCAGCTGTAAAAAAGCATAAACGATAGCCATTGTAGCTACTGCCACAAGAACAGCAAAGTCAATTGTGGGACTTGTTGCAGCTGCAGCAGCAGTTGGCAGAGACTGAACAAATTGCAGCAGTAAAGCTTTTACTGGGATAAAAAAGATCGCATGTGATAATAATTGTAAATGTTGCTGTTAAAACTGTAGAGATAGCGACTGTATATCTCAGTGGATTTACAGCAACAATAACTGCAGCAGTAGAAGCAACTCCAATGCAACAGTTGCACTAGAATGATGATATTTGAAAACTATTTACGACCCTCGCTAAAACTTGAATAGCAGTAAAAGCAATTAGTAAAGTAAGTGCAACTAGCATAAAAGTTAAGCTTTAGCCAACAACAAGTGCAGCACTTAAAGTAAATATTGCAGAAATTGTAGTCAAAGTTTTTCCAAACTAGCAGCAAAAGTAGAGAGTTACATATGTAATCATTAACATTTGATTAACATTAGCTGCAGAAAGTGTGGCTGCAACAGCAAATATGGCAAATGCAGCAGCTGTAGTGCTCGTTATGAGTATAGCAGACCAAGTGCAATAGTTGTAGCAACAATGGAGCTAAGCAGACAATAGAAGCTATAGATTGGAGTATTAGCAGAAGAGCCAATAGCAGCAACAGAGAATATTACTTTTCTCTCAAGTAAGAGAACTCTGGGCGGGAGTGCACGACTAATCCAGTTGGTTGGTTGGAATTATCAATACTTTGTATACATGCCTATACTTGATACAGCTCCTTCACTTTCACGAATGGAAATTCACATTTTCAACGCTTCTACTCATCAATAGTTCAAGTTTTTTGAAGAGTCACACTCGAGTAAAATGCGATTTATATTTAGTGACGGCACGTTTACCATCTAGCTTAACAGTAATGGGGAACAAGCGAGAGGAGAACTTCTTAGCTAATAGTTGGACTAACAAAGGCTGTCTGTCTCCCAGCAGCAGCAATATTCTGCCATTATCATCATCATCATAAATCACCGGGTGCTGCACATGCATCACTTTCCGCACACTTTTCATACAGCTGTTTTTGTTTGGCCTGCCAAAAGGAGTTGTGGAGGGGCAGCGGCAGGCAGAGAGGGGGCAGACGGCGTTCCACTTGGCTACTGTCAAATGCAATAAAACAGAGCCACAAGCAGATTCTTTTGTGTGGCGCTGGACCAGATGACACTGCAACAACAACACGCGGAGAATGTGAATGTATTGAGGACTGAAAGATACCCTGTAAAAGTGCTGGCAGAAACTGCAGAGCGAGATGAGCATAGACTGTGTGACATTCTAACCTCTTGATAGATAGATAGAAAAACTGCTTTCATTAAGCAGCGCAGAGTCCTCAGAATGCACTCGCTGCTTTATCCGCCTTCAATGCGGCAGGCAGTCAAGCAGTCAAGCATCTGAGAGTAATGTGGCTTGGCCATGCAAAGTGCCGAACCAAAGTCCTCTTTGATTAATGCGCTCAAGAGTCACCTGACTGCAGCAGCAGCAGCATCAGCAGCAGGAGTAGCAGGAGTAGCAGCAGCAGCAGCAGCTGTGCAGCAAATTGCTTAATTTGTTAAGGCCACATACACACACACACAGGTGCACACACACACTCGCTGCATACATGGCGTGTGTGGAATTTGTGCAAATGCGACACAAATTCAATTAACTTGGCTTGGGAACGAACTCAACTGCAGCTGCTGCTATTAATTACAAAAGAAAATGTCAAAAGCTATACTTCATCCACTTCACACAGTGAGAGTGTGTGTAGGTGTATGTGTGTGCTGGTGTGTGTGTGTGTGTGTTGTTTGTATGCTTGGAGAAACATCTCACAGCCAGCAAAGGCTAAGCAAAAAATAAGAAAAATAAAAAAGTAGGAGCAAAACTTGGCTGAGCAAGGAAAAACGTTTCTAATTATACGTAGGCAAAGCAAACTTGAAGAAAAGCCCGTAGGAAAAGTGCAGAAAACTCGGCTTGCATTCAAATTTGCGGATCAAACAAAAAGTTTGCCTTGAGTGCGCAGTACTTATGGCAAATAGAGAAAGGATTCTCTTGAACGTATGGATTATGCGAATAAACAAAGAGCTGGGGACGATGCTTAAAATAAATATTAATTTAATATATGTAGTGCATTAGAATATTTAGTATGCAAATGATTATAGCATACAAGAAATTTGGTATTTAATTTTAGAAAAATATGTCAAACATGGAATCTAAAAAATATATGCAGCCTTCAAATATTCTCTATAATATAAACAAGTAAGAAAGCTCTAGTCGAGACTGCTCGACTAGGAGATACCCTGAACCCTCTAATCTGATATTCTAATCATTCTGCACTTCTTTTATGCACACATACATACAGATGCATCCACACGCACGCATAAGCCTGCGCTCTGCTAACTGCGCAGGCAATATTATGAGAATTTATTTGTTGAATAACTTCTTTTGTAGACATACGATCTTAATGAATCTTTTAGGGCGTAATCATATGGTGAATATGTGTGTACATTCCAAAGCCCAAGTCTCTAGTACTTGAAATGCGTTTTTTACAAATTGGGGGTGAAGGGGGCGTGGTATCCAAAATCTGTAAATTACAAAATCTTTGTATTCATTAACTTTATATACAACGCAAATTTGAAGACTCCAGGTTTAAAAGTGTTCAAATTAGGCTAAAAAAACAAAATCAAATTTTCGATTATTCTCGATAAAAAAGTTATCGGATGATTTATCGAAAAAATAAAGCAAACTCGTACTGCGTATGGTACACACGAGTATGCATGCCAAATTTCAGCTTTCTAGCTCTTATAACTTCTGAGATCGACGCACTCATACGGACGGACGGACGGACGGACGGACGGACGGACGGACGGACGGACGGACGGACGGACGGACGGACGGACGGACGGACGGACAGACGGACAGGGCTATATCGACTCAGCTCGTCGCGCTGATCAAGAATATATATACTTTGTGGGGTCTGCCACGCCTCCTTCTGCCCGTTACATACTTTTTCACAAAACCATTATACCCTGATTTCCCATTTTCAATGGGTTCAGGGTATAAATATTACAATAATTGATTTAACAATATTTTAACCAAAAAGATCTGGCAAAAACATAGAATATAGACTAGAAAATCATATGCAAAATCAAGTCTCTCTCTCTCTTTCTCTATCTTTCTCTCTCCCCATATATATGATATACAATATTACAAAGACCTGGCAAAAAACATGGAATATTGACTAGAAAGTCCTATTTAATATATCATATATCATTAATATTTCAAGTCTCTCTCTCTCTCTCTCCTCCCTATAAATTGTTAGATATATGACCACAGTCTTGTCATATCTTCTGTACCAATTTCTATGTAGTTAACAACGATAATAGATGGAGCTCAGCTAATTAGATAAATTAAATGGCTTAGCTTTCGCTCGTATTACGCACTGCTCGAGTTTCATCTGAAATTCATAGTCGGAAAGTCTTTGGCACTCCATGTTTGCTCTGGCACATTTAATATTCTATGTTTTCCAATTAGTTGGCGCCATTTAATTAAATACGAAGCGCATTTTAATCAAATTTCGTTGGCACAAGCAAATACCAATTAAAACTATCAAATTACGCAACCTTTTGGGAGGGCTAATTACGTGCAGACTTTGCTTGTCATATGACTCAAATAACGAGACCCCGAAAGATGAGAGTGTGTGAGTGTGTGTGTGTGTGTGGCATGTGTGTGTGTGTGTCTTTTGAATGTATATTTGCGGTTCGCCCAAAAAATGCTTTGGCTTTGAGTGGCGCGTGTGTCACAGGAAATTGGAGAATATTGCTGAGCGTCAGAGCAAAGTAAAACACACACACATACACACACACACATTCACACACGCACACAGAGATAGATTCGCACGCACACGCATGCATAATTAATGTACTGTGCGGGCTAATTATCAAGTATGCGAAGCCACAGATACATGAGCCATTTAGACCAGCCCATCCCCAGCTGGCGCATTTAATTGTTGCCTTTGACATTGCAACAATTTCAAACGGCTTGCGGCGAGTTGGCCAATTGAATTGCCTTTGGCCCAGAGCGGCATTAATTGCAAATGCCAGAGACATTCCTTGGGCGCAGTGGCAATCGATAGGCTATTTAACAGCTGCTTACGTTTTGCTTTTGGCCAATTGTGGTCCATAAACCAATATCTAACGATATATCGCCTATCCTGGAGTAGCCAATTTATTGATAGAGTGATTGACTGACTAGAAGAGTAGCTCAGCTTGATACGATAATTGGCTGACTGAGTAATTGCTCGCTTGATTGATTATGCTAACAGCTGTATGAATGATTGATTGAGTGCAAATTAGTTTAATAGACGATTCACTCACTACTTGATTGATGGCTAAATGTTGACTGATTGAGGAGCTACTTGCACGATTGTGCACTGATTGATGAATGATTGATTGAACGAGTGCCCATTAGACTAATAGAGTAACCTACTTATTAATTGATGGCTTACTGCAGATTGACTGACCATTGATTGATGATGATTGATGAACCTACATGCTAAATGATTGATTCACATATTGAATAATGTTAGAGTAAATGTTATGCTGACTGATTGTTGGATATACTACATGATCGACTGACTAAGTAAATTTCAGATTGATTGACTGAACCTCTCTAATGGACGCATTGATTGATGATTGATCCATAAGTCGATTGATGGACTGCTTGTTTTAAAGCATTTGGCTCTCAATTTCAGCCTGATTTGGCAAGGGATGATCTAATTTCATTGATTGTCTGATTGACTGAATGAAGTATCAGTTTTTGAAGGATATTAGATTGGCCCCATACAAACCCACATAAGCATAACAAATATAACCCATCTTCAGCGGCATTCACTCAAGAGCTGGTAATGTCTCGCTTTGAACCCGAATGTCACCTTTTGGTTTGATGCGTTTCTTGACGCCAATCAAGCGTTCGAACATCTTGTCTAGTGTGCGAAGATGGGGCCCTCAAGATGGGACTGTCTGATAGAAGTTTGAACATCTATGTAGCTGCTCGCGCTTTGTTTGCTGTTTCTCTCTCTCTATCTCTCTCTCTCTCTCTCTCTCTCTCTCTACCATGTCACACAACAAAGACGGCGAAACACGTTGTCATTTCGTCGTTGTTGTGTGCGTCAACAACTTGCAGTCAGAGCAACAATGTTGCAAATTATAAGAAGAAATCGGAAAACGGATGAGTGCACAGGCACACAGAAAGAGAAGGAGAGGGAGAGTGGGAGAGTGAGGCAGAGGGACAGTCAAAGAAAATGAGTTCAGCATTCTGATGCTGCCAGACGTTCAAAAAGTTTCCGAGCGGTTGGCTGCGCTTTAAGTTCATTTCACTGCCAGCAAAAAAGGGCATAATAAAAATCGTTTTTCAGTCTGTTTTTCTGTTGACTCTTTCATTTGGCTTTGCCATTGGTCCTTGTGACGGGCAAGTTAATTGTTTGCATTCATTGCGCTTTGCCCAAGGACCCGTCAGCTTATTTGCAGTCAACCAACAACAGCATCAACAACACTCATGCACACACACGCACACACACGTACACAGCAACTGGTGTATGCATTTTGAAAGCAGCAAAAAAAAAACCTTGTGGTCGCAATTAAAATTTTGTTTTGCTGCATTTAATTTGTTTTTTTTTTTTTTTGCTCATTTCATGCTTTTGTTGGCCCAAATGTGGCTTAATTAAAAAGAGGTAATAGCAGCAGCAGCCTAATTTAAGCATATGGCTAAACAGGTGAGCTAAGGTGGGAGTGGCACAAATTAGGTTTAAATTATGAATGCTTTTTTCAAAGAAGGCTTGACTAAAGCTGCTATATAAATGGTTTGGGTTCATAATATTTGGATATAGTTCCCAGTGCACTTGATATACGATTGAGATTATATGAAGACTATAGTTCTATAGTGAGAATTTCTTGGAGTGTATATTATCTAGTTATGCTCATTCACGAAAGGAAAATGAGTTTATTGGCTTTTATCATAGACAAAAGCTCTGGCGTTATTTTCCTTTAATCTCTCCTTAATATCTTTAAGACTGCGAGTAGCTGCCAGAAGATTTCTATATCAGCTCGCCAGTTAATATTGATCATGAATATACTAAATATATAGGGTATTCATGGCTTCAATTGTGCTGCACACAATTACAAGACGTCTGGGAGAAGCTATAAATATATATTGTGCTCTTAGGATTTATTGCTTGCGTTAAGTAGCCCACGTAGCAGCCCAACCGGTGCGTTCCACTCTTATATACATACAAGTATATATATGTATATAGCATATACATACATGTATATATGCTCAACATTATACATATATATTTAGTTGAGTAGCTGCGGCAACCGCGTTGTCAACAAAACGTTAAGCGGGATTAGCGTACCGCGCGTTGGCTCTGCCTTTTTCAGTTCTAAGACGTCGCGACGCAGCAACAACAACAACAACAACAGCAACAACAATGACACAAACGTCAACAGCATCAACAAGGTGGCAACAACAAGAGCAACAACTGCGCACATGCTCAAACACTTTAGATCTTTAGGTACTTTGCATATGCCTTTAATATAAGCTTAGGACCGTAAAAATGGCAAAAGTCGTAGGCTAAGACAAAAAAGTCGCAAGTGACAGAGAGAGGGAGAGAGAGAGAGAGAGAGAGAGAGGGAGAGCTGCTGCTGCGAAAGGCGAGAAAGGCGAAAAGGGGCTGGGCGGATGCCTGCGGCACACAGTCAGCTGCTTATGAGCATGTTGTAAGTAGATACAAGTAGCTCTCGTCTGTTGACAGCTTTGTTTTCGCACATTCTGTTGCCAGTGGCGGCAGTCAGCCCCCAGTCAAGAGCCCCCAGCCCCCAGCCAACAGCGCACACTTGGCATTGTCAGTGGCGCCAAAGTTTTTAATTAAAATAACCGAGCAATAAAACAGCGCAACAAAATATTGCAAAAATAATGAAGGAGCAGGCGAAGGGCGATGGAGAGGCAGCCAGCAAATTGCCAATGACAATTCGCTCTATACGAGTGTGTGTGTGTGTGTGTGTGGGAGTAACATATATAACGTATACGCCACATGCAACAGTGTGGCCCAGTAGCAATGTCCTTGTTAATGGCTTTGCTCAAAAACCGAAGAGCGAAGCAATTAAAATTTTACAGCACTTCTGCACTGTAAAACCCAAGCCGAAGCGAGCCAAACGACCCGCCAGTCAAGCCACGCCAGGCTGATATTGTTGCTGCTGTTGCTGGTCACAATAATGGCCATGAACTTTGGCCCTGCTGCGAGCAACGGCACAGCTTTTCTTATTTGCAAAGGTCGCTGGTTATTTGGTTAAGTTTTATGCTCGAATTGACAAACGTTCGAGACTCAAGCAGTGACTCGACAGCAACAGCAGCAACAAAGACTAAAGCAGCAGCAGCAGCAGGAGACTGTATCAAAAGCAAAGGCAAGCAGGCAGCAACAGCAAACTCATCAGCATCAGCAGCAGCAATATGAACAGCAAAGGCTACGGCAACAGCAGCAACAATGGCCCTCTGCTACAGCAACAATCTTGCTGCCCAAAGTAGAACCAATTAACGCAGAAACAAATAAAGTCCGAGCAGCAACAGCCACAAAATAAGGCAAATATTCAGGAGCTTCAATGCTTGCAATGGGAACAATGCTCCCATAATTTCAATAGAAGCAGCAGGAGAAGCGTTTCAAGAGCAACAAAGGCAGCCAGAGTAAGAGCATTAGCTGCAACTGCAGCGATAGCAGGAGGCAGAGAAAGAAATTGGAAGAGATTAGCAAGCACAATCACACAATAACGACAACAACTTCAATAGGAGCAACAGCAACAGCAACAACAGCTAGAGTTGAAGTAAGTGCGGCAATAACGACAATATATTGAGAAAAGAATCAGTGGAAACAACAATTAAAGCTAATGCAGCAACAACAGCAATCGAATAAGCAAAATCAATAACAGCAACATCAGCAACAACAACAACAGTAATAGTAACAGCAACAGCAACTGTATTACCAATAGCAGCAGTAATCTCAGCAGCAACAGTAGTAGCAACAGCAGCATCTATAGTAACAACAGCAGCAACAACAAATGCAATAGTATCAGAAGCAGGAATAGGAATAGCCACAGCAACAATAGTTAAAGTATCAGCGACGCCAGCACCAACAGTAAGACCTAGAGCAGCAACAGCAGTAGCGGCTGCAGCAACAGCAACACCTACATCAGCAACAGCAACTATCATAGCAACAGTAGAAGCAACTGCAGTATTAAGAAGAAAAGCAACATCAGCAACAAACATTGTAATAACATTAGAAACAGCACTAGGAATAGCCACAGCAACAGCAGTCGTAGGTATACCAGCAGCGACAACAGACAGAGCGGCAACAGCAGAAACGGTTACTGCAGCAGCAACACCTACAGTAACAACAGCAGCGATAGCAGCAGCAACAGTAACAATAACAGCAACAGCAACTGCAACAGATGGAGCAACACTGATTTCAAAAGCAACAGTAGTAGCAACATAGTAACAACATCAGCAACAGCAATTTCAATAGTATTAGAAACAACAGTGGTAGTAAGGATGCCTACCAGCAACCAGTTGCAGCAACAGCAACACCTACAGGACCACTGTTGTCATAGCAACAGCAGCAACTCAAGCAACAGCAACAGTCACAGCAACAGCAGTACTAACAACACCAACAGTCACAACAACAACAACAGCAGCAGCAGCAACAGATAGAGCAACAGTAACCTCAACAGCAACAGCAACATTAACAGCAGCAATTTCAGCAATTGTTGCTGTCGCTGTAGTTTGCGATAGCAACAACAACAGTAAAGCGCACAGCAACAACATCAGCCACAACAGCAACAACAACACTAGCAACACCCACAGCAGCTACAACAATAGCTCATTAAAATATCATAAATCAAATTGCAAGCTGCATAATGAGCAATTTTTTGTTAGCAAAACGGAAAATTATTAAAAACGCGACGAAAAGAGAGGGAGTAAGAGAGAGAGAGAGAGAGAGAGAGAGAGAGAGAGAGAGCAATTTCACAGCTTGTCGTTGTCGCTGGAGAATGCATAAAAAATGAAACGTAGTTTACCCGCGGTCGACTCGCATCGAGTCGAGCCGTAGTGGGCTGAGCTGAGCTTTACATCAAGATTGATTGATGACATGACGTCAATTTGCTGTAGCGACGCCTCAGCGCCTCAAAAGTATGCAAAAGCGAAATGGTGCATGTTAACGAAAAGAACAAAGCCGAAAAAAACGAAAGAAAGAAAGAAGGAGCAAAGGCAGAGGCCAAGTTGTGGGCGTGCCTCTGTCGTTGCCCACCAGTTGTAAGGACAATGAAAAAGGCATTAAAATGCGGTCACTCCTGGGCAGCTGAGAGTTGAGGCTAGACTCGGAGAGTTAAGAGCTGCTGTTTTGTGGTTTTCTGTGTGGGCGTGCGCTTTTGTGTACATATATATGTGTGTGTATGTGTGTGTGTGTGTGTGTGTGTGTGCTACCCAAGGGTCTGTCCCAGTGGCACAGCAGCTGCTGAGAGCCTGAATAACAAATAGCATTTTTGATATGAATAGATGACTGAATTTGTCATAGTTGATTGACCGAAAAATTGTGCAGGGTATACGAAACGCCCGAGCATGAATTGAAAATGTAAATTGCTTCTTAAATGGATCTGCACATGAATAGCGCTAATTGTCTATGCAAAAATGTTCAAATTCTTCAACAGATTTTTTTGCATGATTTTGCGAATTTTCAAGCAAGCAAACAAATTGACTTGATAAGAAATGCTAGGCAAATGTGAGAGGAAATTAAGTAGAACAAGGAATGTCTAGTGGTATAGTATGTCTATGTATTATGTACGTTATCAGGATAGCGCCTGCTTCATGCTCTCTGCTAATATTGAATATTTTCTTGGTATAAGTCTCATTATATCTCCAAAACTTTCTAAGGTACTCTGTTTCATATTTGCTTAAAATAAAATAAAATAAAATAAAAACATAACTAAATATATATATTTATATATACATATATATATATTTATATTTATATCTTTATCTGTATATATTTAAATTTCTATTTAAATTTCTGTTTCTATCTAACTTCCAATCTATTCTGTTTTCCATCTCTTCTATCTTTGCTCTTGATTAAGCTTCAACTAAGCAATTTAATATGTTTATAACTTGGCTTAAAGAGTCTTTGCACTTTCTAGTTTTGATTGTGTTTTCTATTGACGGCGCATTGAAAATTTAATGAGACTTGATTCATTTCATAAACTGACTGAAACACGTCGCAAGCTGCATGATTAATGAGAGATGTTGTTGTTTTTGTTGCTATTGCTGTTTTTATTATTTATTATTCTTGTTGTTGTTGTTCATTGCTGTCTTTGTTGTTGCCGAGGGCTGTCATATGAATTATGCATAATTGCTGTCACTGTCAGGCGCCAGCTGACCGAGCGAGCATAACAGCATTTCCGGACATGAATGTGTGTCTCCCTCCCTCTCACTCACTCACTCTGCTTATCTGTTGTATGTGTGTGTGTGTGCTGTGAATTGCGACACTTTTAACACACACACACATACACAAAAAAGTGAGAAAGCGAACGAGACTTATGCAAAATTCATCAAGTTTCATACGCACCACAAAGTCGCGTCAACAATTTGCTGGCACCTCATTTAGCGGGGTGCGTCGTAGCGAGGGTGGACTGTAGCGCCTCCAATCGTCAAGCGTTGCCTTCTACTGCAGTTGGGCTACATGGTTCATGGTTCAGCGTTTGCCATGTGGGGCACGTAGCGTTCGGCGGCAACTGCAGGAGATAAAAGAAAGATGTAAAATATAAATAGATATGGGTATATATATAAATATATGTATATATATATTAGACGCTAAGAAGAAGACGAAATCGCGGCAATTACGTTCGAGTGATGCGTTTCTAATTTAGAGCTTAATTTGTAATTTGTGTGGATTAAAGGCATTCGATGCCAAGGGCTAGATGTCTCGAGTGTGGATTTGAGGGGCTAGACAGGTAGAAAGACAACAACAACAACAGCAACAACCGCAACGGCCAACAGCGGCAACAATTTGCAACACTTTACGAGCCTCGAGTCACGTTACGTATACGCTCCCATGTACATAAATAAAATGCTACAAAAAACAGCCCAGGCTCTTGCTCTCTCAGTGTGTGTGTATGTGTGTGTGTGTTTTTAGGGTCTTTATGTGTGTGTGCTACTGTTTTTTTTTTTATGCCAGCTCAGTCAGCATCGCAGTTGCCTTTGGCCGTCGCTGTCGTTTTAACATTTCCGCCCAACTTGCATGAGTTTCCGTTTCCGCTTTTGTTGACTTCACGCACTTAAGTTCACCCACAGCTGCTGCCCCGAGTTGGCAGCACAGTTTTGGCCGCCATTAATTGCCTCGGCTTTTCGGCATCGCCTTTCAAGCCCAAACTGTCCCATCAGACTGCGCGCCGCAGCAGGTGAATGGCGCAGCGCTTTTTGCCTTCACTTTTCTTGGCTGATTCTGGTCATTTGAGTACAGTTAATGCGAGCTACAAATTGATTTCTTCGGATAAAGTTGCCGGAAAATCATCCTTGGGGAATTGAAGAACTTAAAAAAAACCAAGAGGCAAAAAAAAAATATGTAAAAAATCATTCGGTTCGCCATGACATTTCAGAATCTTTTGATTCAATTAAAATCTTTTTGTGGGATTCCGCCAACTTTGTTTGCTCAGCCTGTCCCGCTCTGATGGTGCGCATCATTAATCTTCTTTATGGTTTCTTTGCTATGCTAAATATCATTTTAATCTGCAATTTCATCAAGAAATGAAATATCTAATAACTGAGACAACGAATTTAATATCGATTTTATGCCTCTCTCACTCTCTGGAGAGAAACTAGAGCTATATCGATCTTTCATCTTGGCTCTGCTCTCTCAACAATTAACCCCATTCAAATGAATGCGTTCTCAGTGGGTA
Organism: Drosophila arizonae; assembly: GCF_054131065.1. Lineage (NCBI taxonomy): Eukaryota > Metazoa > Arthropoda > Insecta > Diptera > Drosophilidae > Drosophila > Drosophila arizonae. The sequence goes on along the minus strand of NC_142924.1, from coordinate 1,427,880 downwards.
TAAAAAGCATTTTGTATTTTGCTTCCTTTTGTCATTAATGCGCATCGTTAATATAATTAAAATTCATATTAATTTTTAATGAACATTCAGCTGCTGCTCATTAAAGTTGGCATGGAGCAGGGATAGACGCCATCGCACATCGAGTTTCCATTTGGCCAGGGCTTTGCTGGACAGCTGCGAATTGACAAGGCCGCAGCGGCACAAATGGCTGTTAACAGTTATTGCCGATGTTGTTGTAGTCGTAGTAGTAGTTGTTGTTGTTGTTGTTGTTGCTGAAATATGTCAAAGTGAATCTGTGGCTTGGTCAGGAGCCAGCAATCAGTGCAGCAGCTGTTTGCTTTTTGGGGGCAACAATGCAATACGAAATGCACTGCAAGTAGCTGAGTGCATGTGTGTGTGAGTGTGTGTGTGTGTGTGTGTAGGTGTATTAGTGTGTGTCTCGCAAAGTGAAGCTTGAAATGACAAAACTGTCAAAGTGTCGACTCAACAGCAACGTTTCGTTTGCCTTTTGGTTGCTGGCCGAGTGCCACCTGCCACTCTCTCTCTCTCTCCCTCTCTCTCTCTCTCCCTCTCTCTCTCTCTCCCTCTCACTCGCTCTGTCTACCACGTCAGACACAGCGTATTTGTGGGTCAGTTAGCTGGGCAGCTAAATGCCACTTTGAGCTGTATTTGTGCTAAAAGCTTTTGTTAATGGCAACGTCAATATTTTCCAGACTTTAATAAAAAATTGCGGAAAAAAGAGAAAAACAGAAAAGGAAATGGTGAAAACGTTGCGGCAAACAAATGCGAATACATTGTGTGCATTTTTGACGAATGAAATTGAATATACAAAGCACACACACACACACACCAGCACACACACATACAACCATGCATAAATGATATGTGGCCAAAGGCAACATAAATTCATTTGCCACAGCAAAGGGTGCGAAAGAGAGAGAGAGAGTGTTGGAACAGAACGGCAGCTAACTGAAATACTAACCCTTTTTTATTTGCCAGCAGGAATGCTCTAGTCGGGACTGCTCGACTAGCATATACCCTGCCGAGCTGCTCTAAATATCCTAAATCTATTCCACTCTATCTCATTAGGGACTAACGAGATCTCAGTTTTCGAGTCCAAATCGGACATCCACTCAGCTCATCGTGCTTGTACTTCAAGAGTTCCGCCACGCCCCTTTCTGCCTGCTACACCACATTTTTACGAAACCATTATGCCCCAAATTCAAATATTTTGCGTGGGTTCAGGGCGTACATTTTCATTAAAAAGAAGAAGAGAAACCACTGAAGCCTTGGGCGCCCCGCCACGCTGCGCTGGAAAAATGGAAATGCTCGTGAAATTTAAATAAAATAAAACGAGTTGATAATTGAAAACTGGGATTTTAAATTAAATTGAAATTTATCCTAAACACAGCTCTGATAGCAATGGAATTTAATATGGAATCTATAGAATTTTCATCTGACTATATAACTATCAAGTACTACATTAAATAAATGTATATAAATATTTCACCAAACTTTTCTCTGCATTTCACCTTATCAACACATTTTCGTGCTGTGTAGCGGAACAGCCCAAAAAAAAGAAAGAAAAGCTACCAACTACGTGGCTGCTTTTAGAGTTAAGTCTTCCCTAGTCCTGTTGACTGTTTGCTGTTGCCTTTCGCTCGCATTTACACAATATAAAATTTACACGTGTATGAGCGCGTGTGTGTGTGTGTGGCTGTGTGGGTGTGTTGTATATTTGTTTGGTATTTGGAGCACGTAAAACATCAACGCATAAATACAAAACATGCAACGTGTGAGGCAGAAATCGAAGATGCGCATCGCAACAGCATTAAAGCTGCCACAGAGAGCTAAATTGTTGGCAATGCATGGATGGATTGATTGACTGATTGATGAATGGACCGAGTCAGTTTGTTGCAGCTATCGACACATGAATTTCAACTGAATTGAAGCTGCTTTTCCTTAAATTTTCGTCATAAATTCACAAGGCAAATGTCTTTGTTTATTTCGCTCTGAGATAAAGATATTTCCTGTTCAGATAAGCCAATTAAAATATATAAACAAATCAAATTCTTATTCAAATTCCCAAAATATTCGACATGTTCTTCTCTAAGAATTAAATTACAACAAATTGTTTTCATTTGATTAAATATGAAAATCATAAGTCAGCCGAGTCTAGGTAAAACAAGTAAGAATGTTGCCGTGGGGCATGACCAGCTGCACAATACTCGTTCGTATTAAATACTAAACGCTCCATTTAAATTCAAAGTCTATCTCTGGCGGAGATAATCGAAAAGCTCTTGAATATATCATTTTATTTATTGCTGAATCTAGAAACAAAGTCTGCAGTAACTGCTGCTCCCAATATACCCCTTTTATGTTGTGAATGAGTATCAATACCTTATGCAAATATGTATGAATAATGAATGAATAAATATTAATCCTGAAAAAGCTGATTTAAGCTACTTTAAAAAGAGCTCTTAAGCAACTCACGAATATTTTAAGCACTCAAGCCAGCTTATACCCATTGCAAATGTGATTCGAGGGCATATTAGTTTAAGGAAAACATATGTAACTAACAGAAGTAGGCGTGGCCTGATTTGTATGCCATTAAGGAGCTAAAGCGCCAAGAGCAAAACATAAAGTTTCAGCTGAGGCTGCAGGATATCTCCTAGTCGAGCACACCCTGCTCTTATTTAATGTTATCCTGGCGAATGCCTGCTGTCACCTTTTTGCATATGTGAAAATTCAATTTGTTATAATTTGAAAATTTCGTTTTATGTTATGGAAATGCGCACGATAAGCCGCAGACGAATGCGAGCTGAAAAAAGAAAAAAACTGAAATAAATAAAGAAGAACAGAGATGGAAGCAATGCAGAGGTTGGGGCGTAGGGGCGTGGGGGCGTGACAGGGCGCGAAAGAAAAGCAATTTGTGGCAGCTTAAATGTCAATACGAGTTTTCCACCTCAGCCTATGCCCGTTGTTGTTATTAGAGTTTGGTTTTAGTGCTATAGTTGGCATATGGCGGGCGCAAGGTGACGACGTCTATAAATAGCCAAACACGTCTTGGCCATTTTTAGATGTTGGCTACAAGGCACACACACGCACACAGAGGCATAAAAATAAAGTTCTGTTTTGTGCAGCTAAAAACAAATTGCAAACAATAAACAGAGCTGCCAACCTATGCCGAAATACACATGTATGCCATAAATATATACACGCACACACACACACACACATACAGACTGCTGTGCCGTGGGACATTTGCCTGTGCCTCAGTCAGGTGGAACCACAGCCCAACGTTGGATAAATTGAAGCTGCCGCCTACACAAAATTTGTCAACGAAAACGTCCTGAGCGTTGGCTGTCGAGTCGAGTTGCTGTTAGATTGCTATGCCGAATGGAAGGAGAGATGGTATATATGTATGTGACAATTCGACGTGTGTAACAGGTAGAAGAAGACAACATAAAGGAAAAGTTTTCAGAATAAAGAAGAGAAGAGCAGTGACTCACAGAGGTTATCAGGTATTTATGTATATAGAAATAAACAAGAAAGGGAATAGCATATATAGTAAACTCTATATATTTCCTATACAAAATCTCTACTCTCTCATTCAAACTCACTTAATTATTGTTAAATTAAAAGAATCTACCTTTAGCATATAGGGTATCTGCTCGTCGTTCTCACCATTCTCTCTGCTATTGTTTTTTTGTGGCCTCGAGTGTCCCTTTCATGTCCTTTCCCTGTCTTTGTTTGCTCCCCTTAATAGCTATTGCTGCTGATATTTGGTCATTGATTCAATCAACTGAACGAATTCTTGAGTTTTACAGCATTTCAATTTCAATTGTTATCTCTCTCTCTCTCTCTCTCTCTCTCTCTCTTTCTCTCTCTCTCCCCACTTTCACTCCGCTTACCACTGAAAGTCTCTCTTCAGTTTTATTGAAATTTCATTTAATTTTGTGGCATAGTCTGTCAAATATGCGTCAAGCTCTCTCTCTCTCTCTCTCTCTCTCTCTCTCTCTCTCGCTCTCTGCTGCTGCTGCCTCTCACCTATCCCAATTGATTATTATCATAACTGTCCGCAGCGTCTCGCAGCCGTCGCTCGTTGCGATGTTTCAAGTGCAACCTGGCGTATGATTAATACGTGCAAATCACATTAAATCCCTTCAGTCTACAACTAAACCAATTTCTGTGCTAAATAACTTAACATGGATACGTACGTATATCTCTGTAGTTATATCAACAAAAGCTTTGTTGTTGGCTGAGAGTTATGTTTCTATGCGCCTGAGAGCGGGTAAATCAATTTGATGAGACACTTGGTTACCTTTCAGAGAGGCTATAAAATATGCAGAGCTGAGCTAATATAGAAGTGCTTAACTGTCTGTTAAACTGTTATTATGGAATGTTATGGAATGATATAGGTAGATAGTATAAAGTAGATATGTGGACCAAAATATCTAAATGAATTATAGTTCTGCTTAGAGACAATATCTAAACAATATTAGAAATTCAATTACGTTCTCGTCTGCTTTAGGGAATTTTGCATGACTAGATCTCTAGATATCAAAACAATTTATACTCAAATATTTGAAATATGAATGCATTATCTTCTTATATAGGCGCTTGTTAATATGGTCAGCTCTTTGCTAATATTAACTAAAACATTTATTATATTTATTCAAAAAGAATCAACTTCTGTAGAAATTATACTTCATATACATTTCTAAGCACTGTGAGAGCATTAAATCTGCGTTATATCCAAAGGATAACAGCTTTCTCTTGTTATTATTATTATTATGTGCTGTTATTATGTATTTTTATTATGTCTAACAAAACAAACAACAACAACAACAACACAAAGAGCGAGCAGCTCAATAACTCAATCAGTTCTCGACACAGACAACGTGAATTGATGCATTTGGTGGGCGGGACGGCGGCCAAAGCGAAAATATCCAATAAAATGTTATTTCCAAACAAAATACACCTCAGCACACACACTCACACACACACACACATGTGCACATAGATAGCCACGTATTTGTTACAAAATCGATGAATCAAAGTAAATTACCAGAAATAAATGAGATAAAATATGTGTATGCAATGAGCTGTGTAGCTGTGTGTATACCTGAACGAACAGCTTAGGGGCGACTATATATTGGCCAATTCCTAGGCAGCACGACCTGCAGAGAGAGAGAGGGAGAGTGTGTGAGAGCGGCTAAGCTTTGATTTAGCCAAGTTAAGCGACGGCAGCTACTTATATGTTGACCTGAAAAAATAATGGCAGCGAGGCGCTAGTTGATGCCATCATGAACGCTGCTTGACAGCCACTAAAAATGCCAAACACACACACACACACACGTAGCTAGACACGTAGCATACACACACACACCCACATACAGAGTCTTGGCAGGAAATTGAAAAAGTTTGTATATGCCAGACATCCGTTTCAGCTGCGCTTCGCGTTGAGTGCGCCAACTAATTTAATAAAGCAGCGCGACATGGCCAATTTTTACAACACACACACACACACACATACATACATATCACACTTCATATAACACATGTGTGCCAGCGCCCAAAATATGGCTGCCCGGCCTCTTTGTTTAGCCATTTTCCAAAAAAAGAAAAAAAAAACTTGTTTTTGTCTAAGTAATCATATAAATATTTCTTTGGCAGTGTTAGCCAACTTGTGTCTGTGTGTGTGTGTGTGTGTAGGGCAACAGGAAAATAAAAATAAAAGTAAATAAAAGAAACTTTAGGCGCGTTGCGTGTTTATTAAAAACTTGGACGTTTCTATTTACTGCGCGCAGCCAACGCGGCGTATGGGCAATATTTGGCTTTTGTTTGACCAAACGACCAAAAAGTAGCTGTAAATTCATATATATCTATGGTATAAGCCTAGCGAGTTAGTAGAGCTCTAAAGGGGGAACTGTGCAGCTGAAATCGTGGAGAAATCAATTGATTTTTCATAAATCAAAACGAAATTTGATAGCAAATGAAATTGAGCGAGAAAATAAAATGAAACTTGGGAATTATAGAAATTTTTTTGACATTCTCTAGTCTTTATATAAGGCTACAAGACTCAGAAAAGCCATCGAAGTGGAAAATCCATAGGCTAGATGAAAAGTAACTAAGAGGTTTAACTTGGCTTTCTAGCTCTACACTTTCCAGCATATACCCTGTACTCGCCTTTACTTAGCGTTGCTTAAGCCTATTACTGCCAAATAGAAGACAAATTCTTTTTTTTGTAAATCCTTCAGGTATTGCTCCACTTTTGTTTGGTTCCCCCACAATTCGTGCAGCTGCCTCGGCCTCGGCCTCGGCCTATCGATGTTAACAATTTAATCTCACGTTAAGCGCGCTTAATGCCTCATATTGTCGAAGGGCCACGCCCACTTGCGGCAGAGGTGCGCTCATATTGGATTCTGTGCGTCGCCACAGTTGGGTGCAAGCCAAGCCAAGCCACTTGCCACTTGCCACATGCCACTTGCCACTTATGCACACATCATTATTGTCAGCGACGAGCCTGGGACGTGGATGGGACGTGGATGGATGGCGGCTCCTTTGGCTGTTTAATTTATCGCACAGCCGGCAAATATGTTTACTTTTGTGCTGAGCGTCGCCCCCCGTTCTGGGCCACGCTCGCCCCCCTTCTGAAGTAGTTGTCCCTGCTGTTATTGCGATAATAAACCCATTAAATTGCTGTGTGCCGCGCCGCCGCCTTCGGGCCAGGGCGAAGCGGGCGAAAACTGTCAACGGCCACGTCTGCTTACGTGGTCTGTTGGCTCGCCTTGACGGCTATTGTGGTTTGCATACGCAATAGCAACGCCAGCGACCAGCAGCTCATGTGGCTGACTAAGAAATACCCTGGAATAATTGAACTAAATCTCTTGAAATTCTGAAATACTCCAAGTTGGATTAGATATTCTACTTAGTGTTGCCTCTACAGTTTACCTCCTCGGCTTGCCTACTCCTCTGCATTACGGCTAAACAGGGTACAGGGTATCAACAGGGCCACAACAACACACCCAACCACAAGCCCTCTTTGAGGCAACTCAGCCGCGTAACCATCAGCGCTGCTAAAAGGTTTTCACTTTTATGCCAGCTGTTCGCTTGTTGTTTACATGCCACGCCCCTTTGCATTACCTGACCCACCACCGTTCGCCAGTCCAGCCCAACCCAGCCCAGCCCGTTGACTAAGTGGGTCAGCTGTGCGTTGAACTGATTAGCGTCCAGCACGAGTTTACCTTGGCTGGCCAGAGCAGGACGCCTTTAACTGTTAACAAAAAAGGGCAAAATATAGCCCTAAATGCGGATCTCGCTTAAAGCCATATGCTGTTGGGTCCAAAGGAAATCGATAGCACTATACGGCTGCCCAATGCGGCGTATACTTAATGTTCACATATTTTCCTATACTCTGCCGTATTTCCTGCCCATTTTTTCCTTACGCTCTCCCAGCCCCCGCCTCGCTAGGGCATCGTAATTTATGCCACGCCCCTGCCATAGCGAGTCCAATAATATGGGAAATTATTAGCACAAATATTCGTATCAGAGTCGCATTTGGCATTTGTTGTTTCAGATTTCTTAGCCGCCCTGCCTGGCTCGCTTTTATTTTATGCCTTATGCCGACTGTTTTTTGTTTGCTCTCACATTTATGTCAACTGTGCGTGTGTGTGTGTGTGTTTGTATCCTTGGGCAGCAAAGTTTTATGTCCTTTAGCGTCAAGGTTTTCATAAATTTTAAATGAAAATGTTTACGCTTATATTCATATTTATGGCAGCGCCCGTAGGCTCATTAGTAAGCCAAACTTGATGTCTTTATCTGCAGCAGCAGCATAGGAACACAATGCACGAGTCAGGCCGACCAGCCAATGCCCTATGACCTGTCCCCTAGTTGACCAAGAACTGATACAATATATTGGCCAAGTTTACTTGTACTTAGGCCAATAAATCATAGTTGTTGTTGTTGTCTGTCAACTGCGAGATTTTGGCTTAGATTAGACAACAGCTCAAAGCAGGGCACGCAACTAATATACCCTATGTGTAAAGGGTATATTAATGCTTGCAAATTTTATGTTTGTTTCAACTGTCGTTTTCAATGGCTGCTGTTTTTTATATTTTTTACAATTTATTTGTATTTCTATTTTGGTTTTTGCTGCTGTTGTTGTTGTTGTTATTGTTGTTGTTGTTATTGTCACACTGATTTTGTTGCGCATTTTTTGCATGTCAAGCTGGCAACTTCATTTGGCGTTTATTGACAGCGACAAGAGCCAAACAATGGAGAACCAAACGGTAACGACAACAAACCAGCAACAACACCAACGACAACAACAACAGACAACAGACAACACCGGCAACAACAAGAAGCTGTAACTTTTTATCAAGTTATTAACTTATCTAATTCGATTATGGGCGCTGTGCCTGAGGAAGCGCCAAGCAGAACCCACCTCAGCTCGACCCGACCCGCCTCGCCCAGAAGAGACGCGGGCCCAGGCCATAGAGCTGGCGTTTACATAGCGAGCAATTCAATTAGAGTTGTGCCACAACAACAACAGCAACAGCAACGATGCTCACAAAATGGCCGCCCAGACAGATAAAGACAGACAGGGAAATAGACAGGCAGCCAGACAGACGGACAGACAGACAGAGAGGCACACAGTCTATCAAAAACGTTAGAGGCAACAGCAGCGCGACAGGACATTAGCTGAATGCTAGGCAAATAAGAATGACAGCCAAAGAAATTGAGCAGCCAAGAGTTATCCTATAGAGCAGCAATAGAAACCGAATGAAAAGTGAATTTAACTGTCAGCAGAACTGGACTTGAGAGAAGGTAAAGTTCGTCATCCTAATCCATGTGGGAGATGTGTTATATTTATAAGAAATCCAAAAATCAAAGCTGAATCTAAAATGTTTTTTACTCAAGCAACTTGAAAATAAATCTTATAAATGTCTGTTAAGACCAAGATCAAGGAATCGAATCATGAAAGAGGCCATAGTAGCGAATATTGTTAAGGCCATAATACTCGTATTCAGTTATTACAGGGTATATTCAGAAATCGGGCAATGCACACACACTCTCTCTCTCTCTTTGTCTCCCTCTCACATTTTTCTCACCTCGCCTATGGCAAGTCAAATAGAATATCCCAAAATGTCAGCGATCTATCAATCGATATGTTCTGCTGTTTGTTCGGTTTCATCAACATATTTATTAGCTATACCTCTATATACAGCTGCCATACATATGTTGTGCAATTTCCGTCAAACATCAGTCAACTTTCGGCATCTTCAACAGTTGCCTACATTTCCGTTCTCATTTCCATTTTCCTAGCTATTTTTTGCTGCTATTTTCAAAGCTGCTTTTGTCTTTTACTGCTTTGTCGGCTAAATTCTTTTTTTATGTTTTCGCGCTATCAGAAAAACTAAAACTTGGCCTACAAAACTTGTCCGCCTCGAGTCAGTTGCATGCAAAGTTGTTGGCCCCTCGCTTAGCTCTGTTATCGCAACAGTTGTGCGTGACTTGCCGCAGAGCGCATAAGCAATGAGTGTCGGAGTAGCCCCAGAAATACTTCCTGTCTGCTTAAATGACAGCTGATAAGGTAAGCTCGAGTTTTATGATGTTTCTCTATACTTGAATTTACTTTAATTTTGCTGAATTACTGCATGAATGCTTACAAGAAGGTCTAGTTGAGCATTGAAGAGGAGAAGATGATTTAGCTTCCCAATCCCTCCTATTATAAACTTATGGGAGAGTTTGCATTGGAAACTTCTGCAGCTTTAAATGGAAATCAGTTTGAGAGAAGAGTCGAGGTCTCAACTAGTCGAGCAATCCAGACTAGATCAGACTGTCATCTATGTGTTTATTTAGAATTGGTATAATGTACTGACTCTTCCCATGGAATTTTTTTATTAAAGAATTTTCAAATATAGATATATGATATTCGATATATCGATATTTTCTTATTTCCAATATAAGCTCGACTCAACATCCAGCGAGCGCAATCTTGCTTATAAGTATTAATTTGGATCTGTATACTAATCTCTACCCCCAAATCTCTTCCCTATCTAATCCAATTAGTTATTCTCACATTAAATCTTCCCATTCCTCTGTCCACTTTTTCCATTTATGGGATATCATTTAGTCGCACATTGTCCACAGCGCTTGCGAGCACTTTTTGCATATTTGATGTAATTTTTATTTGTTCAGGCATTGTTTGATAATTGATTTGCAAAATGAAAGCGAAATGCAAAGAGGAACGAAATGTTATGATAGCAAAATGAGATGACGATGATGATGATGCTGACCAGCATCGTCCCCTCTAAACAGGGAGCCAGCTGAGTTTTCCAATCAAAGTTGTCGTTGTTGTTCGTTGTTATTGAGAGGAGCTTAATGCCCAAATAAGCTGTCCATTATTCAGCAGCATGTACGAGTGCTCACACACACCCGCACACACACACACACACATATGTATACATACTCTTGAAAACTTTGCTCATTGTGCCAGGAAAAGCTGACATTCAAATGCGCACAAAGTGCAGGAGGCGTAGGTGCCTGCACAGCACAGCAGGAGGCGGGGCGGGGCGGTGTGGGGCGGGGTTGTGTAGGGCATGTACTGCTGGCTCATGCATTATGCGCATTGTTTGTCAACAGACAAAAGCAACATTTTATGTGCTTCCTCTTCTGCTCACTGCCTCAGAAATGTTTTCGTTATCTTTTTTGAAATGAAAATAAAAATGAAGCAATAGACATCAAGCGCCAGAGTCCTGCTCGGCCAGGGATAGGGACTGGGACAGGATGTCCACGCCAGCACGAATAAATCACGTACACACGCACACACACACACAGCTGCCGTGGGTCGGCCATAAAGGTACTGCGGCAAAAGTGGGCGTGGCAGTGCGTGTAGCTGCATAAGCGTGATCGATACGCCCCAGCCCGAGCTCGCTGCTAATGTTCATGCAATAACAACAGCAATTACCAGTCGTGCTGAAAGCAGCGCAGCTCGAGGAGGCAGGAGACTGAAGTTTTTGTGGCAGCAGCAGCCAAATCAATTTTGTAAAGCGCCAAAATGTGCACTGAGAGAAATAAAGGAGCAGCTCCTTCAGATTTGCGCATTGTTCTTTGAATGAAAAGCAAATTTGCTTACGTTTGCTTTCACCTTCGCAATCGCAGCTCTGGCTGCTCTTAGAGAGCTTCAGTCACGTTCGCTTCTTCTTTCGCCCAGTGTACGCCAGTTGGCAGGAGCCAGAAATTGAAGCACAGCTGCCAACAATGAAATCAAGAATTTCTTCTTAGCCGAAAAAAAACTTCAAGTAAACAAGACAGGTAACAGCGCAGGCAAACAGACGGACGGACAGACGGACGGAGACAGACTGCGCTTGGTGTGAGCAATGGATGAATGGAATGAATGACTGCTTCGAGCCAGCCATTTGATGTTTGCTAATATAATTAAGCGATTTGCATTGGTGCGTAATGTGCTTAAGAATTTTATAATTAATTTTTGCTTGTTTATGCTCGTCTTGGTTTCCTTCAGAGATTGAGCATTGCGCATACGCAGCGTACGCCTGGGGCTTCAGCTGATAACAAGCATGTGCATGTGTGTGTGCGTGTGTGTGTCTGAGTGTGCTCAAGTGCGCTACACACAATGCTCGGCCCTCATGCAAAATGCAGGCAAAAGACTGAACAAGTTCGAAACAAAAGGCAGCAGGGCGCAGGAAAATGGCAACTGCCAACGGCTGCCAACGGCTGCTGCTGCCAAATTCCAAACTTATCACTCAGATTGTCCTTTAAAGGACTCAACTTTAACTGGCTGAGTTGGCCTGACTTGTCCTGACTTGGCGGACTGCCTGCCTGGCAATGACAGGCACAAGCAGCGTCAAGAGTTAACTAAACGCTTGACAGTTGCAACAAGCGTGCCACGCCCAGGCCCACGCCCAGCCCAGCCCGTGCCGCCCATACCTCAAAGCCAAACAAGCAACCTTGGCCCAAACCTCAGGCAAAATAAGTAAAAGCTGCGCAGCTAACTGTCGCAGAGTCTGAACGACTGCGTGATGCCCTGTAGTGAAAGTTCTTTTGGCACTCAAACTGTATATACAAGACTCTCAAACTGTATATATGTCTCATCTCTTATTGAGGGCATTCTTTCAATGGAAACCTATGGAAATCATGAGTTATTATCCATATTCCAAACATTCTTTACATACCCACCCACCTATACTCCCTCTTTGCACCATCGCCCAGAGCAGCAAGACAGGCAACAGTCGCGTCGTGACGCTTCCGTCTCCGTTGCCTGCTTAAAAGTTTTGCGTCGCTGTCGCTGACAGCCGCTGCGCAACTAAAAGCTGCCTTGTCGTCCGTTCCTTGTGTCTTTGCCTTTGCCTTTTGCCTTCGTCTTTGCCGGCGTCTTGTGACGCTGCTCTATTCAGCCACGCCCCTCTGCGCCCTCGTCGCCTGCAGCTGCTCCATCTGCTTTGTGGCCTTATATCCGTTGCCGCAGCACTTCCTGTTTACAATTTAAACTAATAAGCAGCCCTGCATCGTTTTCAATTTTCATTTAAGCGCCGTCGTTTTGCCATATTCAATAAGTCAGACAGACTTAGTCAGCCATACATATATATGGGGATACATAATATATATATAGATATAGACATATTATATATATACATATTGTATGCAAATATTGACTATAGTTGGTGAACAGTCTCGAATGTCGCATGAAAGTTCGAATTATTTGCCCAACAAAAACTGTAAATATTACACAACAGATATTATCTGATCAGAGAGCAGATAAAGCGCCAACATTATTATTATTGAGTGGGCCATGTAGTTGACGTAACAGCTGACCAAAAATTACAATAATAGGTCACGCTTTACCTGCCTCGATTGGCTTCAACTCAAATACTCATTAGGGGCTCTGGCAAAGATATCATATGACTAAAGATCTGAATCATGAATACTTAGTTCACACAATTATCCAAATATAGCCACACGATAGGCATGGCTATATCAAGTGGGAGTCTAACAACATATTCTTCTACACTTTCTGAAGCTGGCTTCAAGCTGCATCTCAGGCATATTCAAATTTTGCTAATATAGCAGATTGGAATTGAATGAATTCCATATTTGATAGTAGCTACAAATTTAACGGGAATTTTCCACAGTTTTCCATGAGCTTCTGCATTAGTTTTGCACACGCAGCGCGCACTTGTGGCCAAACTCAATTAAGTTTGGCAACATTTTGATGAAGCAAACTTGAAAAGGATGCGCATAAATATATGCAGATGCTCCAAATGTGAAGAGAAATACGAGAGAAGAAGAAGAAGAAGCATGAGACGTAGCAGCTGCTGAAAAGCGCAATCAAAATGTCAGTATAACAATAAATTAGGGCTAACAGCGCCCCGCAAGTTGCCAACTAACGCAAAGCCCAAAAGTATGCAATAATATTTGTTGCTGCCGTCGGAATGCCTGAAGAGCTGGCGTGCATTATTTTTAATAATTATTATGTGCGGCTGGCGAGAGAGGTGGACAACAGAGGAAGAGGGAGAGAGTAGACAGACAGCTGAGAGGAGCATGTGTGTGTGGCTGTATTGCCTACCACCTTTTGCTACCGCCAGCACTGTGTTTGCTTTATCTCATTTAACACTTGAAGCACTTTTTACACACTCTCATGTGTGTGTGTCTGTGTGTGTGTGTGCGTCTGCTGTTGTTGCTTTGAGTGGGTGTGCGTCAAGTGAAGCACCTACAAGCCAGCCTCCAAGCCTTCTCCTGCTGAATGCTTGCCCATCTGCCCGTCTGTCTGCCCCTCTGTCTGCCCCTCTGTCTGCCCCTCTGTCTGCCCGTCTTGCCAAAGCGAGCTGCCCAAGCGTCGCATTTGCACATTAACTGTGTGAAAAATTATGATTGAGCTATAAAACAGTCTGCTCTGCTTGGCTGGAACGCACCTGAGATGTGTAGAGGCAGCATAGCTAGAACCCTACACTTGATCGACTGCCAGATGACCTGTAAAGCATATAACCTGTAACCTCATATAGTAAAGATCGAGCAAAGCAGAGATCAACTTGCCTAGCATATCATTAGAGTAGAGCAGAGTATATATTTCATTCTCCTTATATACCCACCTGCAATATGTGTACAGGGTATATGAACAAGGCTACAAAGTTTAGCTAAGGGCAACTCACAGATACATATAGACATATACATACATATAGACATATGCGTATGGGCGGGCAAAGTTTTTGGCAAGCGCATCGTATGGAATGTGCCTGTAGGGCGCCTTTAAGTAACTTAGAAGGCAAACACACACATACACACACACACACACACACACACACACATACGCACGCACTCTCTCCCACACGCACGACAAAAGGGAAATTTGCACTTTGTCTTTGCTTCCGCTGACGCAGAACTTTAACAGCTGCTGCTGCTGCTGCTGCTGCTGCTGCTGCTGCTGCTGCTGCCGCCGCCGGCAACTAATGAGCCTCGATCTGAGTCCCAAGTGCATGAGATTTAACCCACAAATGTTAACCAGAGCGTGCCAGACGCGCTGACATCCCCAAGAGGGACACAATTAGGCAAAGCTAGAGCAACGCTGAGAGAGTGAGAGAGAGACTAGAGAGTGGAGGGCAGGGCGGGGCGGGGCAGCGCATGTAGTTAGCAAGTGAACTGTATGTATGCCTCCTCATATGGTATCAATATTTAATGAGCTCTGGGCAGCTGTAGTAGCTGGCGGTTCATATCAATTGACTTGTTCGCCATTAATAATATATGTCAGCCCATAAATCAATCACGCGACAAGCCGATAAATATCACACGGCGAAAAATCCAGTAAAGTGTGATCCAGATGAAAAGAAGCCAAATAAAAGCCAAAAAAAGCTAAAATTTACTCTAAAAATATTCAGATCTGAAGAGCATATTGTTCATGCACATGCATGAACATAGAAATATGATAAGTATGGGAACATATGAATATACGAAGATCGTATACATGCCTCCGACGCACTCAACGACTAGCAAGTAGTGCGCTGGGAAAAGATAAGGATCACATGTACGGACTCTATAAATAGACAAATGGACACCAACCCTTGCAACCCCAGAGTCAGATATGTAAGAGACGAACGCTGAGCCTTACAACCTCAGCGATAGGATAAGAATAGCTAATAGACCCACGCGGAGCCTTACAAACTCTGCGATAAGATAAGAATATGTAATAGACCAATGTTGAGCCTTACACACTCAGCAATATACGCACTAGATTTAAGGGTTGAAATTATGCATGAGTCTGGGTATATAAACCCAGGCTCAGAAGAATAAAGATCAATACGAAACTAAACACCATCATAGTGAAGTGTATTCATTCACATATAAATGGAATATTAATGCCAAGAAATATTCATGGAAATGGAAAATGAAAATGGGTAACTTCTAGTCAGACACTAGACTGGACAGGAAAAGTGTCAATTGCTCTTAACTCTGCCAGAACCAATCATAATAAAATTAAGAATCATATTATCATCAGAATCATATTTTATTTATATAAATAAAGTTGTATACGCGATAGTTTTTCATTATTTTCTAGCTAAAGTCTCAATAAATATTTTGATATTTTCATACATACTGCACATTTTAACATGCCCCCGTTTTTCGACATGTGTAATCATGTATTTTATCTATTTGCAGCACATGCAGGCGGGCAGTTCATAAATACGTTAAAGACAATAAGCGCTGCGCAATTTGTGCGATGCTTGGGGAGCATTTAGGGGCTTTCATGGTGGCTACAGTTAAAGCTGGCTGCTATTTATAGATGCCAGGCGAGCACACCTTGAGACCAGTCGCCCCTCCAGAGCCAACTACCCCCCGGAACATTTGTAACTCCGAGCTATTTATAGACGATGAGCTGCGAGTAAGCTGAGCCGAGAGCTGAAACGGATGCTGCGACGAGACATTCGTATTCGTCTCTGGTCTAAAAATAGAACCAGCAGCAGCAGCTGCAAGTTGCATGCAACATGTTGCATGCTGCAAGCAAAGCATTCACTGTTGGAGTTGGACAGGAAGAAAATGTTTTGCTGATTTCGCAAATCAATTTTGTGCAATTTATTTGCTATTATTACGAAACCCAAAGGATTATTGAGCATATAACAAGCAAGAGTGCTGGAGTCGTGTGACACAGACTGCATAATACTCGCTCAAGATGCCACACTCAATGAATGATATAGACTTTTATAGGAGGGGAGTTAAGCTGTCTATGCAATGATATATGAAATACTTTTAAAGGCGAAAATCATGTATAGAACTAATATACTCTTTATGCTGCACGATAGAGTATACAAATCTCTAAAAATATATTTCTCATTCAAAAGAGAAGAGAAGAAAAACTGCATAGATTGCAACATTTTTGCCAAAACGAATAAAATTTTTGCTTCAACTAGAAACTCTAACCAAAGGGGGTAAAACTAATTTTTTTTTTTACTCTTTTTTTTGCTTCCGTTGAAATAGTTTCATTTGAAGCAACTAGAAATTCCAGCTCAAAAATGCAGCCACTAAAATATCTTGCATAATATTTCCCTATCATTATACGATTCGAGCTTAAGCACTTTCATAAATAATGAAAATGTTTTATTTCCATGCAAATGCCTTCTCCCTCTCCTTCGCCTTCTGTTTCACCTCCCCCTTCGGCTTGACCGCCCAGTCTGCACTTGAGACGCCATTTCGGCTTATTGTTTTCTGTGAGAACTTTGTCTGCTCAGTCAAGCTAAGCAAAAGGAGATACTTTTGCAGTTTCTCTCCTGCTCTAGCACTCTCGTGCTCTCCTGCTTGACATTTTCTTTGCTGTGCAGCTGTCAACCTACTTAGATATGGTCGAAAGAATATGCTCTGCTTCTTTTCTTCTTCTTTTCGGCTAAGATTGTTGAATTTTAATTGCTCTGCGCCCTTTATGTCATGTTCTTCCTCACATTCACATTTATTGCTCAAAGTGGAAATGGTAAGAAAGAAAAATCAGCCTAAGAATCGACTGCGTAATACTCGCTCATAGTTTACAATATCAATATTTTCAGATTTGCTACACCCCGACGAATAAACCACATAACTATGAGTATTTTTGAGAACAAATTGTGAACAGTCCATGTTCAGTCAACCTGTAAAAGAGTAAGCCTTGCTTCCAATGCAGACAGACGGAGCTTGCTCGAAGCCCATATACTCATTTGCACTTCGTGAACCTGTACGAAAAAAGAAACGAGAATGGAATGCCTTTAGCATTTCAATTGTTTGACCTGCTCAAACCCCAGAGAGCCCTAACATAACCCATTTCGTCGCCTGTTTTTGCGCACAATTACGCAACAACAAGTACAGCAATAAAGTGTACAAGAAATAAACGATAAGTATTACTTGACTGCTGGATACCCTGTACTCAATTGACAGCTAGCAGGTAGCTGAAATCCAGCCGGAGTTTACCTAAAATTAAATAGTATATCTATTTCATAACTCTATTCATATTATCATCATATTATCTAGTCAACCTTTAATAGTTTCTCATTTTTACTTCCATCAGATGCCTTTTGCATTTGCTGTCATTGCCCATTCCGCGCCTGTCACCTCTACAGGGTATCGAAAAGAAGTGAAACGCAAACGTTTGCCGTTTTGCCGTAATCAGAAAGACGTAAAAATTTTCTATACAAGCAGGCAACGAAAATAATTGAAATTGCTTCTTGCTTTTGCCATAACCTTTCACTTTTGGTTCCACTTGCCACTTTGCCTCTCCTTCCAGCTCTTACGGCCCGGCCCCGCCCTCATGCGCACCTTGTTTTACCTTTTGCTTTGGCATTCCGTCTCTTCTCTCTAATGGCATAAATTTTGGTAAAGCGTCGCACCGCGTCGCGTCGCATCGCTTTGCTTTGCTTTGCTTACATTTTTAGGTTATTTCGCCCTCAGCTCTTAGCGACAAAGTAGACGACAGCGCATTGCTCTTGAATTATTTTCTACCTCTGCGCTGTCTCTTGACACACTTATACAAAGGAATGCGGAAACTTGGTCACGGAATGCTTAAAGGAAGAGAATTGTATATGTATGAATAATATACATATTACATCTTAATCTGCATTAACAGCTGTGTTAATATGGACTAGACCTAAAGCTGCATACATGAGGCATGATAAAAAGACGGTGCTGCATTAGATTTAAATATTTCTACATAATATTCGTCATATTCTCATGGGAAATAAATTCAAGTTGAATGTAAAGTTCTGATATAATTAGAATTTCGTACTATTATGGGACTTTGGACTGTATTAAGTCATAGATTCAGTGGCCAAATAATCGTTTGACTGCCGTACTGAAAACATTATGGAAATGATTTCAAAGTCAAGAAAAATTCAAATAAAATTTGTATTCTTAGTTAAAGCTATTATATAAGCCAAAATCCCCATAGCTTGGTATGGGCTTCGGCTCTATTATTAATTTACCTTCCCTGTGTTGTTATGGTTCTATTTTTGATGTAACGGTTCTACACTTAATAATTATATATATATAAAAAAAAATAATAATAATAAATAAATTAATTATATAGGTCAAGTCCTGTACTTATAAGATAAGAGAAGACATACAAAAAAGTTTTTCTGTATATAACATATATAACAAAGGTAAGGTTCTTTACTTAACAGGCAATAACATTCTCTACACCATAAGAACCAAACAAACTTTCATCAAATAAACAGAGCTTTTCAGACCTTTTCAAGTCACCTCCATTGTATCACATTTCAACAAGAGTATTTAATATTCGCCATATTTGGAATACTTTTTTGCATGCCTTCGTTTTCCTTGTTGTGGCACGCGGCACGTTACTTGATAAGGTAAATTGCCCATTTCATTTGGTTCTTGGTAAATTTGTGCTTGTTAAATTCCCGATTGCGCTAGCCTTTTCTCGGCGCTTCTGGCGTTGATAAGCACACACACACATACATATATCGAAATTCAGATTTGATGTGCCACATCAATAGGACATTACTAGCATATTTGCAGCGGCGCACAGCATGGGGCAAGGACATGGCCAGAGACATTTGACACAGGTCAGCGCAGCGGGGGGAGGACAACAAAAAGATGTATGCATAGCAACAATAATAACAAAACCAAAGCAAAAGGAAAAAAGGAAAAACTGATATGAAAAACTTGTTGTATGCGTAGCTAGCACTCAGACTCGGAATAATATCCTCGACAATGCATATTCAATTTCATCTCATTATGCTAGAGAGAGAGGGAGAGCTTATGGCCACCAAATGTCTGGACATCGCATTACCAT
This sequence comes from Drosophila arizonae, assembly GCF_054131065.1. Lineage (NCBI taxonomy): Eukaryota > Metazoa > Arthropoda > Insecta > Diptera > Drosophilidae > Drosophila > Drosophila arizonae. Next base: position 1,408,592 of record NC_142924.1, on the reverse strand, counting down.
ATATGCGTCTTAGATCCAAAATAGTTGAGGAGCTAAGGGAGGGCCTTTTGTGTTGCCAGTGGCATGCGCAAGTTATTTGGGCTGGCCATAATTGAGCTTTGTTAATCATCCAAGTAGATTATTATTTGTTGATTTTCATTGGAATTTTCGTCAGCATAGATGAAATACTTGAGATAGACAACTCCCGTTCCCAGAATATCCCAGATATCCTTTGTCATTCCCTCACACTATATCATCACATTCTACATACCTAGTGTCTATGCAAGTCTCTTATATTCAGGGAAATATACTTTTGAACTAATTAAGAACTTGTGGAAAATGTATTTCCATACTTTAGGCTTAGCTTTTGTTTGTAATTTTTCCTCTTTCTTTTTGTTTTACTTATTTTGGAATCTGCTTTTATTAATTTCCCTAATTCTCTAATTAGCGCTCCTGCAACGTCAGCGCATATCCCTAATTAACTTTCGGCACTTTCTATAATCTTTTTTTTTCCACACTTCATGTCCTTTTTACGCTCTCCTTTCACACACACCGAGCCTTTGAACAACTCACAACAATTTGGCAGCTAACACCTAAGGGCAAAAGTTTTAACAGTAAAACTATTTCTACTTGTATTCATTGTTGTTGAAGTGCTATATCTCACACACACACACACGTATACATATACACAATTGTGTGTGTGTTTTTGTCGTGTCTGCAGCTGACCGCAACAGCCACAACAAACAAACGCAATAAAAATAAATATAAAAATAATTATGACTAGAAAAGTTGGCAACAAAACAAAAAACAACAAAAACAACAAAAACAATATAAATGTTTTTTTTTTTCGTTCCCTTCCTTTTTTTCTGTTTATGATCTTAGCTCAAATTAGAAATACAACTTGTCACAGCAGACGACAAATGTCACAAAGGACAACAGGCGACAATTGAAAGTGTCCTTGCGGCTTTGAAGCTTTGTGGACCATTTAGAGGACTTTCCCGGAAAGGCAGCACAGAAGAGGCAGTGGACTAAGCAAAATTATGATAAGAATGCCACAAAGAGAAAATAATTGAAACAGACAAACAAAAATACAGAAATACAGCGAGCTGGGCACTGAAGTGCGGCCTCTCTCCTCTTCTGAGTGGACAGTCATTAAAGCGAAGCTCGCGCAAATTATGCAGCAAAAAAAAAAAAAAAAAATACAGAAACAAAATATTCAGAGGGTTGGAGTTTGAGGGATTTAGGTTTATGGAGGGGGCAGGGAAGGGTTGAGGGCGTGCAGCCAAAAAATATGTCGCCGATGTTAAGTGCTTCATTTAATTAACAAACTTGACATGAAAGCGGCGCGGCTCCGCGTCATTGGGGAAAAACCCTTCCGCACCCTTGGCAGAAGGTCCTTATCAAAGCTGCCCTTTCCCTCCCTCCAGCCCCGCCTCACTCCTCGCTCCTCTCTCTTACTCTTCCTTTTTCTATTTATCTATCTACTTTCTCATCGTATTATTTGTGCCTCGCTTTGCGCTGTGCCACACTAATTGTTGTTTGTGTGAGCAGCCGACACGTGGCGTATACGCGTTGCCATATCACTCATACGCCAGGTGTCTTGCGTATTTTCTTTTCTGATTAGCAACTTGGGATTTTTTCAATATTGCCCCATTTAATTACAAAACAACAGACCCCAGACAGATCAAAGCGTCGCATATTGCATAGTTCGCCATTTAATTAATTATTTTATAGCTATAGCACATCCACTCCCCTCCCATATCTCGTTGCTGCAATCTGTGAGCAACAGCTGCGTATTTCTCAGAGACAGAGAGAACAGAAATGACTGTAAAACTGCGCACAATAAAATATTGCATGGCTGTATATATATATAAGTTATATATGAGTTGTATTGTATTTTACATACATATACTATGTAGTTATGTATATTTTTAGTAAACATTATTTATTTACTATCTGGTATCTGGGGGCCTTTATAAACAGCGCTCATGTTTGCTTTTCATCACTTGCACAAATATATGCCGCCCTGATTTCATTTTTTTTTTTTTCTGTGTGCTGTTGTTATTGCTTCATAAAACTGTGACAACAAACATACAAAAAAAACGAAATTATATTGACATACAATATATGTGCTTTAATTTATAGGCACAATATATATTTGGGTAAAATATTACAACTTAATTTCTTTAAATGTACAATGCAATCAGCTTTTGTTCTTATATGCAAAGCTAGAAGCTAAAATTTTGATGTATTTATATTGTATATAGAACTATAACCGCTATAAATCTTGGACATTTTGAAAACTTAAGGAATCGAAAGCCACATAAATTGCAATTTAATAGCTAAAATTTAATTTATCACTTCGAGTTTCTACAGATCTCTCGTCAAGCTTGCCCAAAATAAACGTAAAAAAAAATATATATTTGCCTCAGTTAGAGAGATAGAAAAGGTAATCTTTTCGCTCTGATTATTATATATTACATATACAACTAACATATATAACATATACAATATATATAATATTACATATACAACTAACATATATAACTAACCACATCTCTATAGCCTTTTTTGTGCGTGGTAAACCTTTGTAATTCTACATGTAATTAAATATATCGACTTCTACTAGATAAGTTTTGCCTCTGCATATAAATAGCTTTATTCTATTTATCATCTATGGTCTATTGGTTGTAAATGTTAACATATTCCATATAAGCATTTGCATATGTCCTTATATGTAAACAATAAACGAGTATTATGCGACGTGCTTACATGTTTAGAATAAATTTATAATAATGGTATATTCTAAAAACTATGAATATTCAATGCGAATATGAATATGGAATAAATACGATACGAGCAAGAGGCAACTGCGTTAAATAAATAAAAAGTTATGGTTAATACATTCATTTCCAATTGTCTCTTACTTAATACAAAATGTTGAATGAATAATTGAAAGACCCTGAAATTCAAATCAAATCTGTGCTCTACGATGTGGAAAACTCTATTTATGAACTGTATGTAGAGCAGCGCAGCGAGCCAGAAGCCCAGCCAGATATATAATATTCCCACTGTTTGACTCTTACTATTGACGAATTCACATATTTCCAATAATTTATTAATATAAACCGAGCTCAGCTAGCCATTTAGCATTGACCAACTTTAAATAGCGTGAGCCGCACTCTTCATTAATTAAAACTATTAACGCAATGCCCAAAGGGCTTTGAATAATTAATGACAAATGTGCATAATAATAATTGCTATAAAAGAAATAAAAAAAAAATAAATAAATAAATAAAAAAAAACAGAATATTGCGGACGGACGCTGCCGACGGCACAATGCTCGCTCACGGTGAATAAAAAAAAGGAAGGCATCTCAAGAAGTAAGTCTCCTGAAGAACAATCTGAACCATCTATAGTTTCTACGTTTTCCCAATGATATATTTACCCTCAGAGGTGCATATACATATATCATAAGCCAATAGCAGAGCTGAAAAGTAAGTCAGTTGTTGATTCCCTACAATCTAGGCACAGAAGAGGAGAACAACGAGACGTTACACAAAACCAATATACTCTCATCAGTGTGTGAACGAGTGTTGAAAGTATTGACAATCTAAATGTTTGCAAAGTGCATTTATAATAAAGCCAATAACATTTAACAGCTTAATTGCTTTGAACAAGGACTCACCTGTCAATGTGGCAATTCCCATTTATTTATTTAAATTCAATTGATGTTGTTGCTTTTTTTAACGCGATTAAATTATAGTTTTTTTTTAAATGAATTTTAATGCAATTTTCGAGGCGTTTTTTATGATTTTCGTTTTGTTATACTTTCGTTTGAGTGTGGCAGCTGCAGCAGGATAAAAAACATTTAAAGGCATATTTAATGTGGCATGGCTAAATGATCGTAAAACCCATGGCTAAAGGGTGTTTGAGTGTGTGTGTGTGTGTGCGCAACAGTTGCCAGTGTCTGGCGTCTATTTTATGGCTGTGGCTATAAAAAAATATTTAAATTACAGACCGTGCAACAGTTTACAATTATGTGCAAATGCACATGGCCCAAGCAGCGCTGTTGGCCAAGCTAACAGCTGAAGCAATTAACCAGGCTAACACTGAATACACTTTTAACTGCCTCAACAGCTGCTGCTGCAATTAAATTTATTTTCAATTAGCTTTCACTTGTTTGCACTCCTTTTGCTCTCGCACACAATTCCCATTCGTTTGCTCACTTTATGCAGTCCGACTTTTGTGGAGCTGTTGATTCGAATAGATTTCTGCTTCTTTATCTCTTTTTTGGCTACTGCACCGCTTTCATTTTCATTTGCATTTGCCTATGCATTTGCTATCACCTTTTGCAACCTTCTGCGACGCCAGCCAACTGCGAACTGAACTGCTCCAGTTTCGTATTTCACCTTATAAAGTGCGTGGCGCTGCGACGCTCCCGTGCTATCCTTACATGCGACTCCCGACTGCCTTCTGTGTGTGCCTGTCTGCTTCCAGCTTTCGGTGTTGCTTTGATAAGAACCTGCCACAGTGTGCGTGTGTCTGCCGAGCAGCAGGCACAGAGAGAAAGAGAGCGCGCCTGGCACACTGAGAGAGCGAGCACGCGAGAGAGTGAGCGGAGCTATTGGAAAGTCGAAGCGCATTTGGCGATGTTTTCTATGTGCCAAGCTTTGCAAAGAAGTTGAGTTTTTAGCTGTTAGAAAGAAGATTTGAAAATATAAAAATCTTTAAGTAAATATTTTTAAATTACAGAGAAATTAAATACCTATAAAATATGAGCAAAATCATTTTATGTATATCTAATATGAAAATTTTAATTTTATTTCAATTAACATTCAAGTTAAGTTTAATTATTATAAATATTTGGTTATATTCGAATATTTATTTATTTTTATTTTATTTGTTTAATATTACTTTTATTTTGTTTATAGAATATTTGTATATATTACAGTTATTAAATTTGTGGCATAACTTATAATTATTTATTATGCATTTTATATTTATATAATGTAATTTATATTAATTTTATCTATAAATAAATAACTTTTTTTTTTTTGTTTACCTCATATTTTGTTTTTTTTTTTTTTTTTTTTTTTTTTTTATTTTGTTATACAAATATTTTCAGTTTTCAATTAGGTTATGAATTATTTATTTATTTCATAATTCATATTATTATTTGTACACCAAAATATTCTTTTTACAATTTTCTGGTTCATTTAGCATATTCCCATTAATCTACGACTTCACATTTCATTCTTTTTCGTTACAGTTACATTTATCTAACGCTCCCACACACTCTCTCACTCTCACACACACACGTACACTTCATTTATAATGGGTGTGAGCTTTCATGAATGAACACCCTCCTGTTGCATTTGTTTTTATTGTAAAAGCAGTTGACTCGACTCTCACTCTCACTCTCTCCCGCTCCCGCTCCCGCTCTCACTCACACTCACACAAGCATATGCCTGGCCCTGAAGTTCAAGATGAAGGTTATGCAGCAACAGCTACGCAAAAACTCGAACGTAAAACTTGCATACGTGTAAGTGTGTCTGTGCCAGAGAGAGAGAGAGAGAGTAGGAGAGCTTTTCGGCTCTCACGCGCTCGTTCCATGTGAGTCGTGCGCTCGCTTAAAACATCGCCCACCACAGCTAACATGTTGCTGTCTAGCAGCTCGCGAGTCGCGACTTTCGCGTCGTTTTGTTTTGTTTACAGCGTTCGCTTTATGAAACACCGTTTTGTGTGATTCTGTGTGTAGATGTGTAGGTGTGTGCGAGCTGCCTGCATTTACAATGTGAGCCGCGCACCGTTAGGAGTTTCTTTTGCTACGCATTTCTTCTGTTGCCTGCCTTGTGACCCAATTTCATGCCTTCACGTACCCGGCGCTCAGCTGGGAGCAGCAGCTGGCAGCGGCAGCGGCAGCGGCAAAGGCAAAGGCCGTGGCAGTGGCAGAGGCTGCGACAGCGAATGAGGCATGCCTGGCATTAAAGGCATTTGGTTTGCCCACAGATTTTGCAGTCATTCCTTGCGCTTGATTGGCTTGTGCGCTATCGCATTTTGAGCGTGAGACAACAACAATCAGAGCAGCATAGGCAGCATAGCCATAGAGTAAGATTGAGACTGAGGGAATTGGATCTCACATATTTGCATAGTGCATGAGGGCGTGCTATGTATGTATGTATGTATGTGTGTATGGCGTATGCCATGATGTTCGCTTGCTGCCAATTACTTGTCAACATGTCGCGCTCCAGCAGCCGCCCAACTAACTGTGATTGATTGTGTGTACGTGCAGCGGCCTGGGCGTGACTGTGTGTGAGTGTGTCTATGTGAGCGTGTGTGTGTGGGTGTGCGTATTGGCATTGTTGTCACTGTGCAACTGACTGGACAGTGAGCTGTCAAACCTGTAGCCCGGCTGCCAGGCAACTGCAACTAAACAACTAAGGGGGAGTGTCCCTAATGGGGAGTGTCCGACTAGGAAATACCCTGCACATATCTATTTTCCATGACATTTTATTCGCTCCAGCAAATCCCTTCGAGTACTCGAGCTATATATACGATATGAGCTGTGCTTACGCCAATAGTCAAATCAATCGATATTTATCGATATGAATCACAAAATATATACATACAAATGGAACGCATATCATATTGTAGAAGCATGCTTGACTATGAAATACCTCATTGTATATATGTGTTCGCCTATCTATTTAAGTTTCTACACATCTGTTTAAAATATCGATATGTATAGATCAATTTATATAGAAATGTATTTAACTCTTCATACATTTAATTTCCAGTGTCATTATACCCTATCTTATCTATGTATATATGCATATGAAATACAGGGTATTTGAACATGCGCCACTCGTTGTTATTGTTTTTTGTTGCTTTTTGGCGACATTTCAAAGGAGAAATGTACTTGAAACTGAACCGCCTGAACGAATGCTCGGATGAAGTTCTCAACTAGCGCTACGTAACTGTGAAAATGATAAAAGTTTTTGCTGGAGCTATCTTTTCTTAATTTGAGTTGGCCCAGTTAGCAACTTAGCCCAGTCAATGATGTGAACTTTACAACTTTGATTGGCTGACAGACAGCAGCGATACACCCACACACACATACACTCAAAGAAAAGTTTATAATAAATAAAATTCTGTATTTGATGTGCCCAAATTTTCGTAATAAATTAATATATAGAAATACTGAATTTAATTATGAGAAATTCTCTATTCAAGCAGTCAAACATTTTTCTTTAAGTGTAAAATGTTGCCTTCTCTTAATCAGAGAGATCAGAGTCTTTAGCAAGAACCTGGTGCCTCATTAAAAACATAATCCAGCAGCTGGGCCAACTTAATTTGTGCCTGCGACAGGAGCCAACAGCCAGCACAGCCAGAACACTCCACGGGCTGTCCTTAAGTGCATTTTATGCTACGGCTGCAACTGAAGCGGGTGGCATCTAAGCTGATAAGCCCTCCAGGCCGGGCTGGGGTGAAATGCAAATGCGAAGTAGCAAACGAACTGAATGTCAGCTATCTACAACAACAACAACAACAACAACAGCAATCACAATTGCCCAAGCTCGGGCTTCACCTCGTGGCAAACAAATCACAGTTACTAATTATGCTTTCATTGCGACTCGGTTTACGCAATCTCTAATCAAATCTGGACAGCAGGACTGAAACCGGGAAAAAAAAACGTTGGGTAGAAACCGAGCCAAATGCCAATGTTGCGCAGACACGCGAAAGCGAAAAACGCTGCGAAAAAATAAGCTGAAATAAAAATAACAACAACAACAACAAGGGCGGTGGTGGTGGTGGGGGTGGCTGCGGCTATGGCCATTATCACAGCACACCTGAGCACACATAAATAAACCAGGTCAAAGTTTAAACGCTTCGCCACGGCTCAGCGATGCGCGCGTGAAAATTAAACTCAAAAACAACAATAAGAACAACAAAAAGTTTAAATAAAATGTGAACTCAAAATGAGCAGCGACTGCAAGTGTTATTAGCATAGGCCAAAGCCAGAGCTGAGTTGAAGCACAAGAAAAGTGTTTAATAAAAAACTGAACTAAAACTAAAAGTGGCACTTGGGGCAGCAGCCAGCAAAAGCTTTATAATTTGTTTATACTCTATAAATAAGAAAAAGTTGCCTTAACTGACCTATAAATGCTAAGCGCACAGCCATAGAAATCTAACATATTTTCAATAGTTTCTATATGTTTTCCAAGTACTCGAGTGGCATTGCCTATAGATCTTTATAGCTTAGCTGTAATTTTGCCTTGATTGGCGTCTAATTGAAGCAATTTGTTTATAATATGAATATAAATGAATTCGTTTAGCATTTAGCATATATGGTCACCCTTTGTGCTCACGCTGGCAGCACTAATTAGGCGAAATAACAGTAAGAGAAAAAAGTGTAGCATAGTTTAGTGCGCAGACTTTTAATGTGACAGTCGCGATAAAGCGGCTCGATACGAATGGCTCTGCCCACGCCCCAAAATTGAGGTCGCTGAAATGACTTTAATACGTTCGTTATTGTTGTTGTTGTTGCTATCCTTGTTGCTGTTGTTGTTGTTTATTTGTCTGCTGTTACTTTTGCTGTGGCCTGCTTTCAAGGGTGTGACCGCATTTGCACCTGAGCTACGGTCACGAAGACGTTGCCTTGAGTTACGTTTTTAGCTATGGTTGTTGCTGTTACTGCTGTTGTTGTTGTTGTTGCTGCTGTTGTTGCTGTTGTCTGTGGCGTAGTTTAATTAAAGTTCAAGTTTTAGTTGAATTTTCGTTGGCCATATTATTGCTTTATTTACTGAGCCATTGGCCAACCTGGTCTCTGGGAATTGAGTAATTTATTTGACTGCTCAGCACTGCAGCTAACTGTGCTGCGCACGTGGCGTATGCGTGATATTTTTCATTTATTTAGTCCACTTTCACTTGAGACTTGTGCAACGTTTGCAATATATTCAACAATATAGATTCCTTGTCTTTTCTATAGACTATTTGTATTTATCATTTTCATTTAACCTTTTTGGGAATTTTTTCCAATCAATCCGCTTTTCGCTTTTTTTTTTTTTTTAATCAATTTCTTCTTTGCCTTTGTCTGCCAAGTTTTGTCACGTAAATCAATTAAGCAACGGTGCAAGCTAACTTATTGAATGCCATAAAAAAGTCTCAAAGCAAAGCAAGAGATACGAAAAAAAAAAAAAAAAAAATGAAAGATTTGGCTAGACAAATACTCTGTAAGTACAACTCAGTATAGCCATTTCTAATAGCTATATGGTATATCAATTGTGTCAATACAATCCATAAACTGAAAAATTCCTAGTTGTACTTTGCTTTAAGCAGGATTCATTTCAGCTCTAATTCAACTTACCCACATCCCAAAAGTACAGGGTATGCAAATGGTAGCTGTCAGTTGATTCAAGATGGGTTCACTTCAGCTGCCTCAGCCAGACGAATTACAAGCATTCAGCCAAAAACTTTACAAAGCCAAAATGGCTTAAGCTGAAAAACAAATAATTTACCTATATATATTCAGCTTGTATATATACACCTCTCTATCTCTCTCTTACCTATAATCAAGCATTCAGTTATAACAAAACTTTCACTGAATAGGCCTTGAAAGGCGGTTCGATTACTGCTCATGTTTGCAGCTAATCAAATTGCATGTGTATTCGGTCTTTCGTCCAGGTATTCAGCTGGCCAACTGTCAGCTCAGCTGGGCTGGCTAGGCATGTTTGCAACGTTTTTCCATTTTCCAATTTGAAATTCTGTGTTACGGGCTTTGCGTGCAGGTCTATTACACACACACACACGCACACACCAACACACACACTCACACAGTGTAAACGATGATCGATGCGCTGTAGTTTGGCAGCCAGAAATTATGGTCAGAGATAGAGCAACACGCGAATCCATTTTGTCAACCAGTTTATGCCATTTGCATGGCCATTGGTAATTTTCATTGAAATTTATTGACTAATTGCATTCGCGCAACACAAATAAAAAAGTTGCGACCGCTCGAAGAATGCCAAATAAAATGGTAAATTTATCACGCGTTCAACGCGGCGCATGAGTAATATATTAATTTGAAATCAATGTCGCAATATGGCAAAAGCGAGCCAAATCCAATTAATAAAAAAATTCTCAAAGTGTGAACATTTGATTTAATGAGGCAGCAAGCAACAGAAAGCGAGAGTGAGAGGGGGAGTGCGAGAGCGAGAGGGAGAGTGTGTGGCACGTTGCAGATTGACCTCTGTGCTCGGGGAGTCAAGGCTGCAGCTGACAGCTGCCAGTTTGATAACTTTTCAATTAGCCCGAAAGTTGGGCGCAGAATTATTCAGTAGGCTAAAAGCTAAAGTGATTATATGCCAAATATTTACAAACATAAATATGTGTGCATGTGTATGTGTATGTGTGAAGGTAGGTATTGCTGCCTATGCAAATACAGCAAACACTCTATTAACGGCCAGCTCGCAGCTGCTAAGCCTTTAAACTCATTCAGCTCCCATCTATTTGCTTTATAAACCCCAATACTTTTCACACTCGTTCACGAAGTGAATGGAGTATATTGGTTTTGGGTAATGTTTGATTGAGAGAGATCATGTTTTTGGATTGTGAATTCTATTTGTTGAATACTATAAATTCTTACAGATTAATTTCTCTATTGAGTGTACTTCAACTTCGTCCTCATACGTAATTCTTTAAGTATCATAAATAATTTATTGCAGTGTAAAAACTTGTTTGTGCTGCTGATTATGTTGGCCAAAGTTATGGGCAGCTAATTAGCTGGCATACAAAAAAGTGCCAACTAGGTGGAAAATGCTTGCAAAGCGGAACTTGGAGTAACTGTTGCTTGCTCAAAGGATATCCTGTCTATGCTGTTTACTTTTCAATGCAGCACACACAGACACATAATTGCGTTATATGCTCTCAGTCTCTATGTGTGTGTGTGTGCTTAAGCGTGTGTAAGTGTGTGTCTTGCATAATCGCCAAAGCAAGCAACGGAAACAACTTGTTGCAACTACAACAACTGAGCATTATATGTGCCTGTGTGCATGTGTGCATGTGTGTGTGAGTGTGTGTGCAACAAAGGCAAGGCTGAGGTGTCGAGTGTGGCGCTCAGCACACGTTATAAATAATTTATGTTGTTTGCTGAGCAGGTGTACAAAAATTCATTTCGTTTCGCATGCTGCTTTCAGAATCCCTGAAAAATACCTAAAAGTTCGCAAGAAAATTGCAATTTAAACTTTCAACATTGGAAACTAAAGTTTTGCCCAGACAAGTTAACTTAATATAAAAGCAAATATTTGTTTAGCCTTCGATACATTAGCTTTTGGTCAACTCACTCACAGGCCACAATCCAATCAGCAATTCATAATTCAATTAAATTCGTTTAATTGCTTGTGCATTTCGCAAATAATAAATCGTTGGTTTTGCCTCTCGCATGAAACGACCCGCAGCAGTGCTTCAATCAGAGGAGTAGAACAAAGGCCATGAGCACTTTTACATATTGTAAAACGAAACAAAACAAAACAAAGCCCAATTGTTAACATGCACAAAACATACGTGTGCGCAGCAAACAAAAACAATGCGAGGGCAGAGCAAACAAATGAAAATACCGGATGCGGATTGCGAATGCCGTGCCCAAATGGGATGCTGTATAGTTATTTATTTTTTTGTTGGAGGCGCGATGGGGCGTGGTAATTGAAATGGCGCGCTGCGCACAGCGAGTACCGTTGCTGTTTCCGCTAAGCACAGGCAATCAGACATAGGCACGGCCAACACCAGCGCCAGCGCCAAACCTAAAACCAAAACCCGCCAGCCGCCCAGTTAGCCAGCGAGGCAAGCTCCCCCGATCTGGCACAAAAGCAAATCAAACTCAAGGACAATGCGCGCCACAATTTCAAACAATGTAACAACGGACGCATAACAACAACTGAGCATTAGGCGTGACTACTAAGTGCATACCCTGTAAAGTGTAACTTAAAATATAATACCAAATATGTATTTTAGGCATACCGAGGCGATGTTTTAGAATATATCGATGTATTTCAAGGATCAGCATGCATCGTTATATATCGATATGCAAAAGTGTGTGTTCTAACCCTCTCTAGCCAGTCACGCGACAACACGCAGATCAACCAAAGCTTATGGCGCTGCCACCTGTCTGCAGCTTACATGCATTCATGCGAAATTCAACATAACCCGCTTTAGGAACTTTCCACGGAGTAGCTAACGCAATGCTAACAAAGCGCGCAGCCTGTTCATTTCGCAATTTCCAAACAGCTGCCAATGCTTTTCCTGGCCGCCGTTGTTTCCATGACGTCCTGTGGCCGTGATAAGCCTTTGCCTTTTGTTTTAGCAGGACGTCGCGAATTGTGATGGCCTTCCATGCGGCGCCCTTTTTTAATGGACAGCCATTAGACGCATTTCTTAGTGTTAGCACAACATAAAAGCACAAGAACAAAGCGCAGTTACTTACGTGACGCGCATGTTGGGGATTACTGCAGTGCATGCATCGCGAATTAAAAATCCGTTGCTGACTTTTAAATTGTAAAACTGCACTGGCACAGAAAAAATGGTGCTCACTATGAAAATGGCCGCGGCTGACTGATCTCTGCTAACGAGTGGGCATCACTGCACAATGATATGGTTGCCACTTGGCAAATTAATTAATTTGGAGGGGTTTTGGCAAATTAATTTATTTGGAGGGATCAATATCCATATAAATAAATATTTTAATAAATTTACTGATGCTTAAATTTTAATAATAATCACAATTGCCCATATCATATGCATGTATGTATGTATATCTGTTCGTATGTTTGTCTGCATAGTTGTCACTCCGTCTGTCTCTCAGTCTATCAGCCTATGAGCAAGCAACGAAGAAAACCTACGATAGATCATTTAAGTTGTCTGTATGTGTGCAGAAATACTCTTTGGTATTTACATTTGAGTAAAACCCGAAGCAGCAGAGAGAGCAACATTGGTCCCCCAAAGGTCGACTGCAACGATCGCTACCTGTCGTCGGGCTCATCGGTTGAGCGCATCTCAGTGTGTGAGTGAGAGTCGGTGTATATAATGCGCAACACCCACAGCATTTCTTCAGTTGCCCAGACCCGATGGGGATCAGTCGTGCAGTGCAGTAAAGTGTAGTGAAGTGAAGTGAATTAAGAATTAAGGAATTGGAGGAAATACCTAGAAGAGACACTAGCCCGCTACTCTAGCATTTTATTTTACGTTTTAGCCTGCTGCCCTAACAGCTGGCAGCCCTGACTCAACAGGTTGCAGTAAATTAGTGTTGGGAAATGTGGTAAGAACAGCTGATGCGACTTTGCTCATCTCTATTGTTGTTTATATATTTTAGCAGCATATTCTTAATTTGATGATGCGGCGATTTGTGAGCGTATTTGGTAAACAAAAATGCAAAATAATTGGCATGATACATGTGGATACGTTGCCAGGTAAATGCTGAAGTAACAATTTTTCAAAGCAACGATTTTAATACAGCAAATATTCAAATTAAGGCACTCCTCGCTATGCCGGCAACTGGAATCAGACTATTGAGAAGGCCAAACACGAGGCGGAGCTGTACAGGAGGCAGCAAATGGTAGTCCAAGAGTGATCATATATATGCAAGAATATAATCTAGTGTGTAATATCGTGCAGGATGCAGTGCTCATCGAGAATATGCACGATATACCCTACGTGCAGGATCGCCACCTTGGCGCTGAGATTGTTTCGTGCATGACGCGACTGTCGCTGGCCGTGCGCGAGATTCTGCCCAAGCAGACGCCTTGCGGCGTGCAGGTGCTGGCCTGTGGCAACAAGCAGTCGCTGGCCATAGCCAAGGCCTGCCAGCTGCAGTTCATACGCGCCGAAGGCTTTGTCTTTGGCCACGTGGCCGATGAGGGCTACACGGACGCCTGCGCCGGCCAGCTGCTGCGCTATCGCAGGCAGATCGATGCTGAGGATGTGCTCGTCTTTACGGATCTGAAGAAGAAGCACAGCTCGCATGCCATAACAGCAGACGTCAGCCTGCTGGAAATGGCTCATGCGGCGGAATTCTTTCTCACGGACGGAATCATTGTCACGGGCACGGCAACGGGTCAGGCGGCTAGTCCCGCAGATGTCCAGGAGCTAGCCGGCCAGCTAAAGGTGCCACTCATAATAGGCTCGGGCGTAACCAGGGACAACATAAGTCAATATTTCCCAGATGCACAAGCTGCCATCATTGGCTCCCACTTCAAGCGCAACGGCGACTGGCAGCAGGAGATCGACGAGCGGGCCGTGGACGGATTCATGAGCCGAGTTAGAGAGCTGCGAGGCGCGTGCTGATGTAGTAAATGCGTTTATTGTGGATTGAATGAGTGGTGCGATAAATTACAATATATTCTAATTCTAGAAGAGATTGGCAAAAAAGTCATAAATACGCTCGCGTAGCGATGGGGCTTTGATAGCCTCTGCATTGCTTCCACTGCTGGGGAACACGAATGGCTTCTGCTCATACGCATCTAGCGCATCATCGAACTTGACCCGCTTCTTCTGTGGAACTGCATACAAGGCGTCCTCCTCGGCTAATCTGAGAGTCTGCTCAGGCGTGGTCCAACCGCTGCCGCCTCCACCCCCGACTCCGCCACTCTTTTGGCTGCCTCCACTGGAGCGCAATGGAAAGAGCACATCCCGAAAGTTTCCATTGCCAAGGTCTACATCAAACAGATCCTCGCGCTTGATGGCCGTGGGTATGGTGTTGTCCACGTTGTGCGCACGGAAGTATGACTTGGAATCGGAGTAGCGACTGGCGAAGCCGTAACTGGGATCCGCATCAAGCGGCTGGTTGTTGGTCGGTTTGCTGCGCTTCAAGATGCCACGCAGATTGTTTGCCTTGTCGCCGGTGGCAATCATTTTGTACAGCTTGGAGATGCGATTCTCCTTGCTGGCGGACGGCGGCTCCTCCTTGCGCCGCAGCTCCACGGTGGGCGGCGGTGGCGCCGGACGCTTGACAGTCACGCTTAAAGTGGATGTGGACGGCTGGGGCATCTGCTGTGGATACTTTCGCTTGCGTGGAAAGCAAATGCTGCGACTGCCGAGTGACTCATTGGGGGCTTCCTCATCCGAGTCCGTGCTGCGATTCTTGTTGCGAAAAATAGTCTCATAATCCTGCAAAGAAAGGGGAATCAGAAGGGATCGCAGCTGAGATCCTTGCTACTCACGCATTTGCGCTTGTTGGGACTCAGTACATAATCGGCGCCGAATTTCTTCATGTCCTTCTTGCGGATGGGCGTGCGTTTGCTGGAGTCCTTGCGCAGGGTCTTACGGCACTGCACATGCAAGTCTATGGCATCCCGTATGAAGCCCACCCAGGTGCGCGACACCTGCAGATCGTCGCAGCCGAAGATGATGCCGTCGCTCTGGCAACTCAGCTTGAAGTTTCCCGGCATCATCTCGTAGACCTTGCACTTCTTCAGGGGAAAGATGCAGCAGCATTCGAGGGAGTTCTCCACCTGGGTGTTGGGCGCACGCTCCTTGATCACCTTGCAGTACATGAAGATGTCCGACATGAGCACACAGTAGCGCTTGATGGGCTGGCCCTTGTGCGTGATCTTGTAGAGCATGCCCTCCTTGATGACGCGGCGCGAGGGCTTCACGATGTTGGGCGTGCGATTGACGAGAGAATTCTGCAGATGAATCAGATACTGGGTTATCTCCTGCTCCTCCACGCAGGCGTTAATGTGCGAGGCCGTCGCCTCGATCTCCTTGACAGATTCTATAAAAGAAATGTGTGAAATCCTCCCCAGAAATTGTGTTTAATTCTTAGCTTACCCTTCAGGAGCTTGTAGTCCGCGTCGGCTGGACTGGTGTAGAGCAGCACCTGCTCCAGCAGCAGCTTGTAGCGAGGCACCCGCTGTATGGGCACAATCATCAATGAATTGAGCTTGCGCTGCACCTCCGGACGGCTCTCGTTCTCCTCCAGAAATTTACGAAAAACTGGATTCTTGCTTATCAAATCTTGCAGTATAAACAATGCACCTCGGTAGTCGAATGCATAGACCGAGTAGAGCTTGAAGAACGGAGCCATCTTGAGGAACGCATGGGCCACATTCTCCATGTTGGCCTCCAGCTCGCGCAGGAACTCGCCATTCAAATTGTGAATCATCTCGATTTGGCCAAAGAGTGCCGTGTGGTTGGCGGCATCGATGATGGCCTGCTCCTTGAGCGGCCGCACAAAGTATTTCATTAGCAGCTCCAGCTGCTCTAAGTAAGACTTCTCCGACGTGATAATCTCCTGAACTGCCTGCAGACGGAAGCCGATGCGTTTGCCTGCCTCTGGATTCGGTGAGCCGATGGGACTACTTGAGCTGCTGTCCAGCATGGAGCACACTGATCAGGGATAGCAACACTAATTAGAAGGCGTCCTTTGTCTTCGGCTTGGGCACGCCCCTTTCTCGCTTACCTTTCTTACGCGACTTGGCCGTCAGAAGGTTTCGCTCTTGCAAAACCTGACGTAGCTCACGACTAAAACTGAGCGGTGTATGTGGCGAGTTGGCAACACCTGGGGTGTGGCCCTTTTGTCTTGGCGTAAACATTTTCACTTCAAATTTTCCGCAGCCCGACGAAAAAGTTAATGCAACGCGACGCTAACTGCAACACCTGCTGGCGGCTGTGTTTGAAAAATGTCATTCACTGCAGATGATAACACGCGGCCTATCGCTATCGATAAAAATTACAGCCCTGCAACAGATAGTTTTCATTTGAACTAAAACCACTCAAGTAGATTTAGCTCATACGATAGTATTTCAATTTCAATTGCACTCAATGGGGAATGTCGAATATGAAAGAACAACAAGTTTGTATAGCGGGCCTACTAAGATCTGTCACGATGAGTTATGCCTAAAGCAGGTAATTAAATGAGAGCAGACCAAATTTATTTTGGGGCTCAAAACTCAAGCAGGTAGTTCAATTTCAGTTTAACTACGAATGTAGAAAAAAATAATGGTCTCCCGCTCTTACTCATTAATCAACACTGCAGCTGGTAATTCTAATTATTTTCCATGCTGAACGTTTTAGCTTCACTCATACTAAGTTTGTTAAATAATTGTTACTCTAAACGACACACTTTCGATTTGGCGCCACATGTGTGATTGAACCAGCTCAAATAATTGTCGTTCTGTTTGCTAGTTCAGATTTGCCGCCACAGGTGGAATTAAAAAAGTTCTCCATGAACTACCAAAACTAGTTCACTCTTTCAAATTAGTAGCTGCAGCCATGGTTCATTAGTGACTGCATCAACAATTATTTTTATACGTGTTCATAGCCCAATTATATGTTTTATACTTTTATTTGAATGTACCGCACACAATGCACGGAAAGCTGAGTGAACTGGAACAGCGCATTGTAGCGCGCCTCAATGAAAAGATTGGCAAAGATGCCAATCAGCTGCATCGGGCTGCGCTGCTCGTTGATGAATCCAAGCAACGATTGCAAGCAATCAGCCAAAACGTAAGTGTAAATTTCAAAATTACAGCATATATAATTCATTGCCTTGGACTTTCAGCTGAATTACGAGGATCCACTCAACGTGTCCAGCTACAAGTCAGCGCTCCAATGCCAGCAGCAGGTCTGTGAGAGCATCGACTTCGAGCTGGAAAAACTTTCGCAGTTCAGTGCGAAGCTGAAACAGAAGCTCAAGGAGTGTCAGCCGGCTCTGGATGGCGTGGCAGAGGATCTACAGCAGGTGCGACAGCTGCAGAATGTGACGCAATATCTGCGCCTGGTGCAAGACATACAAGAGATCAGCGCAGCGCTAGGAGCCGCCATCAATGGCAAGGACGAGGCTAAACTGGTCAACATCTACCTGACGCTCTACGAAGGCAACGACTGTGAGCACAGCGTGGTGGGTCGACTGCAGTCGGTGCAGGCAACTTATCTGAAGTCGTACGCTGAAGCCACAGCCATCTACTGGCACAAGCTGCTGCTGCAGCGTCTCTCCAGCGAGTTTGAGGCTGTGCTCAAGGCGATGCGCTGGGCGCACCTGGAGCAGCAGTCGCTCAGCTATTCCCCCAGTCGTGACACTGCCAAGGCACAACTGCTCGCCGAATATATGTTCCTGATCAAATCACCAGCGGAGGAGCATGAGAATATGCTGAGCATCACGTCCAGCATTGTGTGCCCGCCCATTAGTAAGGTGGTGCAGCTGCTGCTGGCTCCGTATCGCCAGCGCTTCATGTTCCACTTCACAGGCACGCGGCAAACGAATCGACTGGACAAGCCCGAGTGGTTCTACACGCAGATCCTAAACTGGGGCAAGCAAACGCATTCCTTTGTGGGCAAGACGTTTCAGCCAGCGGCCATGAAGGCGGGCAAATTGGACTGCAATCTAAGAGTAAATTTAATCCCCAACCTAATTGTAATCCTTACTAATCGGGTTGTCTATTCCAGCTGGAATTCATGCGCGGCCTGGTGCAGCTGACCATTGAAAAGCTGGCAGTGGACATTGAGCAAATCGCGCAGGATGAGAATCTGTTTGCTCATCTGCTGGATGAGACGCTCGCCTTTGAAGCAGAGCTGCGCGAGACCTTTGGCTATCCGGCCAGCTTTCCCAGCGCCATTTCCGTGCTCACACAGCCCATGTATCTGCTGCGCTGGATATCGCTGGAGGAGCGATGTAAAATGGAATTGAGGCCAGACTTGGATAATGATTTTAATATATTGTTCTTTCCCAGTTTGTGCAGAGAAAATGGACCAGATCTTGCAGGCGGAGACGCCGTTTCAGCTGATAGATCCGAATACCTTCGAGGATGATCTGAAGATACCGAAATGTGCCGATCAGTTCATGCGCCTGCTGGACGCCATCAAGGATCGTTACTATGCGCTCATACAGCCCGGGCATCAGCTGCAATTCCTGCAGCTGCAGCTGGAGCTGATCGACAGCTTTCGACGGCGACTCGTGCAGCTGCACAGCAGCGGAGCTGTGGCCAGCCTGCCCGTTCTGAATGCCATCAACTATCTGATAATGGTGCTGCGCGAGTGGGGCGAGAATGTGCATTATTTACATTTGCATGCAGCGCTGGCCGGGCCAAATGCCAGCGAAATCAATTCGGTGTTCGAGCATCCCGTCGCCGAGCTGGAGCACTGGGCACGCCAGCTGATGAAGAATCTGGCCAACAAGGCCGTGAACGAGATGAAGGCGAAGTCGATGAACTACCGCCACGACTGCTGGCCCAGCATGCCCGAGCAGAACAGCCGCGAGCCCTTCATCCTCTCGCCCAGCGGCGGGGAAATGTTCCAGGTCCTAGTCACACTCCTGCACAACTTGGAGCGCGAGCTGTCCGCCAATTTGTTCAACCAGACGCTGCGTCTGATGGCCCAGCAGATCGACGACTTCATTCTGGAGGACATGGTATTAAATACGAGGTTCTCAACGGCAGGTGCTGCCCAGTTCAACTACGACATGACGCTGCTCTTCGCGCTCTTCGGCCAATACACACGACGACCCGAGCTGCTCTTCAAGCGGTGAGTCATGGCAGAGCGCTTCAATGCTCTAGCTAAATATCATATTTACCTAACTCATTATATGCTTATATTTCAGCATTCATGACGCTTGCAAATTGCTGACAGCGGCGAGGGGCACAGCTCTGCTGCTGCTCGAGACTCTGCGCGGCGGGCAGACGGCGGAGGAGAAGACGAAGCCACTGCATGAACTACGCGTGCTCGGCCTGGACAGCAGACAGTGCATCGAGGTGCTCGAGCGACGGACAGACATTAAAATGTTTTAAATAAAGCAAACGTGGAACTTTTACTGTACGAAAAGCAAAGCATTCTGTTCGATTCGGGCAGTGCCTAAAATGTGGGTTGACTCACAGATAAAGCAATTACATATTGAATTAGCACTGTTAGCATTTCAAATTTCTCTATGAATAAGTTTTAATTTGTTTGCTAAATGAATTTATAAAGCTACTGTGATGCTAATCCCAATCTTTATCAGTTGGCTATAGAAATAGTAGAGCGTATAAGCTGTAAAAGTATAGCTTTATATATCTAAGAAGTTTTAAAATGAGAAACTTCAGGCTGAACCCTAAGCAGGTTCGTCGAGTGTTCGCTTAAAAAACGCCTTGAAGGAGATTAGATTATATGCTATTTAATCTCAATCTCTCAATATACATTATAGACGCTTAATTGCAATCCCTCTTTAATCTCTCAATATGCTTGAATCAAACTAGGAAGTAGTATAGTTCTATAGCCTAGCTATCAGTAACGTATTTATCTTATATTTATAGTCCTCTTAGTTTCTTAAAGAGGCACTATCGGTCAACACTGGAAAGTTAATGGAAAACTTTATTATTCAAGCTATGCTGACCTGATTCAACAATTGCAATCTTGACTATACTTGCTATAGATACCATGTTCTATAGTATACTATATAAGTCTGCTATAACTCACATTTCTAATAGGAGCAATCAGTCAAATGAGCTTTATCATCTAGCATTCGAATGACTAATGTGGACTTTGGGTGACCAGACTTCTGTACGTATATATATATTAATATACTACTCCCTCCACAAACTACGCTCCAATTTCCTCGTAAACATTCCCAAACACCTCTATATAGCATGTACTACTATGCTCCAGCATTTCCCAGTAAGTAAACCAATGCAAGAAAAACAATCTATATCTTGATCAACACATATACATATATCTTTATTGCTATACAATAGGGGAGTGTAAGGCCTATTGAATTCAAAAGACATTTAATGGAATATCAATGATTTATTGTTAAACATTTGGACTTAAACAGAGATTTGATTTATTTAAAAATTTGTAAAACATGTACACAAAAGATTAACATGCAGTAATTGTATTAATAATAAATTGTTCTAAAAATACATAAATGTAATTCATTAATATATATATATATAATATGTATATCTGTGTGTGTGTGGGTGTGTGTACTTTTAGACAAACAATTCCAATTCAGTAAATACCTAGCGATACATTGGTCGCTCATCACATTATCAAAGATCAATCGTAGACCCGTCTTTTCACATAGTTCGTTAAAATGTTTCGGGACCCGCATTTCGGGGCCTTTAACTATAGAATTCCATAATAAAGCAGAATTATCGTACACACGATGCTGGCTCATTGTAGTTCCCTATTCAAAGTTCTGATAGTTGGCCGAATTGACATACGTCGCCCGTTGAGCCGGGCTCATGTTGAGATTGCCGCGATGCTTCTTGTCGTAGGCCCAGATGACGCTGGTGGCGATTAGGGCGATCGTCAGCCAGCCCATGAAGAAGAGCTGCACCCAGGTGTGGTCGTTCTTGCTCTGGTCGGCTATGATGCCGGCCACGATGGTGATGACAGCCAGGCCGAGATTCTGCACGGACTGACAGAAGCCGTACGCGGTGCCCAGCTGATATTCGGGAATGATGAGGGCCACCAAGGGCCAGAGGCTGGCAGCCAGCATGGAGTACGATAGGCCCATGGTAATCATGCCCACATAGGGCGTCACTTGGGTAAAGGTGAGCAGCACATGTGCCCCAATTGTGGTTAGCGTGGCCAACATCACCCAGGTGACATTGCGACCCAGCTTGTCGATGATGAAGCCGAAGATCGGCGAGGAGACTGCAGCAATCAGGTAGACCAGCGAGTCGACGGTGTTGGCCTGCGCCGCCGTGTAGCCAAAGCGATCCATGAAGAACTTCTGGCCGAGAGCAATGAACGGAAAGATGGCCACATAGTAGGCGACACAGATGATCGAGACCATCCAGTAGGGCGCCTTGAATGTGAAGACGTCCGTGAGCTTGGGTATTTCGCCGGAGGGGTTGTTGTTGCGCTGCATAATCCGCTCCGCCCGCTTGTCCATCCAGCCGAGCACGAGAGCACAGATCAGGGACATGACGCAGGTGATCGTGGCCAGCAGCAAGACGACGCCAAGAGCGCGATATCCCTGATAGAACTCGCTCACGTAGTTGTAGATCGGCTGCATGACCCAGAAGTTAACGGTGCTGCCAAAGCGAGCCACCGAGAGCTGCAGGCCGAACACCATGTTCAGCTCCTTTCCCTTGAACCAGAGCACCGCATAGCTGTTCTGGGCGACGGCCAGCGACTCGGCGCCGATGCCGAAGATGAAGCGGCCAAGGATCATCAGCCAAAAGGTGTCCAACAGCGCTCCGCTGGCAAAGATCAGCTGACCCACCAGCAGGATGAGCATGTAGATAATCGTGCCCAGACGAATGCCGAACAAGCGATCAATCAGGAATCCTCCCACGAAGCAGAGCACAACATTGGGCCACGAGTAGATCGAGTAGATGAGCGTAAACTGCGTCGCACTCAGATCCAGCTCCTTCTTGAACACCGACTGCAAGGCGCCCGGATTATCGTAGCAGAAGTACGACCCGAAGCCGAGCAGGCACATAAAGACGAGCGCCTGGAAGCGATGGCAGGTGCTCGTTGGCATGCAGCAGCCGCCCGAGGGCAGAGCCAACTCATTATCCTGACGTCCGCGATCCGTGCTCGGTGTCTCCTCATTGGCGGCCTCCTCCTCTCTGCCCACGATGGGATCCTCGTCGTCTCGAGCCATGACTAAGCCGCCCGCTGGACAAAATTGCACTGAATGGATACAAAGTTATCCGACTCTGACGAGCACAAAAGGGCGTTTTTTTCGCTCAACAAAAACAAAATAAATGATATCGAAATTTGTTTTCGTTATTCGCTGATTTCTGCAAAAGAAAACAGAAAAATTCACTATATGATCGAAGCCTAAATACCCTATCAGACATGACAAAGCAGCCTCTGCACATTGAAATCTACTTCATATTCAATTATATCAATTAAAGCTATTTATTTTAGTAATAATACTTTAATATTATTATTTATTTGACTTTAATTTATAAAATGAGACATTAACAATGATTAAATATATTAAATATTTCATATTCAGCACTATTCTCTTTTTGCAGTGTATAAAAATGCCGTTGAATCTGGTTCCACTCTCTAACACACACTCATACACACGCACCCACATACACAAGCAGACAATTTTATTTGCAGTTGTGTGTGTGTCTTGTATTTTTCAACTCTTTTGCTTTGTCTGTTTCACATTGTTATCGCATTCGTTTATATTGTTTTCGCTGTACTCTGTACTCTTCTCTTTGTCTATAGTTTGGATGCTGATTTTTGCCTGCGTAGTAGTTTACGCATTAGTTCTTGTTACATTTTCTTATCACTTATTTACTGCTGCACTTACATTGATTGATTCTATGCTTTATAACACACACGGCGCACTTCATTCGAGAATAACTGAATGTTATGCACCTGAACGTTATTAGCGTTCAAATAAAACTAAACTCGATTTTCAATTCTCTCCTACGCTGTGCGCTAATTAACGTTAATTACTTAGGAAGTGAATGTAATCGTTACAGTTACCGAGTAGTTTTGAGCCAGGGCTGCACAACAAATATTTCATAAATAAACAGATGTTATTATAAATTCATTAGTTCTCCAAACATAATATACAAAATTATTAATTTGTTCATTTATATAATATCATTATTTGCATGTGTAGCAATTGTCAGCGTGTGAATCTATAATTTAGTATTTAACTTGTGACTCCAAGTTCATTTGTTGTGCAGCCCTGGTTAGCGTAGAAGTTTCATCATTTGCATGTTTAGGCGCTTTATTGTTGCGCGCATAAAATGTATTTCATTATATAATTATATAAACACGCTACGAAAAAACAACTCGGCAGCACGGTAATGGCATCTATTGATACTAGCAAGCGCAAGCCTCGACGCACACAAGGAACACCTTCCTTCCATTATCGCAATCGTTTTGCCTACGCGTTTCTGGCAGCCGGCACATTGCTTTTCGGGCTTTGGACGTAAGTAGATGACTAGAACGCACTGCGCTGCATTGTTGATTTACTTGCAACCTACTTTCCAGTCTGACGCCCATGCAGCGCATAGCCAACGAAAGGTTGCTCAAGGTACTCACACCCACCGACTTGGAGAAGGAGCGTAAGGCCTTGTTCGACTTTGCTGCGCCGCGTCCCAGCCAGTTCATCCGAGAGGCCATCGAGGAGGCCGAGCATTTACGCACGGAACGTTAACAAGATAATAGAAATAAGTAGCAAAAACACAAAATGGACAGAGAAACTCGACGAGCAAATTTTCAAAAACTCCAAACCGCGAACTCCAAGCAGCGGTATGTCGGCCAATGAAACTTTTATTAGTTGTGCTTCAGTTTACTAATAAAATGTTGTAGTCATACTAAAGTTCTTGTTTCCTTTACTACTTTAAGCTCCAGGAAAGCAAGCAGCGTGCCCCTGACTTTGTCCAAGTACTTCGATCAAGCTGAGAGCTCAAGCAATGCTGCAGCAGCTCAGTCCGAGGAGCAGGAGCAACTCTTTGCCGAGCCCAGTAGGAAGAAGACGCGTGCCAGCCGTCAGGATGCGCCCACTGCTGTGCCCAAGCCCAAGAAGGCGCCCAAGCTGAGAAGTGCGACAACTCAGAAAAGAGCTCGCGGAGGCGGACGGAGTAAGCAGCCCACCATAAGCGACTTCCTGCGCAACGAACAGCTCTTCTCGGAGGTGACGGCACAGCATTGCATGGCCGACAACTTTAGTCCCGATGACATTGAAATGGCGCTGGCCTTGTCCAAATCGGAGGCAGAGAAGCATGGAAGACTTCGACTACAGGACACGGAGGACGAGCGGGAGGAAGTGGTTAACCTAATTGAAGATGCAGCGAATCAGTCAACGGATAATATAAGGCGCAAGCTGCAAAAATACGGCTTTCGCACAGCTGCCAAGGAGGGTGAGTCAATGAACCACTAAGAATGCTTCAATAATCTGTCAATTTACTATTTCTTATAGAATACAATGTGCTCACGTTTGCTGCCGTGCCCAAGCGGGGCAAACGCTGCAAATGGGCAAACAAATTTACGCCTCTCACTTTACGCGATCCGGAGGAGCAGTTGAAGAAGTTGCGGGCCAAGGTGGATGCGCTAATGAAGCAACAGGTGCGCACAAAGCTACCGAGCCCAGAGCTGCAATTGCCATTCGAGCTGATCAGCAAGTATCTGCAGCGATTGCAAGTCAAAGCGGAGCAACGCATCATCCATGAGCCAAGCGAGGAACCTCTCACAAATCTGCCTGCATACTATGTACAGGACCTAATGGAAGTCAGTCGTACACCTGCGCATCATTTGCTAAAGAGCTGGGAGGCCATACCTGGCCGGGATCTATCGCCGAAGCGGGAAAGCGCCGCGGGCCAGCGCAGAAGGCAACAATTGGAGCAGGTCTACAAAGAGCTGGAGGAGCATTTTGGTGCGGCTGCTGAGCAGCGGGAGTTGGATGACCTGGAAAAACTGGTGGTGGACAATATGATTCACGATACTAGTCAGCCTGCTGAGCAGGATGAGACCTTAAAAACTGAAGTCATCATTGAAGTCGAGCAGGAGCAGAGCGGGGTGGCTGAGGAGCAAGTGCATATCACATTAAGCGCTGCGAGTCCTTTAAAGGAGCCGCCGGATAAACGAGCCCGAATGACGCCACAAGTTGAGGAGCTGAGTAACGATAAGGAGAACAGGCAGCCCAGCTGCTCATCAGCTCTGCTCACTTTGCCCACGCAGAGCACGCGCTGCACTTCACCCGATCTCTTTGCGGACTCGGATGATGAGGAGGAGGAGTCGGCCCCAGGCAGCGCAGCTATCGAGATGCAAAACTTTTCATTGAAGGTCTACAAGAATATAAGCACCACCGACATGAATAGCTACGAAGTCTACTCCAGTGACGAAGGTAAGGAAAGAGAATTGAATGGAGGAGAACTCATAATGAAATCGCCTCTGTTTCAGTGAAGACTGTAAAACATGTTGAAGCGGAGCCTGAAACTGTGGAAGGTAAGTTGTTTCCGTACATCTGCATTACCAAAATTGAATTTACATTTGACTTTTCTCAACAGAAAATTTTGTGGACTTGACACAGAAGTCAGATTCATCGGATGCCGCCATGGAATCCCACTCCAGTAAATCTCTTTTCGAGCAGCACATTTTTCCACCAAATCCCATCATAGACTTCGATGATGATGTTGAATTGAGTGAGCAGCCGGAGCCCTGTGAGATCTCTGAGGAGCTGTATGCCAAATATGCGAGCCAGTCGAGACAGCCGAAGGCTGACTCAACGGATCATTCCTTGAAAATAAATTCCCCTGCAGCGTCGCTTGCTGCTTCAGACTCAACACTCAGTTTTAGTCAGCTGGAGAACACAAAGCTAGCCTTCAGCTTGACGCAATCGTCCGGACAGCTGGAGGCCAGCTTCAAGAGTCCCTTAAGCCGTCGGAGCACCTCCTTTATAGATAATCCCATCTCGCCATTTACAACTCCGCTGAGTCACTCGAATGCAAGCATTGATTTAACACAAGACAGCGGCGATGATGATGACAATGATAAGGATGATGATGATGATGGTGGAGTGCTGCTCTCTGATGATGAAATCAACTATTCGATTTGGAAGGCAGACAAAGCAGCAGATCGGCAGTCAAGCAGTGAGAGCACCGACGATGACAGCCCTCCCAGCCCGCCTTTGAAAAAGACGCAAAGTGTGCCGTTCTTTAGGACTATGGATGACCTGGATGCCTATTTGGATGGCTGCATAGAGACATCCAGCAAATCGCGCTCCCCTAATAAGAGCGCTCTGAGCAAAGAACGCGCCGAGTTTGGCATCATGGATGCAGCCATCTCTCAGCCCATTACTGACTCAGTGCAGGCACCCCTTGACGACTGGACGGATGCATCCTTTCTGGACACGCCGCCGGAGTCGCGCATAAAGCCTCACTCCAGCAGCAGCACCAATAAATTTAAGGAGCTGCTCAATGAAGTCGCGGAATCGGCAGATGATTTCGATGAATTCGATCGCTTGGTGTTTCAGAAAGACGATCAGGATGTCAGCAATGATGTGCCCAGGGGCCTGGATCGGCTGCTGTTAGGCGAGATCAACACAGAGACCTTAACCGAGCCTGCCCAATCTACTGAACCAGCCACACCAGCTGCTCCTGATCAACTGGAGGTAAATGGTCAGGTGTACAGTGTGCGCGTCTGCCAGTCACCTAAGCCGGATTTTGTGCTCATGACCGAGTCGGAGCTGCTTCAGCAGCTGTACAAGTATGGCATAAAGCCACTGAAACGCAAACAGGCCGTCAAATTGCTGGAATATATCTATAACCAGACTCATCCTATTATGCTGCCTCTAGAAGAGGAGCCGCAGCAGGTGCCACTGCCCCGCTCCAAATCTACGCCGCTGACTGGCGGCAAGGGGGGCAAGTCTGGCCACGCCCGACTGCTCCAAGCAGCCAGCACTGATTGCCTCACACCCACCGACGCTGACTTCCAGCCCAGTCTCAAGTTTCGAGATGCCTGCGGAACGGAGCTGTTGCGCTTCTCCCAGACTATGCCGCCGGCGCTCTGCGATGAATTCGAGTACTATATACTGCAGACGAATGTCACCAAGAAGACGCCACAGCCGCTGCTGCCTCTGCACATAGCCTGGCACAATCTGCTCTGCGCCAATCCCAGCCTGCATGAAAGTGTACTCATGTACGAGCCCATCGACTTGCAGGAGATCTATCTATATTTCAAGCAGCTGGGCCATCGCTACGAGCCCAAGGATCTCAAGAGTTCCTTTGACAGGCGCTGCATCATCTTCCGCTATGAGCTGGCGCCGCCCAGCAAACAGACTCAACGGCATATTCGAAAGCCCAAGTCCAAGAAGCCCAGCGGAAAATCCTAGAAATCTTTTCTGTGTCCTTAGATATAATATAGATGTATTGTATATAGCCATATTTAGTTATTCCTTATTGCTACATTCATTAAGTCCTTAAATGTAAATCTTGTTTATTAATGCAATTGTTACTTGGGCCATTTTGCCCTTCTGTAAATCTGATACAATGAATTTCTCTCTATTAATTTTTGCAAATTTTGAAATATACGAATCTTTTGTTGTACTAAAAAAGCATGTTGGCAATGAGTCCATCGATGACCACCTCCATCACGTGATCTACGTTGGGTGTGGGCAACGCTTCATCCATCATACAAATCTCATTTTTGGTATATTTGTCTATATTTACGAAACACGACTTCGTCGTCTGTTTCCCTTTCAAAAACACTTCACATTTTTCGGCTAGCTTCTCGTTAAATTCCAGATCCATGTCGAGGTCCGTGATGGGATCAGTAAGAAACTGGTAACACGTAAGAAAGGTTTCCAGGACATTCATTTTATTAACGATAAGTAAATGCAAACAAATTTTTTGAAAATATTTTCGAAGCAGCTCGGAGTTTAGTCACACATAAAATGTCAAAAGCTGTAGCTGTAAAAATATGGTTTCAAAACTAAAAATGTGTTTAAAAGATAATATTCCTTTATATATGAATATATAGTCTGGCATGAATTTTGAATATTGGCAAGTGGAACTTCTTTTAGAGATACAATTAGCCTAATTAAAATGAATATTACTTGAATCACCCGAACTAGCATGCTTAGAAAATATTGCTTAAGTTTTATTATATATTTTGTCAGCTTTCAAAATTGATCTAATTTAACAATGTTAAATTTTAGAACCAACTAAAAGAGCAGTGTTGCCAGGTTTTGAGACATAAAAATAGCAAAATCGTCTTTAAAAAATAGCTGAAAATAGCTAAACAAATTTTAAAATAGCTTACGAAATAGCTGAATCCTTTATGCATTATGCATTTACTTAAAATTTTATTTTTAAATGTTATTTAATAATGTTACAATTTGGTCCACATCCAAATCATCATCAGAAATATATTTTTGATTTTGTTTAAATGGAATCATGGAAAAATGTTTAAATTTTTTGCCCAAAGGCGCCAGTTTTATGTTTTTTTTCGCGGCATGCATTTTAATAGCGTGCAATTTGGCAAAAACACTGCATTTGCAGTATATACAATACGTCCGCGTGTTGTCCGACTCATCCTCCTTAATCCAATCCTTAAATTCGGTGATTGTTTTCCAGGAATCACGAAATTTCTGCTTAACAATTAATGCCAAGAAGCGCGCCAAGAAGAATTAGCGATGGTGTAAATTCACAACTAGTGACGGTATAAGTACGATAAAGTCGTGGTGGTAGTATCGCGCAGATCATTACGTACAATCACAGATCATTACTGTTCTCTGGTCAGTGGTACAATTTGGGACTTAATCGAAAAATGTTTTTTTTTTTTTTGTGCTTTAAATACTAAAATCAAGTTCAAAATATTCGTTTGTAAAATAGCTAAATTTATAGCTAATAGCATTTTCAAAATTTTCATAGCATTTAGGGTTCAAAAATAGCTAAAAATGCTATTAAATAGCTAATCTGGCAACACTGTAAAAGAGTTCGTTATTAACAGTGTCGATAGCTCATAAATATCGAAAGGGCAATGCTGAAATATCGTAACATCGAATCGCCGATATATCGATATGCTGTTCACATATCTAGCTGAAATCGTGAGCAATTTTCGTTTCAACACAAAAACTAAAGCAAAGCCTACCTAAATCGACGTGATAACATAATAACAATAACAACAAGTGTTTGGGCCCAGTGATTAAGAATAGCTATAGAATAAAGAAAAACAAATTGAAGAAACCCTAAGGTGCAGCGTGCTGTGTGGTGCGTGAACCAGACAAGCTGAGAGTGAGTGCATAATTTACAGTTGGCCTTCCGCTGCGCAACAACAAAGGCATCGTGAACGACAACCCACACGCTTACGCACACACTGACGCACTCTCACACACGCGCATACAGTGTGAAACGGGCATATATACATATGCATATATGCGCATAGATTGCGATACCTGCGATTGTGTGATTTTTTTTTGTCACCAATTAACAACAAATACGTCCGCTTCCACACATAGGCAGGGACACACACACATAGACACCCGCGCGCGCCCAAACTAACAATAATTTGGAGATGGGGCTATTACTGTCGCGTCTCTGGCGTATGTTTGGCAACGAGGAGCACAAACTGGTAATGGTTGGCCTCGACAATGCGGGCAAGACAACAATATTGTATCAGTTTCTGATGAACGAAGTCGTCCACACGAGTCCCACGATTGGCTCCAACGTTGAGGAAGTCGTCTGGCGGAACATACACTTCCTGGTCTGGGACTTGGGTGGCCAGCAGAGCTTGCGGGCCGCGTGGAGCACATATTACACCAACACAGAGCTCGTGATAATGGTGATCGATTCGACGGATCGCGAACGTTTGGCTGTTACGCGCGAGGAGCTCTATCGGATGCTGCAGCACGAGGATTTGAGTAAAGCCAGCCTGCTCGTCTATGCCAACAAACAGGATCTGAAGGGATCAATGTCAGCGGCGGAAATCTCCAGGCAGTTGGATCTCACCTCGATCAAGAAACATCAGTGGCACATCCAGGCGTGTTGTGCGCTAACGGGCGAGGGACTGTATCAGGGCTTGGAATGGGTTGCGCAGCGCATTAAAAACAAATGACAGACAGAAAGACAGACGCAGATGCAGACGCAACTAGCTTATAGTTAAACAATTAATTTAGACAAATAAATAAATTTTTTATATAATTAATTGTAAATGTAAAGACATAACTAATTATACGAATGAGAAAGCGAATGAGAAGGAAAGCGAAAGCGAAAGGTCGAAAGAGAGAGAATTGTTTGAAGAGACGCTTCACACACACACACTTATGTCAAGAAAGCCCCTCAATAAAATTAAATCTATATTATGTATGTGTATGTATATGTTACGAACTAAGCAGCCAATTAAATAACTTCCAATAAATGTATAAAATAAACAAGTTTTTATTTTCTGAAAATGTTTGCTTTTTTTTTTTTTTTTAATACAGAATTGGACGTATTTTATTTACTCTGTTATCGAAGAACTAATGAAGAGAACGTGAATTCTAATTGACGTTGTTATTATTCTTGTTGTTGTTGTTTGTGTAATGTGATGTGTGAGATTGTTTTGTACTCTAGCCACCAAAATAAATACAGTTATATATATAAACATAGATATGTATGTTAAATGAATAAATTAAGTTTTAGTTACTCGTCTCAGCGAGTAGAAGACATACAAAACATTAACAAAATAAAATATAATGTATAAATACTAAAAATTATAGCCACATGAACATTTGATCACAAAAATAAAATCAAAATCCAAATCATAAGTAAATGGAGTTGTCTATGTGAGATTGCAGGAGCTGCTGCAGCTCTTCAGCGGCTTGCTCTGGCCCAGCTGCACGGTGTTCTCATCCAAGGCCTGGACGTTGCTCGAATCGTGTTGTCGCTGCGAGGGCATAAGAAGAAATCAATCAAACTGCATTTCAATTGATGTCCTTCACACCCACCTTCAGTTCCGTGGCCAGACAGCGAAAGGCATCTTCGACGTTTGTGTTCTCCTTGGCGGACGTTTCCATCACGAATAGGATTTCAGGTATATACTGACACATTTGGCGCGCCTCCTCAAAGTCCACCTCGCGCTCGGATTCCAGGTCGCACTTGTTGCCAATCAATATGATCAGCACATTGGAGGCTGTATAGCGCCGCACCTCCTCGATCCACTTTTGCAGATTGGCAAATGTCGCACGTTTCGTTATGTCGTAAACTGTCATAAAAAGAAGTGCTTAACAACCATTCTCCACAGCTGATAAGGGGGCAAAGCGAATGCTATTAAAATCACGGCGCACTCGATAGTAATAGAAATATGTGCGGCCTTTCGCTTATCAGCGAACGGGCCATGACAATAGGATCAATAGGTCATGATAAGAGTTGCCGGGGCCTTAGCTACCTAGTCTTTGTTAGTCAGACTACAGAGGGGTATTATGATTTACAAACAGGTGGCAGAGGGTTGATATATGTATATATGTAAACTGCTGAGTCCTGCTCTTCCGTAGGTCCTTACATTTATGGAGTTGGCTTCAACTCATCACATCTATTGACTAATAGAGTATTCCAGGGTATCTCCCAGTCGATCAACTACTCCAACCTGCATTTTTTTAAATTTACTCACCAATTATGACACCATTATTGGCACGGTAATAGCTCTGAGTAATGGTGCGAAATCGCTCCTGTCCAGCGGTATCCCAGATTTGTAGCTAGTTTGAGGAAGTACCAGAACACAGACATCATTATTATAGCTCATATGACATTGGCATTTGCGCAGATGTCTCACCTTGACTTGCTTGCCCTCGACTTCAATGGTTTTCATTGAGAAGTCGACGCCAATGGTGTTCCCGTGCCGCTCCACATAGTTGCCCGTCTTGAAGCGCTGCAGTATTGATGTCTTGCCCGTGCAACAGTCCCCGATGAGCACAATTTTGAAGAGGAAGTCGAAATTCTCTTCGTTGGGCAGTGCCATCAGTGTTTGGGGATTCCGTGCCGTCATTTCGTCTTTCTGTCCAGCCACGAAACGTTGCGGCTCCTTGAGCGTCCGATGGTTGCGGTGGTTGTGCAATTATTTAGTGTTTGGCATGGAAAATGTTTAATTTTCTGTTTTAATTCGTTGATAGTAAGGAAAATGCGTTGCACAAAGACTGTGTGTTGTTGTACCCTGTCAACATTGCGCTGTGGGGTATATTGATTCAATAGAGAGTTGATAATTTATCCAAGTAGAAGCAACTTAAATGCGAGTTTCTTTGCTGATAATAACAGATTTCTTTTACTTTAATTATTTTACTATTATTTAATAGTAGAAAAACTCTTAAAAAGTGTATCAAATATGACAGCATTGAGGATTCACTTAGTGCAGGGTATTTCATCGTTACATCTCTGTCTTCTTTTGTCTGTTTCGCTGCTTGCAGGTGTGTGCTAGTTGGTGACATTATGCAGTACTGCTAATTTAGCATTTAGCAACACTGGCCATGTAAGGCGCGCAACTATTCATTTTTGAATGCAAGTAAATAATGGGATTCGAGATTGCAGATTTTTAGCATAAACTAATAAACAGTTTCGATAGTAAATACTCAATGTCTGTTTGTCTTATATATAAGTATGTAATGAACAACTTTATACTGTGTATGATACGCGTCTTAAGATAATATTTACTTTACCTGCCTTGCTTGATTGGCTTATCTATATCGTTTGTTTGAAAATTACATCAACAGATAAGGTGCCACAAATTGTAACGAAAATGTTTAGAGAAACTAAAGTGCACAATTGTTTATACTAAGCTGCATTATACTGAAAAACTTTATTAAATGCGACTTTGCAGCTGGGCTTCGAATTAAAGAAATTTGAGCACTGAGAACAATTCTGTTTACATTATTCTATTTATAGCATGAGCTTTTTACTCAGAATGTATTGCCGGCTCAAGAGCACTATAAAAAGCTCGAGCTGCATATATGAAGCCCTAGAAGTCGAACAGCTCTATGCAGTTGCCGGATACGCCCCGATTAAATAGTTGCTTTTTCTCTTGTCTGTGTTCAGAGTTGAATTTAAGTATGTCGAAATTGGTGCTCTACGGCATGGACATAAGTCCCCCAGTGCGTGCCTGTCTTCTGACCCTGCGTGCGCTCGATGTGCCCTTTCAATATAAAATCGTTGATCTGTTGAGTGGCGAGCATAGAACTGATGAATTCATGCAGAAGAATCCACAGCACACGGTGCCCCTCTTGGATGACGACGGTACCTTAATATGGGACTCTCATGCTATCTGTTGCTACCTGGTGGATAAGTATGGAAAATCTGACGATCTTTATCCGAAGGATCTAGTGAAGAGAGCTAAGCTGGAGCAGCGCTTGTATTTTGATGCCAGTGTTCTCTTCATGTCGTTGAGGAACATATGTGCGCCATATTTCCATAAGAAGGTCACGACAGTGCCCCAGGAGAAGATTGACAACATTATCGATGCTTATGGTCATCTGGAGACCTTTCTGGGTGACAGTCGTTATTTGACTGGCGATACTGTGACTATTGCCGATTTCTGCTGTGCCGCTACAGCATCTTCTTTGCCTGCCATGGTGAGCATCGATCCGGAGAAGTATCCAAAGATTACCGCCTGGCTGGACCGTCTCAGTGAGCTTCCATACTATAAGGAGGCCAATGGGAATGGTGCTGAGGAGTATATTGAAATGCTTAAGGGTGCATTTACTATTGTCTAAAAAAATATTAATACTTTTTATACATACATATTTATAAATCTACTTAATTCAATAAAATATCGATAGCAATGTGAAAATTTTAGTTGCAATAACCCGCAGCTGGGCTGTATAACACTCACGCACTTGATGCAGTCTGGCAGCACTGAGTCGAACCAAGCGTTAGCATTTGAATGTTGATTGTGAAGACTTTAAACGCGTCTTATCTATAGCCTTTTTTTACATTATATCAACGGGTATTTTAAATTGTAAGAAAATGTCTGCTTAGCGATATTATTAGTTGCTTATATTTATGCAGAAATTTATTAAAATAGTTTTTGTTGCTGGGCTTACAATTAAATGAAATTTGAGCGGCGACAACTTTGTTCATTTCAATCTATTTATAGATTGAGCTTTTCACTCATCATGCTTAGTCGGCTCAACAGCTCTATAAAAAAGCTCGCTCAGCATATGTGAGGCCTTAGAAGTCGAACAGCTATATACGTATATGCAGTTACCGGCTACACCCCGGTTCATATAGTTGTCTGCGCTCTTATCTGTGCTCAGAGTTGAATTTAAGTATGTCGAAATTGGTGCTCTACGGCTTGGACATAAGTCCCCCAGTGCGTGCCTGCCTTCTAACTCTGCGTGCGCTCGATGTGCCCTTTGAATACAAAATCGTCGATCTTTTGAAAGGAGAGCATAGAACTGAGGAATTTTTGGAGAAGAATCCACAGCATACGGTGCCCCTCTTGGATGACGATGGTACCTTAATATGGGACTCCCATGCTATCTGTTGCTATCTGGTGGATAAGTATGGAAAATCGGATGATCTCTATCCGAAGGATCTAGTGAAGAGAGCTAAGCTGGAGCAGCGCTTGTATTTTGATGCCAGTGTTCTCTTCATGTCGTTGAGGAACATAAGTGTACCGTATTTTTACAAGAAGGTCACGACAGTGCCCCAGGAGAAGATTGACAACATTATCGATGCTTATGGTCATCTGGAAAACTTTCTGGGTGATAGTCCCTATTTGATTGGCGATACTGTGACAATTGCCGATTTTTGCTGTGGCGCTACAGCATCATCTTTGCCTGCCATGGTTAGCATCGATCCGGAGAAGTATCCGAAGATTACCGCCTGGCTGGCACGCCTCGGTGAGCTGCCATACTATAAAGAAGCCAATGCCAAGGGAGCTGAGGAGTACATTGCAATACTAAAAGATGTATTTACTATTGTCTAAAAAATGTTCATATTTTGTTGTTACATACATTTGATTAAATAAAAAATCGATAACAATGCGATAGTTATTGTTGCGGCAGCCAGCATATCATTTCTCACTCACTCGACGCAGTCTGGCAGCACTATGCCACGTTGAGCGTTAGCATTTGAATGTTATTTGCAGACTTTAAATGTATTCGAAGCGCCAACCATTATGCAAGGCCAATAAAATGGGTTTGCGGCTTTTATTTAAATGAAGCAATAGCAAATGGAAAGCGTTTAACTGTGTGAAATTATGTCAATCAGCGTGCAACGCTTCATTAAAGCCAACGGCACGTACGCGCAAGGGTTCGCTGATAACGATTTATTCGATTTACATGAGCCTCAATAAATTTTCACCACGTACTTTATGATGGCGCCATTTACGCGTCTAAAATTGTCTTAATTAAGTAGTAAATATTTATGAAAAATGGCTATAATATAAAAATTAAAATACTTGCATTTCACATTTTCGCCTCAGCTATTTTAATCGTTTTCCCATATGCAGAACCTTGACCCAGTTTTCCAGACTTCTGGACTCACTTTCAAAACGAAACGGCAGCCTGTTATGGCTCACGCACACGTCTTGGTTAACTGCTTGTAAAGCAAGTTCTAAATTGTTAAAAACTAGACAAGCGCCTGGACAACTGGCCAAACGCCTTGTGGACAGCACTCGATTGGAAAACCGCAACTGGCATCTCTTGGTTGTACGCACAGTCGCATTCAATACGCATGGAAAGTTTTGAATGACCAGGCCCAGAACTCATGTCGATTGTGATGAACGTTAGTGAAACTAATTTGCTGCCTCTGTGGCACGCGACCTCAATTTGATGGAGGACTATGACTCATGGCACTTCCTAGTTCATGGCTCATAGCTCATAGCTCTGTCTGCTTTTTGGCAAAGAGGAAATCAAACGCACACACTCAATCGGCCAAGACCAAAAGCCAACGCCAACAGCAGCACCAAACACTAAGACCAAGACCAACACCAAGTCCACGTCCATGTCTTGCATACAGGTTTATCGTTTTGGGTAGCTTCTGCCTATGTCTCGCCTGCTCGCCCGCCCCCTCTTCAAGCGCTCGCCTGTGCATTTTTTCGTGGCGCTTTTATCGCTTGGCTCAGCCGTTGGCCGCTTTAGTTGAATTTGAAACGTTTGCGCGCGCGGTTGACTGCCCGTTCGCTAGCTCTGCCGCTGCTTCTGCTGCAGCCAATCAGAAACGTGCAACTTCTTGTAACGGTTTAAACAGCTAAGGATGCACAAAAACTGAATCCAAAGAAGATAAAAGAAAAACGTGCGACATAAATAAAAAAAGCGAAACCGAAGTGAAAAAAGTTGACAAGAATTTCAGCGAATCTAGAAAAGTGAGTTTTTTGGGCTCGCCTCTAACTGGGTCAAGGAGCAGCCAAACTTAGTTAGAGTTAACCGTTAAGCCAGCGACTTATGTAAGAATGTGTAATAGAGGTAGTCAATGCAAATAAATATATATTTTGTATATATATA
The DNA here is from genome assembly GCF_054131065.1 of Drosophila arizonae. Classification (NCBI taxonomy): domain Eukaryota; kingdom Metazoa; phylum Arthropoda; class Insecta; order Diptera; family Drosophilidae; genus Drosophila; species Drosophila arizonae. Next base: position 1,371,751 of record NC_142924.1, on the reverse strand, counting down.
TTTATATACTTATGCAAAGACTTTCTACAGTTTGTAGTTTGATTGAAATTTGGTGATTTTTGATTTTTAAATGCGCATCACGCAGCTACAAACAAACTGACGAAAGAGAAATATATATATTATATATATTTTATATAGTGGACATCACTTGCACTTTCCTTTGCCCAACATTGCCTTTCCCAAAAACTGTTTGTTGTTGCTCACTTCTAATTGATTATGCAGCGCCTGTTACATAGCGGCGGTCATAAAACAAAAGACTTAGGACACGAACTCGCTGCCACAAGCGCGTTTAATGGCACGCAGCATATGTGTGCGAGGTCTGCTTTCAGCGTAATGTGTGCTTTGTATTCATGAGTCTATCTATTTTGTGCGCTTCAGATATTATACAACTTCCATTCCAATCTTCGAAAATATCATCCTTTATGATCTTGCTCAGCTGCTCCTGCTATGACTTCTTTATCTACTCAATCGTCACGTAGCATGCACTTTCATGTGCTTCTTCTTCTGCTGTGGGCAGAAGTAGTTGCAGTGGGTTAGGTTTGGGCGTTGAGGTGCATACTATGCCATCACACAAGTTCCTTTGGGTCAAACCTTTGATTGAGATTCCTTGATGCATTCTTTGCCATAGTTAAGAATAGAAGCCGGTCTATAGTAGTGCTATCAAAATAGTGGAACTTAGCATCGCTGAGGCTTATAATGTCACTGAAAGAAAAGCAAAAGTAGTTTATACTTAAGCCAACGCAATTCATAATTCTCGCTACTTTTTGAGCAGCCCTCGCATATGCATAAATATGCATTTGCATATATAAATATATAGCACTTGCTTTTTAAACAATTAATGCATGCATAAAATAAATTTAATTTCAATAAAGTTTTTTTTTTTTAATTTTTTTAATGTATTTTACCTGCGTTCAAGCTGTTGACCCAAATTTCCATTTCATTTCGCTTTTGTTTTGTTTTTTGCTTTTTGTTGTTACTGAGAATTCTTTTTATTGACTGGTTTCTCGTTTGTTGTTGTTGCTGTTGCTGTTATTGATTTCTGGCAAACAGGAAGCAAAATGTCTTCTACACACACACACACACATATAGCCATATCTATATTTATCTATAACTTGATGCCAATTAAAGCTGCGCTTGCACTAATTCGCCTTAAATTGCAAATCTTTTCACTCTTCGCTTGCCGCATACCACAAACTGACATATGTTGCGTGTCTGTTGCTGTTTGTTGTTGTTTGTCGACTCTGTTGCTTGTGCTGCTTGTGTAGCTAAAGGCGTTGCTCTGATTTGCCATAGAAATCAAAACTATCCTGTACAAATTCGCTGCCATTGGCCACAATGCGTCTGTCATTGTCAACGAGCAGCAGACGGCTGCAGCAGCACATGCCTTTGAATACCCTGTACACATGTGTCGTAGGGTATATTGGTTGGAAGTTTAGCTACTGAAGCAGAAGATTTCAAGTTATTAAAATAAATTTTTACAATTTTTTATCTAAAATTACGGAACTGCTGGAAAGCAGATTGTTTGTTCTATAAGAAAAGATGGAAGAAAGCTTTACTGATTATATAAAGAATATCTATCTAGATCTATCTCGCTCTCCCTCTATCTCTCTCTCTCTCTTTCTCTCCCACTATCTATCGCATCTCTCTCTCCCTCTTCAACTCTTCATCTAGGGTATCTCTACGGCCTCAACAGCTCGCCTCTGTCAACACTCTTGCTTCTCATTGTTGTCATTCATAGGCAGAGCGATGGAGAGAGATTCAGAGGCAGTTGTTATCTCGCTGACATTCTTGGAGTGGTGCTATCAAAACGCTGCCCAACATTGGATGCCATAGCAATTGTAGCTGATTCTGACCCAATTTCTCTTTCAGGCTCAAGTGCCTCAAATTGCAGTTGCACCTGCCTGGCTTACCTGCAGCACTCGCCATTGCTAATTACACACGGCAGCAGAAATTTGTTTGAACAGGCCAATGACACGCCCCCCTGTTAACTGTGCCGCGTCAGCTATTCTTCTTTTTGCTCATTTGCATGCAAAATTAGTGAGCAACTTTTTGCTTCTTCTTCTGCTTTTTTTGGGGGAGTGAAACTTAGACGAAATACCCTTGCAGCTGCAGCAACAAAATCACTTTTTAGTGGCAACCTCAAACGGAATCACGTTTGGTGTGTGTGTGTGTGTTTGTGGCATAGAACCTGTTGGCCTCGCACTCTTGGCAGCCGCTGGGAAAGTGCATTAGAATCAAATATTGGCCAGATCAGCATGTCTAACGGCTCGGCGGCTCAATCCTGTGCAACCGGCTGCTGCTGCATTGCATCATCTATAGATTTGAAATGCGAGCATCATGCGAAGCCATGCAAACGGGTAAAAGTGCGTCGAGAAATTGCTGATAACGAATGAGAGAGAGTGAGCGAGAGCGAGGGGGGGGGGGCGGAGGTAGGTAGAGAGGCAGAGGGATGCAGCTTCTTCTCCAGCTGCTGGAAAAAGTGTTCCATTTAGCACACGCTTATGCTTCTTAGAGTGAAATTTCTCAGCAGGTTTTGGCAATGCCTTAGAATGATAAACGAGTACAGTGATAACTATGTGGATGAACAGTCTGTAGAGATCTTGATGCCGACATTTTGTGAAGCAAGTGAAGATTGCTCTTTATACTCTTTAAAAATAAGAAGACGACGAATTTAGCTGATATAGGAGAGTCTATTTGCATGTGTGTGTCATTCTGTGTCCTTCTGTTCATTCCTTGCCTTTCTGTCTGTTCTCTAGTCCGACCATCTAAGCTTTCATTCGCTTTTCCGCTTTTCTATCCGTACTTCTCTCCATCCTTCATCATCTTTCATCTTTCGATCTGTATTTAGGTATAAACACGTTGATCCCAGAACCTAGATGAGCTAGAGACTCTAGATCTTTTGTCTTTTCATTGCCATGTAATCGATTATGAACATTACTAAATCATATCTCTTACGTGCTTGCAGTTGCTGATTAAAAGAGAAGCTTCCACTTGCAGCAAAGCTAATCTATAGCTGAGACTGGTATCCCAGGCATTCGCTCATATTAAGCGTAGAGTTTCAGCTTTCACTGCAATGCAGCAAGAAATAGAATTCACATGTGCCAAAGACTCAATTGTTTTGCTAGTAATCAGAATCGGTTGTTAACGGTGCTTAAATGTTGGCCAGAATGGCTCGAGTTTGAGTTTGAGCTCGGGCTCGGGCTTTCAGCTTTCCCGAAAACACAAAGAAAAACTAGATTTATGTGTCTCTCGGCCAGCTCGACTCTTCGACAGGCAATCAGGCAAACCAGTTGCCAATTGTTGCTTGTGGCTGCGCCATTTCGATGCGAATGAGGAGAATGTTTGATGCGATTTTAGCTGCGGTTATATAACAGTTAGATCATATTCATATGGCTGCTAAGCGCGCCAAGTTGTTGTCGGAGTCTTGCGTCTATTCTCTTGAAGCCAGTTCGTTGTCTAAGTCTTTCGTTTTCTTTCTCCGCATCTATTCCCACGATTACGCAGCATGCGTGTACATCGGCACTCGCAGTCGGAGCAGCTGCTATTAGCGCTGCTAATCTGCCTCTGGACAGCTGCGGCTGCAGCTATGCACGGCCTGAATGACGGCGCAGCAGCGACGCCAGCCACCGCCGCCCAGCTAGCGGATGCTGAGGCTCAGCCACAAATGGATTCGGATGCGAGTGAGGCGCACATACGCAAAAAGCGTCTCGTTTGGATTACGGATGACGGCCGCTTGGCTCTGCCGCCCGGCACCTCATTGACATTCACGCCGACGATTGCGATGCCTATGGTCAGACATCCGCCTGAAGGCTTCTTCTCCAACCTGAGCATCAGTTTTCCCGTCACAAGTGAGTTGTTGCTCGAAAAGTTGTTCTCTGAACAGCTCCTTAAGCTCAAAGTTGTCGAAAATCACTTTCAGTTGACTTTGACAAGCTCGGCCTGACGGACAATCAAAATCCGCTCGGAGATCTGCCCTTCTTCGCGCGCTCCTTTGGCCACGGCGCTGGCCAGCTGGTGGGCGAGTACGTCGCCCGCTACCTCCACGTGCAGCGCCGCAAGCGGGACCTCAGCGCCCAGCAGAGCAGCTCGCCCTACAGAGTGGAGGACACGCTCCAGTACCCGCAGTTGCCGGCGGGCTTCCAGCACATCTTCCATGGCGGCGAGCGGGTGCTGCTCTACGGCGTCGTCGAGGACTTCTTGGCCACCTTCGGCATGGACGGCAAGGCGTGCATGCTGCGCACCATCTGCGAGATGCACTCACGCAGTCTCGACAAGTTTGGCGTCTTTGGCGAGATGACCAAACTGTTCCTAACGTAAGTAACGCACCCCAAACAGGCATAAACCAGGTCCACAACTTTCGAGCCAGAGGCGAACTGAATAGAGAAAAATTCGATGACTGATTAGCTTTTTATACGTGCAGCAGGCAGGCCGCATAATAAAAATCACGAATTGCCTTGAGGCTCAAAGGCAATTTGAGCTGCGTTTAGGACTTGCTTTGTATTTCAATTTGATAGATTTTCAGCTATAGTTCTACAACAGTTTTAGAGCCAACTGTACTACAATGCCAGCAGCTCAAGCTGCATACAGTTTGAAAGTAACTGTCTGTGCATTAGTGTTGAGAAGTTAAGCTAACAATATCTTTAATATTCTCCTCAAGGCTAGAGTCAAGAATTCAGTTACAGTTTTTGTGAGTTCTATCAAATGTTTTCTTCACAGTTTGACAGCAATTGCGTGCTCAGCATAGTTTTAGAGGCACTAAGCAAAAATGACGCAAGATTACCAACAGTTTTGCTGCAATAGTTTGAGACTTACTGCTTAATACAGTTTAAGTTCACCATGAGAGAGTTTAGCATACAAATCCACTCTTAGCTCTCATTAGACTCTATTCAGAAGAGGGCTGCCTAATGAATTTATAATAAAAGATGACTATACATATAGTGATAGCTTAATAGACTACCCTCATACATCCACTTTAGTTAATTGTTATATTTACCTCTTTTAACCAGGGTAACCAAATCGCCCTTTGCTGAGCTGCTGCCCGAATATGTGCGCGCGCAGCGGGTGGGCGAGGGCAAGCAGGCGCCCGGCGAATGCTTTCCCTACTACAAGGCCTGCCCCAAGAGCATCTTCAAGGCGCTGTCCAACAAGTACAGCGCACAAGCAACAAGACAGACGACAACAACAACAACGAAAGCAACCACAACGCAGAGGCCCGTGGGCGAATATCACGAGCAGCAGGCGGTGCTGCTGCCCAACAGCGCTGAGCAGGATGAGCAGCAGCAGCAGGAGCAGCAGCAGCAGCAGCAGGAGCGATTGCAGCTGCATCAAGAGCTCGATGGCAATGCAGTTTTCATGTGAGCAGAGACGCTGGCTGCATCTCTCCTCTGCGTCTCCTAGTTGTAAGCGGCGGCTGCCGAATAATGAGTGCACATTGAAAGTCATTTGCTTGTAATTAACGTACACTAATTTATTTATGATTATTTATATATATTTATATATGTATTATGTATTGATTATCTTGTGTATTTAACTATTTATTGTTAGCTGTAGGCGTTGTTGTTAACTCTCTAGCTAGTTATATATTTATATATATATATATATAGGTATACCCTGTAAATAAACAAATTTGTGGCATATTTACGCATAATAACGGCGCCGCATGCGATTCAGATTCACTGGATATACATATATAGGTGTATATGTATATACGAAATTCCAGCTGACAAATGTGTTTGCGCAATTGTCGCGCTTCTTACATACATATTCATATACATACATATATACATCTATCTATATTTCTTTGTATATAAACAAAGATCGTATCAATTGTTTACACTGCGTATACGTAACGTGAGTCCGCTGCTAGTCTTGCAATCTGTGTGCGTGTGTGTGTGTGCGCGTGTGTGTGCCAGGAATTTGTAATTTAATGCCGCTTTTCATATCAGTCCAAACATATGCTTCAGTTGCTCCAGGTGCACGTAGTTCATGTAGTAGAACATGGAGACATTGCGCGCGATCGCATCCAGCTTGAGCGCCTCCTGCAGGCAGTGCTGCTGGCAGCCCCCGAAGGCGAGCACCTTCTGCATGGCATCGTTGTAGATGATTTGTGTGTGAATGTTGAGCAGCTGAAAGCAGCAGAGCTATGCATTAAAAGCAAGTCCAAGTGGACAAACTTAGAGAAATTTTATTCTTTTTTAGAAGATGAAAAAGCAATTCAGAAAATCGATAATTATCGGAAAATTAAAGCTCTACAGGGTATCTCAATACCCCAATAATCCCATAAATGAACAGAAAATGATCATTCTATACGAGTAAGTTGTCCCATATACCCGTCGCGCATTTGTCAACATTTACAGGGTATACTCACCTCCATAAACAGCGTGGCCAACGATAGATTGCAATCGCAACTCATGCTGTAGCGCAGCCGAAAGAAGTGCAAGCCCTTCAGCACGAATATATCCGATATATCGGGTATATTGTTGCCAATGCCGATCTTCACCAGCAGCCGCAGCACATTGCGATACTTGAGCATGCGCTCGTCCTGTATGAACTGCATGCGCGGCACGTAGGGACAGAAGCTGCGGTTGTCGTACTGCGGATAGACCTGCAGCAGAGCCAGCCAATAGTAGATGTTGTTGCAGTGCGCCCAGGCGGGACCCGAGGGCACGAACGGCGGCAACGGGAAGTCGGCGAACTTGAATTGCAAGGCCGGCAGGAAGACGAAAGATATGATGCTCGGCATGCCGGACTCACGCTTCTCGCACGCCAATATCTCGTGTACGAAGCCCTGATCTCCGATCTCGTGGGTGCGGTAGCTGAGCTTGTAGTGGACTCCGCTGTCGCAGTAGACGGACTTGATCTGGGTGATGGTGTCGCGCAGATTGCCGCGCAGCAGCAGCTGCACATTCTCCGGATTCACATAGCCTTTGATAATCATAGGATGCGAGGTGGGAGCATAGAGATTTATGTAGCCCGGATGGGCGTCATTGAAGATGGGAGTCACGGGGAACGGCATATAGAAGCGCAAGTACTGCTCAAAGTCCAGTGGCACATCGATTTTGGAGCCCCTGTAGAAGGTGGCCGTGGATAGAAGGTGCTCCAGCACGTATTGATATATCGCATCCTTTTTGCACATAACTTCGCGGATCCGCTTGCAAATGAACTCCGCATCCAGCTGCCAGTCCGCGTCGCCCTCCTCGATTTCCATTAGATCCGATACCCATTTGATGCCCTCTTGAAAAGGTAAATAACCCTCCGGCAGCAGCGCAGGCGAATCTCTCTCGCTAATAAGAGCATCGCTCTTTGGAAACATATATTCGCTCATTCTATCTGAAGCTGTTGGTAGCTCAAAGAGTGTACTTCACACTGAATTGCAAGAGCGGAACAAGCACTTGTTGCCGCTTACGCTTTGTTAAATATGACACGCATTCGTCAATCAACATGATGTGCAAATAATAACGTATCGATACTGCACGTAATACACGAAGAAGTGCGTAAAATACTTATCCAATAAGCCCCAATAAGTTTCACTTTCATCGATTTCATTTTGGCGCCTCATTAATTCAAGTGCTTTGCAGCACTGTTGCACTGTTGCGATGAGCTTGCGATAGTATCGTTGTCAGCGTATCGATAACCGGCGCACAGCTGATTGCTTGGTTTATCACGCTTGCGGACTTCGAGGTGCTTTTTTTGATTCAGTTATTTACGAAGTTTGCACAAACATAAAAACACCAGCGGAATTGCGTGTCGCACAAATGTGTGAGCAAAGCGATAGCAAACAGTAAAACGCTTGTTGCAGGTAAGTTCACTGGACGCTTTCCACCCTCTCGAAAGACAACGTCAGCAAGCGAAATAGCAACAACTCTAACGCCGATGCCGACGCCAACGCCAAAGCCAAACCCGGCCAAACGCCAATTAGAATAATATCAACAACAAAGTTTTGACTGAGTCAGAGTCGTCAGGCCATTGTTTGATAATGATTGTATTGAGGCATTATCACGACCTCGCAGCGACAGATGATTGCCGAGCGAAAGCGGCCGGTGTTAATGCTACTGCTGCTATTGTTGTTGTTGCTGTTATTGCTGTTGCTGTTGCTGCTGTTGATATTGTTGTTGTTCTTGTGTATATCACGCGGACGTGGCGCTATATAATATATACGGTAATCTATCTCGGCCCTCGCTTATTTAGCAAGTTTCTATTACAGGTAAAACACAACCCACATCGCTGGCATGGACGAGCTGGACAACAGAACGGCGCAGCAGCCCACAGCGGATGCAGTTGCAGCGGCGGCTCCAATTGCACCTGCCATTGGTTCACAGAGCGACTCCTCCGAGGAGGAGGAGTATTTGGACAACAGCATTGAGCTGCGCGGCTATTTGAGCAAGTGGACCAATTATATATACGGCTGGCAGCCACGCTATATTGTGCTCAAGGATGGCACGCTCTCCTACTACAAATCCGAATCAGAGTCCGATTTTGGCTGTCGCGGCGCCATTAGCTTGTCCAAGGCGACCATTAAGGTACGTATTTAGACGCCATATGAATACATGTATGCGTGTATATACTTAGCCAGCAAGTGCTCTTAATTGAACTAATCAAAAAGTAATGGGTGCGAGCGAGTGTGCGCATATCCAAGAACCCCCGACGCCGCAATCAATGCAGCGCAATCAATTAATGCTGAATGTCGCCAACGAATGGTGGTGAATAAGTGACAAAATATAAAACCACACTGAAGTCATCAAATGTAAGTGGGCCCAGCCCTGCGCTGCCTGCCCTGCCTGCCCTGCCCTGCATTGGCCAACCCTCGCTCGCCCCAGTCCTCGCCTTGTCATTTTATGGCAATTGTTTTTCTTTTTTTCGGAGGGCGTTGATTGCCCGCCTATACTTAGTCTATTTATATTGTAAACAATGATTCATCGTTTTGTTTGCAGGCACACGAATCGGACGAGCTGCGCTTCGATGTGGTTGTCAATAATCTGAACAACTGGTGCCTGCGCGCCGAGACCAGTGAGGATCGCATGCATTGGGTGGAGGTGCTGCAGCTGTATAAGGAGGGCACCGGCAGCACGGACACCACGTCGCTGCGTCGCCATGGCAGCAGCATGTCCCTGCAGTCGAACACCATATCGCTGGCCAGCGGCGGCAGCCTGAAGAAAACCCAACGCAACTTGCGCGAGAAGGTGGGCGAACTGGAGACCTTCAAGGATATACTCTTTGTGCAGATTGAGACGCTGCAACGCTACTTTGACGCCTGCTCCGAGCTGAACAAGGCCAATGCACAGCCGCTCGACCTGGGCGATGGCCTAAAGCCCATCGATTTCAAGGTGAGCGCCTAATGATTCCCATGAATTTCCGTATCTTAATGTCTGTTTCCTGCTGGCAGGGCGAGTCCATCACATTTCGTGCCACAACAACTGGAGTGCTGAGCACATTGCAGCATTGCCTGGAGATTATAGGCGAGAGTGATGAATCATGGAAACGCAAGCTGGAGCGCGAAATAGATAAGCGACGTCGCGCGGACGACCAAAATAGGTGAGCCTAAACTAGAAAATAGAGAGAGCTCAACTAAATTTGTTTGATTTTGATATTTGCAGAAAGCTGAAGGAGGAAATCGAGAAGCTAAAACGTTTATCATATCCCGGCCCAGATTTTGAGGTAAGTTTCATACGTTTAATTTTCCCATGAAATCAAACCAAATGCGAATTGTAAATATGAAATATAAACATTATAAACTGTGTGTGTGTGTGTGTGTGTGTGTGTACCCACACGCTCAAGAGCCACCACAATCCCAGGGAACTCCGCCCATATGCCACTTGCTTTGGCCGTCCAAAAATAAATCTCTTGTGTTTGTTTGATTACATTACAATTTGAGCATACGCACACGCCGTGTAATTATTTAAACAATTTGCCTGTTTGGTAATGCATGAGCTCCAACTATAGCCGTATATATTGCCCCTATATAAATATATTTATATATATAATTGTGGCCGAGTCTATTTGCGCTTTGATTCCGTGTCATGTTTTTCTTTTTTTTTTTTTTTTTTTTTTTTTTTGATAGTTATCCATTTTAATGGACCTGTCGCTTGCTCGGCTGTGTTTACAGCCGCGGGCCTTTAATTAGGGCTTAGCGTTTAACTATTCTTAACTCTTATCAGTCGAATTGGATCGAAGTGGGCTCTACGCTATTTGGCTAGGCCATTTCCTATATGTCAACTTTAATGCTTAATTTGTTTGGCTTCTTTCCGAGCGGCGCAGACTTATTAGATATGTGCAGAGCTCTATGTATATATGTATAACTAATCCCCAGTTCGTTCACTTTGCTGGCAGCTCAAGCGCAAAATATTGAACACATGGCGACATTTGAAGTTGACTCTAAGACAGTTTTGAGGTTGCGTAGCACTTGGGCCAATATTGCAGTAGGTCATGTCTGGCTGTTGCAAGAGTCTATAAAGAAGATGCTCTAACTTTCAGCTGGGCTGCTTTGCTAGGTCAAGAAACTTGTGATATTATTTCGAAATATAAAAATACCATTTGTATTATATATATATCAAGAATAATAAAAAAGACAAATAAATATATTTCATATATTTTTAATTTTTTTAATAAATAATTTTACACAAATTTTTTAAATTTAAATTTTTAATATTTATTTATTTATTAGCTTTTGTTTATATATTTCTTTATTTCAAAAAGCATTTTTCGTTTATTTATTTTCATTATTTTATAAAAGTATTTGAAGTATATATTGATATATATTTCATTAAAATACTATATTTAAAAAAATAATTTTTTCTCGAAATTTAAGTTATATAAAGTTATATAATTTATTTCCGCAGTCCATTTACCCTTTTTGTTTGGTTAGCGCATAGCAAATTCGCTTTGAGCCTAAGCGGCTGAGCTCCACTTGTTAGCCTGGCTTTAATGTATAGCTGGGCTTGGCTCAGCTTATGGCTGGCAATTGACAGCACGAATTGGTCAGTCGACGGTCAGCGATCGGCTTGCGCACACGTAGAAATCATAAACAAATTGACGGGCTCTTTTTGTCGCGCTTAGTGTTTTGGACAATTGTGAAACTGTTGGCCATAAGAAAGCAATTCGAACGAAACTTGGCCAAGAGAAGCGGCACATAAAAATGCCTGCGATGCGCTTGCAATGGCGTTGCGGCTATAAGCTACAGCATGGCCAAAAGATTGTGGTAGGTAAATCTACTTGGAGTGTGGGAGTGGGAAGTGGGAGTGAGTGAGAGCGCGGGTGTGTGAGAGAGACAGGTAGAGGTAGTGTTATATTAAATCAAGCAAAACGTTCCAAACATTGATTTATTATTTAAGCGCGTGTAATCCTTTACATATGAAGCTTAAAGCTCTCGTTCTCTCTCGCTCGCTCGCACTCTCGCCGACTCTCTCTGGCAGCTGGCAGGATGTTTTCTGTTTGTGCTCAGCAACAGTTTGTTTCGCGCCCTCGCGCCAGTCGGAAGGATTCGGTTGGGAGTGCGCGTGGCTTGTTGATGACCTCGTAAACTCACACACACACGCACAAACACACATACGCCCCATTCCACCTTCGCCTGGCTTTACTGCACGTGTGTGTGTTTGTGTGTGGATTCTGCATATAATTTGTTGGCATCGACTTGTAGACGTTAAACGGACGCCAAGTGGAGCCTGGTGAGCGCCAAATTCCCAAATTCCCATTGCCAGCTGCTGAGACAACTGGACGCCGATTCGTGACTTCATCGCCCAAAACAAAACTTTGGCCTACTTTGGGGAAGTTCAATGTTTTTCTTTAGTCTTAGTGGCGTGCTTGATAATCGTGACACGAACTAATCCCGCTCTACTACTAACTAGTCAAAATCTAGTAATCCCTTGTGATTTTTTATTACATTTCGTGTTCTATACACGTGCTTTTCTCTAATTGGTTTCCAAATTCACCGTACTGTGTTTACTATCTGAGTGTGCTTCGTATTTATTTTCTGCTCTATTGGAATTGAAGAATCCCCTTGCTTCCGTAACCTATGGCCACTCTTAACTAGGCTGTTTGTTTATATTGTTTGTCGTGTCTTTGTCTGTAAGTTAGAGCTCTCGAAGCACGAGCCCATCTCTAGTCGATTAATTTTTAACTTATCTTAAAGAATTGTTTTTGCTCATGTTATTCTCAAAGAATTCGGCATATTCCACAGTTTTGTGTTTGGGTTAAGTGTCTTTTACCCTAAGTTCTCTAAGCTCTTAATTCTTCCCGTACAGCATGATCGTCCTCATGCTTCAGGTTGTATTTTGTATGCTTATCTCTAGTTCATCCAGACACTCACCAGCTCGTGCATCTTTACTTTATTCGTTCTTGGTCTGTCTTACCCGCTCCCATCTCTAATTCGTCTTTCCTATTCAGTTAGGCACGCTCGCATCTCTAGCTAGAATTCGCTGGCTTTTGCGTTTAATTGTTACAGCTACTTATGCGCCCAATAATTGAATAGAATTAAATTTGGATAAAATATTTCCAGTCTTCGAATAGGCATGCACGCGCCAACCATAATAGACTGTGCTCTGCTGTCTCTCCAGACGGCGCTCCTTTAGTATTCATGGCACATGGGGCCTGGGGTATGCCGGCCAACCCGCCCAACTGCCCGGCTGCCCGACTGCCCAGCTGCTTGCCTGCCTTCCATATGCATGCGTTATGGGCATCTATTATGCTCAAGCGATTTCGCATGTCGGCGGCAGCGTCGCCCGTTGGGGATTTCTGGGAGACTTGGATTTAATTTATGCGCGTCACGTTTCGCATTTCTTGCATTCAATTAATTAGAGCCGAACCCCTTTGTTGAACTTGACTTGGTAATACATATGTGATGCTTGACTATTTGCTTGGCAGGAGGGTCCACATTCCACATTGCCCGAGGATGAGTTCTTTGATGCCGTCGAGACGGGCCTGGAGAAAATCGAAGAGGACATGCAGATGCGCTTCAAACTGAGACTCCAATCGCAAATCTCACAGACGCTGGTCAATGTGCCGCACGAGGCCGTGGCCGAGGGCGAGGAGGCGCGCGAGGAGTTCGGCACCGGGGCCGAGGCCAAATCCCATCCACTCTGGCCGGAGGTAAGCCGGAAATTGGAGGCGAATCGAAAACGATTCAATAATTGCCAATAATTTCCATACAGATTGATCGCGTGTGCAAGGAGCAGTTGCACTATGCGCGCGAGGGCGTCGGCCAGGACGGCAATGGCTGGCAAATCTTTGCCGACGAGGGCGAAATCAAAATGTACAAGCGCGAGGAGGAAGTCAACGGCATGGTCATGGATCCGCTCAAAGCCTATCACACAGTCAAGGGCGTGACAGCGCGCGAGATGTGCCATTACTTCTTCATGCCCGAGTTTCGCAATGATTGGGAGAGTGAGTAATCCATTATTGGCTCTCTATACGTGGACACACCTTCATATGTATGTATATGCACTTGCAGCCACGCTGGAGGACTGCACCATACTGGAGAAGATCTCGGCGGACACATTGCTCTTCTTGCAGACCCACAAACGCATCTGGCCAGCCAGCCAGCGCGACGCACAGTTCTGGTCGCATATGCGCAAGATCACCGATGGCCTCGAGCCGGGCACCTGCGACATGTGGGTGGTGTGCAACAACTCGACGGATTATGCCAAGCAGGAGGTGGGTCCCCCCTCTCTCACTCTCCCGTCTGTACTTAATGCAACATTTTACATATTTTCCATATTTCTCCGTTAGTCGAAGAACGGCAAATGTGTGCGCATCTTTCTGACGGTCATACTCGCCTGCCAAACACTTCTGCCCGATAATTATGTCAAGGGCCAGCCGCTGAGTCGGGATGACTTGACCTGTAAAGTGACCTACTGTTCTGTGGGTGCGTATGCCTCGTATAGATATCTCTATATTCAATTATTAACATATTTTCGTATCACTCCCCGCAGTTAATCCCGGTGGCTGGGCTCCAGCGAGCGCCTTACGGGCTGTTTATAAGCGTGAATATCCCAAGTTTCTGAAACGCTTTACCGGCTATGTGATAGACCAGTGTAAGGATAAGCCTATTATGTTCTGATATTTGCCATAAGCAACAAAGCAATCAAAACTAAAAATGAAAAGAAAAAATAGATAATCCAAAACAGAAAAGTGGAATAATGTTTAACGTATAATGTTTCTAATTTAGTTTAAAGTTTAGCGTTTAAGCAGCCGTAGAACTTACAAAGTGGCTACACTCTTAAAACGTTTTTTATACACACCTCTAACTGTTAATCATAGCCACTGTAAGTGCCCCGCCCCGTGAACGCCCCCTTGCTAACCCAAAACTTGTAAATGTGCTTTAAGTCAGATGTTAGCCTATTCATTTTGTAAAGCCAATCGCTGTTTAGTTCTTAAGTTATTTGGTAAGCAACAACTAAATTTTAACATTTTTTTAACTGAGAGGAAGCAAAACACAATCATTGTCTATAAGCTGTGGCCTATAGCTCGGCTGCTTGCAATTTCTGAAAACACTGTGTCTATATAACTATGAAAATGCTTTAAGTGCAACAATTGCAAAGAATTTTGAATATGTGTTTGTGTAACGTAGCTAAAGAATTTTATTACACTATTTCTATACGCCTCAATCTATACGCCTTTCCGTGTCAGTTTTCTGTAATCAAATCAAATGAAACCAACTATGTCGAATGTAAATAAATGCGATCCATTGTTAACTCTGGAAACTTGTGCACTGCGGCAAAGTAAGCATTGAGTCTTTGTATTTGTTATGGCTGACTGCGCGCGTCTTGGCGGCGTTATTAATAGACGAGTATGAAAGAAAACTGTCTATGACTAACTATACCAAATTGTAAACTCTTGACTGACCATTCGGATTGATAAGATTAAAGTGAGTGCAAATATATAACTATATATAACTCAAAGCTCGCCTGACTTTATGTAATATAGATAAAGCTAAATGTAATACAGATAAAGATAGTTTTTGATTGCTAATTGGTAGATAATGCCGTTCGGACTTCAATGGTACGAGCTGAAGTATACATTGTTATATTAGAAGAGCTTAAATGGTTTAGATTTAGATAAGGCCAATTGCCTGAGGAATTTATATGAGTTCTAAATGAGTTTGAGAAATCAAATTAAACAAGTATTTATATTTATACCCTGAACCCACTGAAAATGGGAAATCAGGGTATGATGGTTTTTTATGAAAAGTATGTAACAGGCAGAAGGAATCATTCCAAACCCCATAAAGTATATATATTTTTGATCAGGGCGATGAGCTGAGTCGATATATCCCTGTCCAAACCGATCTCTGAAGATATAAGAGCTAGAGAGCTGAAATTTGGCATGCATACTCGTGTATACCATATGCAGTACAAGTTTATCATATTTTTTCGATAACTCATTCGATAACTTTTTGATCGAGAATGATCGAAAAATCTACTTTGTTTTTTCCAGCATAATTTGAACACTTTGAGTAGTAGGTATTTCCCTTCTTACTTCTTACTTGTTGAGAGCTCATTCCATTTGAGCCCAAAGCTGCGAATGCCACGTAAGTCAGAAATTACTTGAATTTAGAAGAGGCTGCTCTTCCACATCTACATTGTACTAGTTTACACCAATTGGTGCTTCGCATTAAGCTTCCAGATCAACAGCTTCAAAGCCAATTGATCTCTTATTCTCTCTCTGTTACTCCCAGCTGTCAGCTCACCCTTTCTCTCTCTCTTTGACACATTTGGAATTCACCCTGCTGCCACTCCCCTTGAGTAAAACTTCAGTTTGCTGTTTGTCTTTATCATTATGTCATGTCATGTATTTTGCATTTTGTAGACCACAATCAATGGAATTAGCACATTAACAAATGTACATTAACTGTGCTTCATTATTTGCTTTTGTTTTTCGTTTCTTTGAATCTCTCTTTTTTTTTTTTTATTGATATTTTTGCCAAGTGAATTTTACAATTTTCTCTCATTTCATTATTCAATTTTTACAACCAAGTATATATTCATAGAGTGTTTTTCTTTATATATGTATTTCTTTTCCAAAACTTTGAAATGCCTAAATCGGTGCAGTCTGAAAAAGTTTTGCATTGCCAAAAACTTGTAATTCCATTTAGAGATTGTTTAGTTAAGTTAATAGTTAATATGACTAGAGATGTGAGTTTTGTTTCCGCTTTGCTTCGCTTTATACTTTATATGCTTGTTTTCTTGTGAACTACAACGTTGTGTGTGTGTGATTTAAATGTTATACTAGTATATAATGTATGCCTGGTTGTTGTGATCATATTGTCATGTAAATTGGTTGGATCTTGCTTGCTTTTTGGCTATTGCAAAATGTAATCAGAGTCGTCTACTTATAGTACAGGTGTACAGGAGGTGTACAGGTGTGTGAAAGCTATATGGTCTAGAGTTTTGGCAAACTGGAATCGGCGCTATATAATTCTGTATCTTGTAGTATCTTGAGCTGGGTTCGCTTTACTGCTTTCAGTGTTTCTTTGATGAAAATGCATGCTGGCTTACGACTTTGGCTACTAAATATTCCTCTAAATTCATATACATATACATATACATATATATGATTTGTATAATTAGGTATTATAATGCTTAGCTATGTACAACAGTTTCATAAACTATTAGATGCGTGTTTGTTTATACTTTAAATTAATTTAAATAACTAGCTAACATTTTCCTTCAGTTTTTCATCGGGGTCGGAGAGAAAAACATAAACAATTTAACGTAAACCTTTTAATTTACTAGATATATATGTGTGTACGAGTGTGTGTATATATGTAAGTGTATTTCATGCATGCATTATATGTAGTTGTCTTTCGTAATCCGTTTCTCTTAATGCTCTGCTCTTAACTACACTACATTCGGTAGTTCCTTCAGCTATGCAAAACATTTTAAATACGGCCTGCCGCAATTTTATAAAATTATTTTTAAATACACATTAAATGCTTAAGTTGTAATCTTGTGTATTACTTTTAACATTTATTGCAATAATATATATTTTTTAATTTATCATTTATAATTCTTTTTTGTTTAACATTTATTCCATTTATAATATAAATATTTTAATATTATTATTTTTTGCAGCTTTTGAAGTTAAACTAAGCATAATCAGTATGTAAATAAGTCTTATGGTTTATATTTCCTTTTCCTTATTTTTTTTTTCGTAGTTTAAATTAAATTTGTTCGTTGAAAATCAAAAATGATCGAAAAGTTTTTATTATTCTTGATTTGTTGTTCATTTTGTTGTTGTTGTAAATAGTTACACTTGTGTATTTTATTTTTCATAATTATTATTATTTTTTTTTTTTTGCTGTTTATATTTCACTTAGTATGCAGTTTTTATTCTAATACTTTAATTTTTAACAATTCATAAATTGTTAAAGAAATGCCTGTTAGTTTTTGAAGTGGAGTGTGTGTGTTAGCCAAGTCTATAAGGATTTCTTGTATAATATGTTGGATTTTACAACAGATCTTCGCCCTATATAGGATTTGCCATATTTAGCTTTTTCTATCTGTTTAGATTTTACATAACAATTATGTTTGCCTTTATCGTATCGATTTTTGTTTTTGTTTTTAAGATTTTACAACAGTTTTGTGCTTCTGGTAGAAACTTTGCTCTAGTTCCTCCATAGGGGTATTCCCCAAATTAGATTTTACAACAAATTTGTCTGCCTTCTATATGGCATCGTGACCATTTGAAGATTTTTCAATTTTCAATCAACATTTTGTATTTTTTTTTTTTCCAATATTTGATTAATTTAAAAATGTAGTTTATGTGTCCTTAGACATTGATTTGGAAAGCTTCACGCTGCAGCTTCTGATTGGCACGCATTCGTGGCGACGTTTGGGTCTTCGCCTTGTCGTTGGCATCCGAGAAACGGGCCGGTGGATTGATGTGGTCCTGATAGTTTGGTGGATAGTTGGATATGCTAAACGTACAGGGTTCTAATTATGCACATAGCGGAAACATATCATATCAATTGCTCAGCGTTCAGCGTCTCGGCTTACCTAAATGTAGTCTCTTCATTGTGGCTCGAGTAGCCGCTGGAGCTGCGCACGTGGCGCTTGCCGCTGGTGCCCGGCTTGCTGGACTTGCGGGCGGCGAAGGGGGGCTTCGATTTGCGGGTCATGCTGGTGGGCGTGGTCTCCGACGAGGAGGATGTCTCATCTTGAGTGTCTGCAGGGAAGCAAAATAGAGAGAGAGAGAGAGAGAGAGAGAGAGAGAGTTGTTTCACGCTGCGTATACGCAATATTCGAGTGTCGATGGCTTACCGCGTTGTGCGCGATATTTGGCCGAGTTAAGAGCGCGGGCGGACACATCATTGTCGGACTCGGAGCCGAGTGTGTCATATTCTGTAATTGGTATGTGAAGCGTTAGGATTTTCCTAACTTCGGAATCTGTTGAACCTGGATTGTCCGATTCTAAAAAGTTTAATACAATGCGATGTTTCGTTTTTTGCGAATGAAGTGATTGAATGCGTATGTTAGTATTGAAGTTGATTAGAGCGTGAATAAAACATATATTCATATATGATATATAGAAATCAGGAGCATAGAAATACATAGACAAATCATACAGGACTTGAATGCAACATGATATGAGATACAAATAATGAGCAAATTTTGCTTAAAGCTACATTTTAGGCAACTCAAATGGAGAGGATAATGTTATATGTATACGTATATCGGTTATATCTGTGTATACCTTGACTCTCTGAGTGCGGATCGCGTAGACGGCCTACTTTTCGACGCACCTTTGTATACTCTGGCTCCTTGGACTGTGGAAGAGAGAAGGAGGGAGAGAGAGAGAGAGGGAGAGGGAGGGAGAGAAGGAGAGAGAGGGAGAGAGGGTGGGAGAGAGAGATAGATAAAGAAGGAAAGTTATAGAAAAAGATAATAGTTAGAAAGATAGATAGTTAGATGAAAAGAGACAGTTACAGAAGGAAAGAAAGAGAGAGAGAGAGAGAGAGAGAGAGAGAGAGAGAAATAGTATTATAGACCCTTTCACGTATATATCCTATGTGTACACCCCGACTTACGTGATAGCTCTCTGGCTTGACATCGTGATAGACAAAGGAGCCGCGCACCGAGTGATACGGGCCGCTGTAGACGTTGCCGCTGTAGGAGCTCTCGCTGTACGTCTGCTTGTTCAACTGGAACGTGGCGTAGGGGCAGATGTCCTCGATATACTCGTTGCCCTCGGCCTTGCCAAAGCTGCCCGAATCGTTGGAGTTGGAGCCACGCGGCGCGGAGTTCGTCGGATTGCAGCGCACGGCCAAGTACTGCTGGTCGCGATTCTGTTTGTTCTGCAGATTGGCCAGGGAGGGCGACTCCGACATGGAGGAGCTGGCCAGGCGCGCCTGGTTGCTCAGCTCTGCGGGCGAGTGAACTATTTAGACTAAGTGAGCAGTTTACTCGGGATACTCTACTCACTTCGCTTGCGCAGGAACAGCGCCGCCGCAATGAGCGCCAGCAGCATGAGGAGCGACACGCAGATGGGCAGCAGCAGCTTGAAATTCGCATAGAAGGGCAGATCGCTCAGGTGCGAGACGGGCGTCGAATGGTCGTTGTTGTAGAGGACTAGGGAATGTGGAATGAGAAATGCAGTGAGTTGAGGAACTCTGATCAAGGGAAGGCCAGGCCAGGCTTGACTCTTCCAGTTACAGGGTATCTGCTGGTCAGTCAGTGCACACTTACCGCCTTGGGGCGAGAGCGTCGTAAAGTTGTAGACCGCCGTCGTGGAGCCCGCATTGTTGTGGGCCGTCACCCTGAGCTGGTACTTGGTGCCCGGCACCAGGTCGCTGACCGTGTAGATGCGCTCGGTGGGCGGTATGTGGTTGGAGACGACGTTCCAGGCGGAGCGGCCGTAGACCCGCGACTCGATCATGAAGTAGAGTATGCCGCAGCCGCCGTCGCCCCAGGAGTCCAGCCAGCAGGTGACGCTCGTCGAGTTGTTGGTTATCATCTGCGAGTGCTTCGGCTGCACGGGCGAGTTGCCCTTGGTGTAGGAGTTGACGATGTCGCAGGGCAGGCCGGTGCCGATCTTGTTGTAGGCCGTTATGTACAGCTGGTAGCGCGTGCCGCACCACAGGTTGCTCAGCAGGTGCGAGTTGGTCTTGGCGTCCACCTGCAGCTCCTCCCAGTCGCCGTTGTCCCGCTTGTAGTTGATCACGTAGCCCAGGATGGGGCTGCCGCCGTGGCTGTTGTCGAGCCACTCCAGATGCAGGCTGTCCGTGTAGCTGTTCACCACCGTCAGGTTGGGCGCCTCCGGCGGCACCTTGACCACAATGCTGTACACGATCTCGTCCTTGCCCCAGGTGTTCTCCACGCTGCAGGTGTAGTTGCCCGCGTCGCTCGCCTGGCACTCGCGCAAGTAGAGCGTCCCGTTCTTGGCTATGGTCTTCCTCGCGCTCGTCTCCATGTTGTGCCCGTCCTGGCGCCAGATGGTCACCGGTGCGGGCGCGCCCACCTTGCGGCACGGCAGCTCCAGGTTCTCCTTCCAGGGCGTCACAATGCGCTGGCTGAACGAGACGATGCGCGCGGGCACCTTGTTGTTCGGCGGCACCGTCACCACCTGCGTCTTCTCGCCCTCGCCCACCTTGGTGGAGGCCGTCAGCCAGAACTGGTAGGTGGCCGACTCCTGCGTGCGCACCGTCTCGTGCATCTCCACGTAGGGCCCGAGCACCCGCTTGTGCGTGCCCTCCTCGCGGCCCCCCTCCAGCATGGACATGTAGAAGGTGTAGCCAGTCTAAGAGACGGGGGAGTGGCAGTGGGAGTGGAGCTGAGTTAATTTGGCTTGCTAATTGGGGGCGTGGCTACTTACAATGTCACCGTTGGGCAGATCGGGCGGCAGCCAGGATACGATGATTTTGGTGCTCGACGCGGGTATCGCCTTGATGGCCTGCGGCGCCGATGGCACTGCAAAAATCATATAAATAAAAGCATTTGCGATGGCCGGAAAAGTGGGCGGGAAAATGCGCTGCATGAAATTGTAAGCGTGCGGCGAGCACTAGGCAAGGATTGGATGTGTGTGGGTGTGAGTGTGAGTGTGTGTGGGAGTCTCGACTCCCACTTCCACTGCCCTTCCTCCACCCCAGCCCCGCCTCGCCTCGTTTCAGTTTTGCGTTCATTGAACCGGCGGCACTTACCATCCTCATAGGTGCGGCAATAAAATGGTTTGGTTTTCATCCCGTCGCCCACTTTGGTGTAAGCCAAAACCCAGACCGTGTAGTTTGTGTATTTGCGCAGATTCTCAATGGTGACGTATTGATTTGTTGACTTGACAACCTCCGGCTCCGCTTCTGGATAAGAAAAACAACGACAATTAGCACTGATTGGAAATATGACGACGGCGAGCTGAGCAAGCGAAACGGCAGCTAATTAAATTGAATATACAACTATTGTCGAAATGGGAGAAGGGCTTATAAATGGAGATACCGAGTGAAAGGTAGAGAGGGGAGAAGAAGAGATTTGCTTGAAATGAAAACGTTAAAGTTAAATCAGTAAATTTGAAATAGCTCCAGGCAGGGGAATTAAATTTCAACTGTTGAGGGCAAATCAAATATAGAATAGGAGTCAGATACATATATTACAGGCTAGTCTAGTATGGTAAGTGAAAAGTTAAAGGGAATCAAATATGACAAAATATAATCAATAATTGCAAAATATAATGTTCTTGAGATCTATAAGCAAAATTAAAGATTTTTTTAAATTCCTTATAATACTGTTAACAAAATATAATTCGAATTTGAAGCATGAAAACTTTAATCAGAATTTACTTGTACGAATTTCAATTGAATATGGGATATGTATAGGCTTCATATATACAGTCGACTTCCGATAATTCTAAATTCTAAAGGGGATCAGCTCTTTTTTCGATTTACACAGAAATTCAAATTATCGACAACGAATTTTCTTCAAGGGAAAAGGCTCAAATTGGACTCAACTGTATACATGAATTATGCTGTATATATACATATGTATATTTTCTCATTTTAACAGGTCTATTTTCAATTTGTAGCTGAGTTTTGGCTGTGCGGGTTAATGGGTTAATGGCATTGCATAATTGCTTCGAAATGCTCAATCCCAATGCCGCTGAAGTAATTGGCAAGCCAAACAATTCGGCAACGAGGACAGACGTGCATAGCCATACACACACACACACACGCATACACAGCCAGACAGTTGGTTTTACCGTAAAGCTCATCGACCGATATGTAAAACACTTTGTAGCCCTTGATTTTGCCATTTTGTCCGTCAATATCCGGCGGTGACCAGGTGATATAAATCGATGTGGAGCCAAGCACATCGCATTGCGGCGACTCTGGCGGGGTTGAGGGCACTGCCAACGAGAGAGAGAGAGAAAGAGAGAGAGAGAGTGCGAGTGTGAGAGAGGGAGAGCTAGTGTAAGTGTATTAAACGTTTGCCAGCAGACGGCGCCAGCTGCCAGGGAGTTGGCTCCAGTTTTTGTGCACGGGCAATTAACAAATCCAATCAATGGGTGAGCGACAGGGGCGAGGGGTGTAGCTCCAGCCCCCTTCTCCCCGTTTTCCACTTACCATCCTCCATTGTTTGCACTGCAATTTCCTTGCTGGGCGGCCCGCTGCCCTGGCTGGTGTAGGCCTGGACAATCACATGGTACTGGGTGAACTTGTTGAGGTTGCTGAGCACCGTCTCGCCGCCGAAGTGGGAGCGCACCTCGACGGTCTTGAAGCTGAAGCCTTGGGTGGGATTCACCTCCTTGTCCTGGGGCGTGAGCGACATCTGGTAGCCCACATAGTAGCCCAGCAGGATGCCGTTCCAGTGCTCCCGCTCGGGCGCATCCCAGGTAACTGAGATCTCCGTGGAGCTCTTGGCCTCGGCTCGCACCTGCAGCGGCGGCCCCGACGGCACCTCCTCCAGCGTCGTCACCTGCACCACCTCCGAGAACTCGGAGGCGCCCAGCTTGTTCTCCGCCGACATGCGTATGTGGTAGGCCTTGGCCGGGCGCAGCTGCTGTATGTTGACCACCGTCTGGGCGCCGCTGATGTCAATGTGCTCCGCATTCTGCCAGATGTCTGTGAAATTTGCGGAGGCATTAGCTCTTGAGGCGCACCTCTAGACACACCTGCCTGTCGCTTGCTCACCTGAGATTTGCTTGTAGTAGATGTGGTACTGCTCGATGGGACTGTTGCCGGCGAACGGCTGGCTCCACGTCAGCTGCAGGCTGCGCGACTGCTGCGAGTTGATGCGCAGATTCTTCGGCTGCTCCGGCACCTCCTGCACGATTAGCTGTATGGACATCTCGTCCTGTCGACCAAGAGTTGTTGTTGTTAGTCAAACACACTCGCCACACTCGCCACACTCGCTGGCCCAGCTGCAGCCGGCACTAGTCTGGCCGGCTCATTCAAATTGCCATAAATTAGGGCTAACAACTGTTGCCAGTTGGCCGGCAATGAGTCGACATGTGGGCGCGAGTGGGTGGGTGGCTGCCACTGGTGGGCGGTGGGCGGACAACTTAACGCCCAGCTGTTGGCCACTTCTCATGCAGAGAGTGCACACACATGTGTGTGTGTGTGAGTGTGTGTGTATGTAGTATCTGTGTATATGTAGTGTCTGTGTGTGTGTGTGTGTTTATGTGTGTGCTAGTTGCTAGGGCTGGCTCTTACGCCTGATCAATCAGTGCCTTAGGCACAGCAGCAACAAATGAATTTTATGAAAACCTTTTCGCAATCAATCATGTAAAGCGTTTAATGTGCTTTGAGCAACTTGAAGAAGCTTTAAGGTTTATTATACTAAATTTAATTGCAGGTAGAATTCTATCATGAAAATTTATTCAAATGCTGATTGATTGATGTACCAATGATTGATGCCTGGGCTGAGCTAATCTTAGATAAAATATGCAAATTATATAAGTGATTGACGATTAATCAAAGCTCATTTAAGCTAAATTTTAAGCGATTATTGACTGATTGACTGCTTGATTGATGCCAATGAACTTCCATGTAATCTAAATACAGTAGAATCCGGTTATAACGACTCCGTTTATAGCGTCTGTACGGTTATAGCGATAAAATTTTGGTCCCCAGATAAACTTTTATGAGCAAACTTATACAGTTAGAGCGCCTTTCGGGTATAACGACGGTGCTTTGAGTGTCGTTATAACCGGATTCCGATTTTTCATTTCACATAATTTTTATAAAGATAAGGCCAATTATTTAGATGATAACTATGAGTCTCTTATCAATCAGCTCTTTGACTGATGGCAAACCAATCAAAGCTTGCATTATATTTAAGGACCTCTTCTACAAGTAGGAATCTCTCATAACAGACCCATTCTTTAATTTTCACTCATATCATAATGGAATTTGTGTCTGATGACATTTTCCTTACACTCATTTATCACTGCCCTTCCAACTACAATTTGTCTATGACTTTTCACATATTCAGTTAACAAAAGAAAAAATACTCACACACACATACACATGCACATTTAAAGCTTCCAACTTATTGTAAAGCCAAGCTGTTTACGAGGTATTTAAATGACTAACAAATGTAATCAAATATTCTAAGCGCAACATCAAGTGCTACAAACTTTTGATTGCTTTTTATATGCGACCAGCCCTGGTAGTACTTTACTGAGTGTGTGTGTGAGTGTGTGTGTGGCACAAAAGTGTCAGCATGCACTTACCTGTCCAAATGCATTGTTGGCCTGACAGATATAAATGCCTGTATCCTGGCGGTATGTGTGCGAAATGCCCAATTCGGAGACCATGCCATCGTCGAGCACTTGATCTCGTATGGTATAGCTGTGTGTGTGAGTGTGTGTGTGATTTATATGCAAGTAAATGCATTTAAGAGATACAAGATACACACAAACACACACACACGTACGTCGGCATGCAAACGTTGGCGTTTGGCGAGATACGGATACGTTTACGTTAACAGATACAGATGCAGACACACAGATACAGATACAGATGCAGATGCAGATGCCGAGGCCGAGATACGAATACGTGTTTGCGCAACGTGAGCGACGCAATGCAATTTTATAACAATGTTTTTCACGTTGCAACAGTTGTTGTTGTTGTTGTTGTGTGTTGACAAAGACGAAGACGAACGAGGCCAACACACACACACACACACACACACGCACAGATGGCAGTCACGCGCGCATGTGTGTGCGTAAATAAATAAAACGCGTATTTGGTTTTCGGGCAGCAGTTCCAAAGTTGACAGCGTCGCATGGCGGAGGCAGGTGGCAGGTGGCAGGAGGCGGGACGCACGAGGCCGTTTTATAGTTGAGCATAGCAAAAGAAAAGAGAGAGGGAGAGAGAGAGCCGGAAACACACATACATTAAAGTACTTGCATAGGCACAAAAGTGGAAAATGTTTAAGCATTTAGTGGGCACTAAAATGGGCCAAAAGCTTTTACAAGCCCTTGCAAAACCTTCAACTGAAAGACTTGATTACTTTTCGGTCGCTTCCCCGCTACCCTCGGCTATTATAGACAACTTTTTTATCATCATCTTCTTCCCCCCTCCCCCTCTCATGCTTCTTGCCTGCAACATAACTGTTAAGCTGCCAAACGCATTGGCATTGGCTGCTGCCAAATTGAATTTGAAACCGTACGAAGAGTCATCCAGCTCCAGATTTGTTGCGCCCCGCCCACTGAGCCATTTGCACAGCTCGTTTAATTAAAAGCAATTTGCAGCTTTGCCATCGACTTGCGAATTGATTCCCCAAACACTCAACACTCCGCGCCACGTGAATAGAGTCGCGCGGGTGCCAAGAACTGCAATGCATTTTTGACGGCAACGTTGACAGCTAAACTTGTTTGCATATAAACAAAATATTACGTAAATTTGTTTAGAAACTAGCAAAAGCGGAGTTTATTAATAAATCATATTTATTAATAAAGTAATAGATAAATAATGAAAAAATGCAAGAAACATTTTAAGGCTTTAAATATGTAAATAATGCTATGACTAAATCTATATATATAAAAGAAAGTTGTGTAAAAGTGAAGACTGCTTATAACTTGATTTGGGCTGAACCAATTTTCATGGTTTTTGATTTGTTGGATTTGTCTCCGCAACGAGTTTAGTATAGGGTCTTAAAAATACTGAAAAAATTTGCCGAATACTTGAAAAACGCGGTTTTTTCCCCAAATGTTCAAATTTTTTTTATACCCAGTAGGCTTGGTAACAGTGACAGTTTTGACAATAGTGTAGAAGTAAATAAACAAATGTAGTCAGTCAGTCTACGGTCTCCTGACCTCGAGCAGACCTGACTATTCAAAAAAAAAAAAAAAAAAAAAAAAAAAAAAAAAAAAATTTCAAATCAAAAGGAAAAATATTTCAAATCAAAAATCTGCAAAAAATCAAAAGATTAAAACCTGACTGTTCAAAAAATAAATAAAAAATTAAAAATTCGAAATTAAAAAAAAAAAGGTAATTATTAAAAAGTGTATTTTTGGCTTTTTATATTTTCGGACTTTTAAACTTTATAAATATTTCAAATCAAAAATCTGCAAAAATTAAAAAAAAAAATCAAAAGATTAAAACCTAACAATCAAAAATAAATAAAAAATTCAAAATTCAAAATTCGAAATTAAAAAAAAAAAGTTAATTATTAAAAATTGTATTTTTGGACTTTTACAAAAGCTAAATATCTCGAAAGTTCAGGTATTTGTTTGTCTCAAACATAAATTTGTGTAAATTATTTATATTTATATTTCTCGATTGTTTTATATGGTTTTGTGCGAGGGCAGTATTACTATTAATAAAAATGCCGCGTCCTAGAAGATCTAATCTTTCCCGGCGGACCCATAATGCAATTAGGCAACGGAATAGCGCGAGTCAATTATCTGACGAAGAGCGAGAAATCGCCCGAGAAAGGCTCCGCGTTAGTACCCAGGGAAGAAGGGCCTTAATTCGTGCTTCTCAAAGAGAGGCAGCCCGTGAAATGGCAATAAGAAATGGTTCAAGGATTGATTTGAATCGAGCAGCGTTTCGATATGATTGCACCATTGATTACAGCTTGAATCGTTTAGTTTGCATTGGTCCAATGGACGTTGTTTGCTAGCATTGTGGCGCATTGAAGTTTGCTGGTGAAACGCCCGGTTTGTGCTGCCTTAGTGGTAAAGTGACATTGCCATTAGCGGTCACCATAGCCATTGTGTTCCCTGCTTTATGGCGAAACACTAGAATCACGACATTTTCTAGCGAACACTCAAAAATACAATGCCTGTTTCCAAATGACATAATTTGGGGCGGAAAATATTGGAGACGGATATTTAAGGTAATTTACGTTAAAAATTTTATTTTCTATGACTGCCAAAAAAAAATTTTGAATAATGTAGTTTGTTAGATTTCTGTAAATAGTGTTTGTAAATATAACTATAACTATGGCTTTGAATTTAAAGATTCAAGGCCAGATTTGCCATCGCATTGGATCATTGCAACCTATTGAAGATGCACATCAAAAATTCTTGCAAATATACTTCATGGGCAATATGGAAGAACAACTTGACCGGCGTCAAGAAATGAACACAGCTATGAAAAGAGCAATTCTCCATGATTTGCATGCTTAGAAATTTAAACCAACCAAAACTGTGCAATGGAACGCGTTTGGTGATAAGAAAACTGATGAGCAATGTGATTCACGCGTTGATACTCAAAGGAAAATTTAAAGATGAGGAAGTTCTTATTCCTAGGATTCCGATGAGCTCAACAGATATGCCCTTTGAATTTAAACGAATTCAATTCCCGCTTCGTCTTGCCTTCGCCATGACGATCAACAAGTCACAGGGCCAATCTTTGACTATTTGTGGCCTCAATCTAGAAAATGCGTGTTTTTCTCATGGTCAATTGTACGTGGCATGCTCACGTGTTGGCAAACGATCCGCATTATTTGTTCTTGCACCCGACCAAAAAACGAAGAATGTCGTTTACAACAAGGTGCTTGAATGAAAATCCGATTAATAAATTTATCAGTGTATCCCAGCCTGAACAACATAGCTTTCAACAATTTTTTACCTAGAAATAATATAGAGGGCAATGCAACGTTTGCCGGGCCAGCTAGTAATACAATAAATAAAATTAAATAAAATATTAAATATTTAATTAAAATTATTAAAAAATAAATAAATTAAAATAATTTACAAATAGATAAATAAAATGAATATTAAAATATATACATTTTTCTTAATATATGAATAGAACTTAATAATATTTTTAGATTGCAAAAAAAAAAAAACATAAAAATATTGTTTTTAAATTTTGAGAAATATAAAATATTATTGTATTAAAAATATTAATGAAAAAATAAAAGAAACAAAAATTAAATATAAAATTTTACGTTTCAGTAAATATATTTTTAATAATATATATATTTTAAAGAATGTGTACTCAGCCATATACACATAGATATATAAGCTTATCCACATTACAGACTCTACTTCTGGCTAGAATCCCCACTGTGCCTATTGAAATTCCCCTCAGTGTAAGCGCAGGCAGACAAGCCACAGGCGAGACACAGATGCAGATTGGGAAGCTTGCAGCGGGAGAGGAGAAGAGAGAGAGAGAGAGGGGCAGACAGATGGACTTACCGTGAATCGAGCGACTCGTCAAGATATTGTTGCGTTGCCTGGATTTTCCATTTGAAGTCAATTGGATTGTCGCCCTGCACATTGCACTGCACATGCACCTGCTTGCCCTTGGCTACCGAGATTTGTTTCGTTTTCGTTGGAAAATGGGCGGGCACTGAGGGGGCGTAGCGAGTGTCATTAGTAACTGTAGAGGAAGCTGTGCATATTGCGCATACGCACCATTGACTTTGAGAAAAATCACTTTGCTGACACCGGAGCCAATGTTGTTCTTGGCCTCGCAGAGGAAGTGCCCCTGCGACTCCTTGCTGATCTTCTTGAAGTAGATGGTGCCATTGGGGAAGAGCTGCACGCTGGGCTCGTAGAGGAAGTCCTTGTACTCCCCGGGCGTCGGCCCAATCGCCTTCTTCCACGTAATCGTCGGCTTCGGATAGCCGGCGGACTGACAGTGGACGAGCACATCTGTGCCGGACTGTGCGCTCGAGTCCTTCGGCTCCAATATCCACTTGGGCGGCACATTCACCGTCAGCGGCACCGTGAATCTCTCCGTGCCCGCCACGTTGCTGGCGATGCACGTGTAGTTGCCCGAATGATCCGAGGTGATGTGCTCGATGACCAAGCTGGCCGAGTACTCGTCCAGGCGCCGGAATACCTCATTGCTGCAAGTCGTTGCATTTTATGAAATGTAAATTCAGTAAAAGCCTTGCGGCATTCGCTACACTCAGAGAAATCGGGAAATTAAGAGGCAATGCTCTTTTCTCAGCAGAAATGAAATGTGAGGAAATGTGTAAGACTTGGCTATATTTCTCTCTTTCTGAGGAGATAAAAGAATGTTGAAGGGATTTAGAAAAACATTTTTTCCATAATGAGAATGTGTTACCAAAAAGCTTAATTAAGCAACCAGAAGGTAAGGCAGTATTCCAGATAATTCCAGACTAAAGCAATTCTTATTTGCTTTTTGATATAAAGTATAATGGAAAATTCTTGCTGTTCCCATTTCACACAGATTTCAACTTGAATTTGACATCCCATCCGTTTTCTGCGAGTGTACATTGACCTTGTTATCGCTTACCCGGTGCCTATGAGCGGCTTGCCATTGCGCTCCCAGCGAAAGCTGACCGGCAGGTCGCCCTCCAGGATCTGGCAGGATATGGCAGCCCGCATGCCCTCGCGCAGCATATTCGTCATGGCCTGAATGGGCATGATTTTCGGTGGCACTGTAAAAATGGCAAATATGCATGTGTGTGTGTGTGGGTGTGTGTGTGTGGCATAAACAGACATTGAGCATATCATTAAGCAAGCATCGAAAACAACAACAACAACAACAACCACGTAGCTCATAACAATTGCCAAGTTGGCTTAAGCACAAAAGCCAGACTGATTATCAAGCCGGGAAACGTGCTGGCTGGCTGGCAGTCTGCTGGCTGTCTGTCTGGTTGGTGGGCGTGGCAGGCACATCAATGCGGCTTAGCAACAGCTGCCACACTGATAACAGCTGCACACAGTAAATTATGACGAGGAGCGAGAGATGCAGAGATAGCGACAGAGCCAGCAATAGTCGAGGCGAGGCGAGGCGAGTCGAGTCGAGCCTAGCCGAGTTGAGCTGCGTTGAGTTGAGGCAGTGGCATAGACACAGGAGTCAATGACTTCATTGTGGCACGTCCCCCGCGCTGCTGGGCCGTGCATGTGCATTAAAAAGTGCTGGCAGCTGGAAATAGTTGCTGCGGCTGTCGCTGCATAGTTTTGTTGCCAGTCTAATTGGAATAGTTTCATTGTAGTTGCAGCTGTTGTTGTTGTTGTTGTTGCAGCAACTTTCTAATTTGAATATTGGAACAGAACAGAACAGCAGCGGCTGCTGGTGCTGCTGCTGCAGCTGAACCAAAAAAAAAAAAACAGAGAGAAGAAGAGAAGTTGCAGTATATTACGCATACGCCGCGTACTCACCCAACACTTGAATCTCCACATTCCGCCTGGATGTCTGCTTCTGCTTGTTTTGGGCCATGCACGTGTACGTGCCCGCATCCTCCAGCCGCTGCAGCTGCTCGATAATTAAGGTGCCATTGTTATAGGCGCGCTGTCGTCGATTTATGGGCAGCGTTTGGCCATCTTTGCATGCAAATGAGAGAGAGAGAGAGAGAGAGAGAGAGAGAGAGAGAGAGAGAGAGAGAGAGCCGAAAAAACATCCGGCAATTAATTGCGGACTATTTATAGTCTTTTATAATTTGTTTGCATAACAATGAATTTATTTAACCAAAAATGAAAGAACTTTGAGATGGAAACACAATTCGGATTGCGGATTCCATATGAAAATCTATCTAGGTGAAAGCTGACTTCAGTTGAGTTCGGATATCCAAATATGGAGTTCTTAGAGTGGACTCGATTTGAAATGATATTCCATATAGTACTAGTCACGCTCGATATATTCCTGTAGAAAACATTCCCAAACAAAGGTCTCAGCTGAAGCTCTCGAAACTATTCGAAGCCAAATTGGCTGCAGGACACAATTACTAGCTAAAACTATGTGCAACACAAAAATGCAGCAAAGTTATGAGAGTTCGAACATAACATATATGTATATGCATGTGTGTATATCCACGAACATGCACGAAAATAATTGCAGCATTTTTTTGCGTGGAAAAAGCGTAGTTTTAATAATAATATTCATTGATATGCGCAATAACAAACATGGAAACTTTTAATACCAAACACGGGCCGTGAGGCAATGCAAACAAAGACGAACAGAAAAAGCGAACAGAGATATATATAGAGAGAGATATGTATATATAAAATTGGCCAAAAATGGCATTAAAGTATTGGATTTTATGGATGTCGAGCGAGACAGCAAGCAGCTCGATAATAAACATATGAAACGTAGTGGAGGGGAAAGGGCAAGGGGAGGGTATCAAAAAAGATGAAAATAAATATACTTATATTACTTACCGCGCTCCCAGTGTATTTTATCGATGGGATAACCAGCCACAGGACATTTAACAATCAAATCAGAGCCAGAGATTCCCGTTATTTTTGGCATTTCACGTATGTAAGGCAGACCATAGATGTTCACTTTGGCGCTATGCGAGACCCTGCGGCGATATAAAAAACATACACAAGTCATAACTAACATTTAAGAGCAGAGCCAAAACAAAACAGAGCAAAAAAAATGCAAACAGTTTATGTATGTGTGTGAGTGTGCGTGTGTGTTGGCAGACAGCTGTACAGTTGTACAGCTATACAGCTATACAGTTGTTGCAGCTAAAGAGCCTGACTCGGCAAATTGTTTGAATTTTATGTCGCTTCTGCCTGCAAACAATGCGATTCCATTGTTCATATACCCTATACACCTCCGCTAGAGTCAGGCTGCGTGGCATATGCCAGATATGACCTCTATGTGTAGGGTATGTGTGGGCAACGGATATTGCTGGGCGAGCATCTCTAAATCTCTGGCCTCTCTGTGCGATTCTCATTTATTATTAAGCATATTCTTAAATAGAAATACATATATGTTCATTATCATGTTTTCATCTTGGACTCGACTCTTGGTTAGCTCATCTTCTAGTAGAGCCTCTCTATGCGATTCTCTTGCAGTCAACTAAGTTTTCATTGAAGCCGTCTAACTCTCTCCTTTATTTTGAAGAAATCCATTTTACAGAGCATCTAGCAGTCGTTCACATAGCACAGCTATCTTTTATTTCTAGTTTTTACTATGGTATGCAACAATTAAATTTATGATTTAGCAGAGAAATGTTTTTTATGCTTCTATCAGAAGGCACAGATTGAAGTATGTGTGTGTATGCCTCTGTGTCTGTGTGTGTGTGTGTTTTATTTATGGAACTAGAGCCACTCACTTGCCAATCGCATTCTGCGCCGTGCAGGTATACTCGCCGCCGTCCTCCTCCTTGACGTTTGAAATATTCACATGGCTGATGACATCGTCGTGGATGGTAACATATTGACCCACTAAAAAGCGAGAGCTGTCTGGTATCTGGCGCGTCAGATAGAGGGAAAGAAAATATCGTATATATAGTTGAGAGAAAGGGCAATTAGATCAAAAATATATATAGTCGACGGCCAAAGTGCGAAGGCGACGCTAGGGAAAAGCTCTGAGGATACTCTATAAAAAATTCAAGTAAATCGAATTGATTGAAATTGCATAAAATTTACACTGCGCTTAAGTGTGGAGCAAGCGAGAGAGAGAGAGAGAGAGAGAGAGAGAGACGAAGGGGGGAGGTTAGGCTAGTGTATGGGGGGCTGTGTGGGAAGGGCGCACTGTAGCTGTAGCGCAAGAAAATGGAAATTTATGCAAATAAACGAAACAAATCCTTGAAAATGCGCCATGGAACATGCCAAGAACTACAGAGCTGAACGCAGCGCAGCGTAGCGAAAGGAAAAACGAAAGAAAAATAAAGGGAAAATCAAGTGTGGGCAAAGCAAAGCAAAGCAAAAGCCACGGGGCATGCCAAGCATGACCAAGCTAAATTTTTAGGGTAGAACTTTACTAAAATGTGCAAGCAGAAGAAGAAGTAGAGGAAGTGGGAGAGGGGGAGGAGGTGGAGGAGGGGAGAGGCTGCACCGCTTTTCGTAAACATTTATGCATATTCTTGTATGGATGTGCGAGTGCGCCTCTGTGTGTGTGCCTGTGTGTGAGTGTGTGTGTGGCATAAGCAACTCCATCTTCATCAACGTGCATGTGACGATAGCAGCGGAAACGGAAACGCTGCCTGCATTTCCGCTGCTGCTGATGCTGCTAAGTAAGTGCTCAGGACGTGTGTGAACTTTAGATGGAGCCCTCTCATCCTCTCACCTCCACTCCCACTTCCACTACCTCCCCCCCGCCCTCACCCTTTGAAGAAGCCAAACTGTGTGGGCCATACTTACCGGAAATCCGTCCAAAGACCATGTAAATTGCGGCAGTGGATTTCCGGTGGCAACGCATTTCAATGATACCGTCGGCCCCGGCTGCAGTGTTTGCTCCGAAAACCAATAAAGCAGTTCCGGCGAAGCATCTAAAATTGTCAGAGATAAAGATTGAGATTCGGTTTAGTGCGTACGGCGTATAGTGCAGGGCAAAGTGCTTAAAGCCTGCTCACATGTGTGGGGCTGGATGTGGTTGTGGGTGTGTATTCACGTGTGTCTGTGTGTGCGTGTGCTTTTTAGTTGGGCTAAGCTTAACCCTTATATGCGGGGCTATGGGCATAGCGGCTTTAAGAGTACTCCATTAATTAGCGTCTGCTCAGGTGTGCACAGCCGTGTGTTAGTGTGTGTGTGTGTGTGCATTAGAGAGTAGCTTATTGGCAAATGCCTGAATGGCTTGCGTATCTATTGATAGAGTATGTTCTATTAACCAGGGCAGCAGTTGGTTTACTGCAACTCGAGTGGGTTGCTTTTAAAATATTGGCAGCTGATATATGTATAAGGGCTGATCAAATGAGAGCTAGAGGAAAAGAAGTTGCTAGAGGGCATAAATCTTAACTCATTCTTTTACTGTAGCTCTCATTTGATTAGGTTAAGTTCTCGATTTTAGTTATCATTTGAGGATGCATCTGTGCCATTATCTACATAGTAATTACATAGATGTTATAGTTGAGGATGCATTTTCCATATAGTAATTACATAGATGTTATATTTAGATATTTAACAAATGCACTGAGTATTGAAGCCATATGCATATAAATATGCAAGTCTAAATATTGTTTCCTTTTTACAAGAATTTTGTGATTATAGGCAGATCCGAAATAAATTATAATGAAATGCCAAATCTTGTTAAATATTTATATTTTTAGCTCTTATCAATAGCTTAAGCCATTCAACACATATAGCTATCCCAAATAGCATCACTCTGGCTGGGTCCTTCTATATACTTGTATAGTTACTTTAAGCAACTGGGTTAGCTTGGACTGCACACTGCGAACTTCATCTGTCACTTGCATTTATATATTTCTTACAGTTATTTCTTTTCAGATTTTCCGCTAGCTGATTTCAGGAGCATCGATGGCGATGCCATTTCCCATCTCCCATCTCCCATGGACTTGTACATATATCCTATTCCTTTTCCATTTCTATTTATTTGGATATATATATATGTTTCTTTGCTGCTGCATATTTGCTAGCAATCAAAATCAGATTTGTAAAAATGCTTTTCGCAATATTCTTCTGTGCGCTTTGACCTTAGAGCGCGGCGGAAAATGCATTTGACAAGCGAGCAAATGTTATCCAGCTGATGAAAATTGTATCAATTTCCGCTCCAAGAGACGGCGGCGACGACGTCGACGGCGACGTTGGGAGAATATTTCGGGCGTTAGCGCTGACATTGCCAGTTATAAGCTGCCATATTTATTTGCAGTCAGCCAACACACACACCCGCACACACACACACACACACACACACACTTGTAGCGTGGCACACTCGGTTGACACAATTGCTGCCATATCCGGCTGCTTAATGGTTCTGCGCTGGATGCTAGCGCCATTTTGTGGTGCGGCAACAGCAGCTTTTAACACCACAGCGCTATGTTTGTGTGTGATGAGTGTGTGTGTGGTGTGTCTATGTGTGCGTGTGTGTAAGCATGCCAATAATATATCGAAATCAATTTCCGCTTGTGCCTAAAAGCAAATCAGAAATGTTGCCAAAGCCGCCAAAAGTGACAAAGCGCGAATATGAGCTAGCTGCCAGCTCTATCCAGTTGAGTGTCTGTGTGTGTCAGTATGTTAGTGTGCATGTGTGTGTGTGTGTGTCTGTGTGTGTGAGCGTATTTAGTCCCTAGGCAGCTGAATCTCAGAGTGTGCTGGGCTCTAGGCGCAGCTAAGCGAGCGTAGAATGCTAGAGATGCGCACAATTTTAGCTGTCACTGTGACTGGAGCAAAGCTGTGATATGACCAGCTGCGCCTGTGAAAGTCACAACTAAAGAGTTGATTATGCTAATAGTAAAAGAAGTAGGTGACTATCAGTGACTCATTTGATATTGACTATCACAGTCACTGTTTTTATGGAAGCTGTGACTTTTCCTAAAATACCACGAGTAATATCGCAACTGTAAATCATAGCACAGCTTTCTTCCCCGGTCTCTTCATATACATATATTGACATTATGCTGTCATACATATTCACAATGCCAGCTGTGATTTACAAAAAACAGTGACACGCCGTGAACTGTGACTTCAATTAAGACTGCTAAGAGCAAACGAGGTACGTGATTCATAATATTTCACGGCTTAACTGTGACTCTTCATTTGATTTTCTCCCTAACAGTCGCTGCTATTATAGAAACTGTGACTTTTGTGAACAAGTCACGGCTAATATCACTGCTGTGTCTCTTAATACCCCAACTCCGTCTGTGCACCCCTCACTTATCACCCTCTATCACTCTTCACATTCACATTCTCATTGTGTAACGTTATCGCAGAGAAGAATGTCGCAACACTGGTGGCTAGAATATTAGTGCTGGTAATAAAATTAAGTTGTCAGGCTGCGCTTTATGGCTGGCTCTAGCGCCATTGTTGTTGCTTTTTTATGGTTGCCGGTGTTGTTGCTATTGTTGTTGTAAAATGCCAGCAATTTGCTAAATTAGAAATTAATGAAATGCAATTATGACAAACATTTATTTGTGCGGTTTTTGCGGTCATCAAGCGACGGAAATTTCGCTTTTGATTTGCGCAAATTGCCAGCCAGGAGTGAGACTGTGTGAGTGTGTGTGAGTGTCTGTGTATGTGTGTGCCCATTAATGGTCATCAGAGCGTTAATTTATGACAACCGAAATTGGAGCTATGGTTAAATATATATACAGCCAATGGCAATGATATTACTAATACGCCCCGGCTTACCGCCCAATTGGAGCTCAGCTGTTGACTGGATTTGCTCCCACTCGTTGGAGACGAAGCACTGATACATGCCGGGATCGTCCTTTTGCACCTTCTTAATGATCAGACGCGCGGGATCCGTGAGTATCTGCAGAGATGCGATATATGTACAGAGGAAGAGGCGGATAGTTATGGCTGGGCCATGCTTGGGCACTCACCTCGACGCGATTGTCGCGCAGTATTGGCTTGCCATCGTGCAGCCAGTTGACATCGTGCACCGGATGGCCAGAGACAATGCATTGGAATTGTGCATCCTTGTCGACGTCCACGGTCTGCACCTGCGGCTGCAGGTGTGCGGTCAAGGGAGCTGTGCGATGTACATATGTGGTATAGATAATGCCAGGCTGACTGCACGCACACACACGCAGCTACATACCTGTCACGGTGAGAGACACCTGGATGGTCTCCTCGCCAGCTGTGTTATTGACCCAGCACAGATATTTGCCGCTGTCCTCGAGACGCGCCTGCAATGGCAATGCCATAAATCAATGGCAATCACAATATTTGGTTTTCATTTACAGCCAAAGAGAGCGAGAAAGAGAGAGTGAGAGAGAGAGTGGGGAAGAGGGAGATGGACATACCTTGGTTATTTTGAGCAGACCCGCGGATACAATCGTGATGCGTTCGCTCAGCTGCAGCGGCAGCAGCTGCTCGTTCTCCTCCTTAAACCAGCTGGAAAGAGACATAAAGAGAGGGAGAGACAGAGAGAGAGAGAGAGAGAGCATTAAGCTAACGAGCCAAACAAAAGCTTAACAATTACAGTTCTCTCTTTATTTGATTAAACTTAAATATTCTTTCATGCACGTTGTTGCTGCTGTCCTCATCAGGGTTAATATGTCGATTGCATTAACAGTAAACGACTTTAGCACACCCCTGCGACCCCCATGATTGCCGCTTGTTGAGCGAAAAAAAAGAATAAAATTGCAACGCGAATATGCGTTCAATAATGTTCAATTGCATTGCAAAATGATAACCGCACTTCAATGTGCAAGAGAGTGAGGGGTGAATGGGGAGAGGGTACTTTTGGAGGGGCTGGGAGAGATAGAGGCAGAGCAGGAGTCTGAGATGGGGAGAGAAAGAGATAGAGGCAAAGGCAAATGGTAGATGCAGAGAGTCACAGTCAGAGACGGAGGTAGAGGTGACGATAGGCCCTGAGAGGTAGAGGCAGCGTAGGAGTCAGATATGGAGAGAGAAAGTAGCTATATTTTAGATGGAATACCAGCTGATATTATCTAAAAGTTATTTTTATTTCATCTCTCTGACTTGATTTCAGTTTTTCCCCAACCATTTTATGCCCAAAATTGTTTTGAGAACTAAAATATTCGCTAATTAGCTCCAGCGACTGCTTTACTACAACTTAACAACTTTTGTGCACCTGTCCCATTTAACAAGGTACGCAGAAAAGGAAAACTAAGTTTGGTGAAATGTCTTGAACCAAAGGTTTTCCTAGCAGTTGAAGTTGCGTTTTCTTAGCTTGAAAATACTTTGAAAGAGAAACTAAAAAAACTAAACAAAATAAACATAATAAAAATTTGCAAAAAAAAACAACTTGCATGCTAAGATTTCAGTAGAGCTTTCTTGCTTCTGAGACTTTAGCTTACACGTGCCACGCCTACTGTGGGCGTATACTTTAATTCCTAATACTTTTACTCCAATAATTATATATAAATTATTTAAGCTTAGACTCTATGTTCCATATTCCACATCTAGCAATAATACCTTGGCAAGAGCCAATATGTATATACATTTATAAATATATATATGTATATGAATAGTTTTAATTTCTTCTTAATCTTCATTTGCATGTTTCCATTTACAGATTTACACATCTGCAATTGCTGCAGCAGAGTTCGAATTCCCAAGGCCTTGCCGCGTTTTGCAATTAAAGAGCATTTCCTCTTCGTTGCACGTGGCTGTGGCAGCATCAATTCGAATTTATATTTTCGCAATTTATTTATGTGTAGTATAAAAATACTCATTCACGAAAGTTTAATGAGTATATTGGTTTTGTGCAATGTCCGCCTTGCTGTCTGTCCGTCCGAGCTGCATGCTCGTTTAAGTGAATATAGATTTATTAATAACTTTATTTTGATTTTATTTTTTTCTAGAAGAGTATTCTTTTGCTTTGAGCTAAAAAGCAAAGTAAGGGCTGCAGTACTCATCAAGAGTCGCTAGAGGTAAGTGTGAATCTATACCAAGCCGTACCGCATTAACATAAATCAGTGTATGCGGCTCTCTAGCTGTTTATTATATTCTAAAATATTTCTTATGCTTTCAGACTAAAGCGCCTCTTCAGCTAAGTGTGTGGGACATCATCATCCACGATGGGATATTATTAAATATTAATATAAGGTAGTGTTAAATTGCCCTAACATCATATAATTTAAGAGAGATATATAATTATGTGTGTAAATAAATGTAAATAAAAAATTAATTATCAACGTAATATAATTTAAGAGATATGCATATGTTTATAAATTAATGTAGATTTAAATCAGCAAAAACTGTGTAAATTTGAGAGGCAATAAAGAATTTTAATCAATAAATATACAAAATGTTTTCTCATTTAACAGGGTTTCTCTGGGTATTAATATTCAAACATCAACGGCTAAAAATATGGCCCATACGAAATATAGTTGCATATCTTAGGGAGGCTGTTATTGTGGCCGTTGGGGTCAAAATTTGAGCTGTTAATTTCAAAAGTACCAGGCGAACAAAAATAAATAGCAAAATGAAAAAGGTAACATTTTATTTAACAGATTAGTGTTATGTACTCTGTTAAATAGCAGAATGATTACAGTACACTGTTAATGATCTGTTAAGGACCGTTTTGCATCCTACCTCTCATTGCTGTGCGCCTGGTATATCACCAAAATAGCTGTAGAAGCTCTGCAACTACTAGGCGAGCAGAAATGTGTAGAAGGTCGGAAAGTGTTATTTAACAGTATATTAGCAGTACACTGTTAGCGTACTTTTATTACTCTGTTAAATAGCAGAATGGTAACAGTACACTGTCAATGTTCTGTTAAGGACCGTTTTGCATCCTACCTTTCATTGCTGTGCGCCTGGTATATCACCAAAATAGCTATATAAATGCTGGAAGTAATAGGCGAACAGAAACGAGTAGTAGGGTGAAAAATACTTACTAACAGTGTATTAGCAGTACACTGTTACCGCACTTTTATAACTCTGTTAAATAACAGCATAATATCAGTACACTGTTAATGTACTGCTAACAAACATTTTAGCCCCTACTTCTCATTTCTGTTCCCCCGGTAGTTCACCAAAATGGATGTAGAAATTCTGGAAGTACTAGGCGCACAGAACTGAGTAGTAGGGTGAAAAATGCTAGTTAACAGTGTAATACTGTGACATTGCTGATTCACTGTTGCTTAACATAATCAACACTGTCAATGAGCAGTGTGTTATAAAACACTGGTAACTAAAATCTAATTTAATTTTTGTAGAACTCCCTACTTCTCATTTCTGTTCGCCTGTTACTTTACCAAAATTTTCGTTGAATTTTTGCTCTCAGTGGCAGCTGCAGCCGATCGCTGTAGAGATAAAAGTAAGAGGCGTGGCTGATAAACAAATCATGCATATTTTTTGCCATTTTTTTTTTTTTTATGACAGCTTCTCACGTTTTAGAGCTCTTAGCTAAGTATGCTGGAACTAAGTACATTCATAATATGTGATCATTTTTATACTCTCACGAAAGTGAAATGAGTATATTGGTTGCTGATAGCATCCTCTCTTGATTTGCACAAGAATGCATATGTGTATACCAATTGGGGGCGTGACAAGTAGGAAAATGGGCTGTGAATGAGTACTCTGGAGTGGGTGATGCCCGACTGCAACGTTGTTGCTTGTTTGTTTTCAATTTTAATATCAATTGCGAAAATCAACAGTGCAACGCGCGTGCCATAATCTGCTTGATGTTGCAAGGACGCATGATTCATGACTCGTGCTGCCTGCTGCTCGCTGCCCGATTCCTGCCCCATGCCCCATGCCGTTGCAGCCATGCAAATGCTGTTGCATTTTTAATCAAGTTATTGATTTTAATTTGGCTTTAATTGCACTTGAGTGCGCAGCGCATCTTATGGCATGTTGCAAGTGGCGGCGCGCAACGCATACTGCATACGCGTGGCACGTTGCACGTTGCGAATTGCTGGCTGCATATGTCTGCCTCCTGCTCGCTTAATTAAAAATCATGGCTCAAGTACGTCAAGCTTACGCAGCCAGCAGCAGAGGCGAGAAATCATTGCAATATAAAATTATATTCTGCATTTCTATGCGGCAATAGTTGGGGACGCGAACCGCAACGACAGCTTGCCACATGCCAAATGTTTTAACATTTATGAGCAGCGCCAAGCACCGGGACACCCAGGATACGGACGTTGCAGCAAAACAATGCAACAGCAGCAGCAGCAGCAGCAGCAGCAGCAGCAACCGCAGAGCACAGAACAAAAGTCGACGCTGTTGTCGCCTCGTTGGCTACCAAATTGCGGCTGCTGCTTGATGTTGTTGCTGTTGTTGTCGTCTTGGTCTTGGTCGTTGCTCAGCGGGGCGACATCAAATAACAAACAAAGCAAGCAACCGCAACGGCATCCATTGACATGCCGAAGACGTGATACACTTTGAGCTGAGAGCATTTGAAGTATTCAAGTCTCACTTCTCACTTGAAAGTATTTGATGTATCTGTAGGAGTGTCAGTAGATATACATTGATATATTGTCAACAGAGCTATAGATCTCGTTAGACACAGAGCTCTTAAAATGGGTTCAGGTCTGAGTCATTATTAAACTTCTGCTTAAAGCTGAGAGATCTCAGGGCTACGGACTCTAACAAGACTCTTTGAGCTGTGGAGTATTTCTGGAATGCAGAGGGCACAACGCCGGGGGTGCATACAGAGATATATAACTATGCTCATTCTTTATTCGAGCAGTATACTGAAATATACACCTCAGATACATACTGCTCAAGCACTCTCTGAACAGTATACTGACTCATATTCTTTATGATAAGACGTGCCCGCCTCCTGATCTCTCTCTGCTCTTCCTGACTCTGTTTATCTGCAGCAAGTCACAACTGCGCTGCTGATGGGAATGCCAAGAAATATGCTTCGTCAGGCTAGTGAATTCGCTCTGATATATATAAGAAGAGCTGAAGGAATAGCCCAAAATCATATGTAAGGAGTCTCCTACACCATCTGAATATATATACATACAATTGGAAATATACTACATACATAATCATATATGTAGTTAAGGCCTTTGACTGCGTTACCAATCAAACCAAAGGAGCTGCCTTTGTATTTGAGTGAACTGTCAATATGATTTCCGCTTCTATCATGCTCTCCATTCATGTCATGTATAGTCAGTAGTCAGAGTATATATATAACATTCTTCAATGCCCGCTAAGCAGAATGCCAGAATCCAACTACCCATAGCTGGGCTATGCATCAGTTCCGGACTGCAGCAGCCGCAGCAGCAGAGGCAGCAGTGGCAGTGGCAGTGGCAACACCGCATAGCGTAGCGTTGCTTGTCGCCATCCTTTATTCATGCAGCTGCTCGAAGGACAAGCGCAGCTACAATGACCCATTATCCTGCTACATTGCATCCTTGCGGCCAGCCGTAAAAAGCAATGCATGTTTTAGCAGGCAGCAGCACGCTGCCACGACGATGACGAGCATGATGAGCCAAGTGGCCAAGTGGCGAGTGGCGAGTGGCCGAGTGGCAAGTGCTGTCCTGTTCTGCTCTGTGCCCGTGTCCTGCATGTGTCCTGTGCATCCTGTATCCTGTGTGCGGCTCGGTGATTACCTTTGACGAGCGATGCTCTTCAGCTTGAGCGGCGGCCGTTCAGCAAGCAATTTGCCATTTCGGCCCATAAGCGCTGCTCATTTGATTGATTTGTGCTTGACACGAAAATAAAAGCGAGCACACATAAAATGTTGAAAAACTTCGAATTGACCCCAGGGAAATCTCCATAACGCGACAATCCAGAAGTCAAGGAGTCAAGGAGTCCTAACGTCCTGGCGTCTCCTGCCGTCTTGGAAGATAAACGAGCGCTGCTTGAGCCGTGTTTTTGTGCCAAGACATTCAAGTGCGCCAATAAACAATATTTGATGTATAGTGTCAAAAGTCAAGCCAGACAGGTGAAAGCAGCTGAAGGTGGTGGGATCAGGTAAGAGCAGGTGAATGTAGCTGGCAGCAGACTTCAACTATTTTATAAGCAACTACATTTTCAATAAAGAGATTGCCAGACGAAGGATATATGAGCTAGTGCTGTGGGGGCTGGCAAGAGCTAAGGTTAAATATAAGCTTATTTAATACCAAATTGAATAAAACTAATATCTTATTAATTTTGTGTAATAAATTAGAATATTATATTAATGAAAATTGAGAGTTTCAATCATTTAAAGCTAAAATATTATATTGTATTAATGGAAATAGACTGTTTTAGCTGTACAGCTGAGATCCAATAGCTCGATTTCATTCAAAGAATATATTGGAAATTATTATGAAATTAAAAAAATATATATACATATGTATATACATATATTCAAAGCAATCTTGAGCTATGCAGAGTATAAAGCTCTTTGCCGCAGAATTTTCCATTGAACATATATCGCTTATCTATTTTCCCATATCTAAATTCATCTATCTCGGCTCACTTTTATCAACTCATTCCTTTTATAGCCCCCACCAACACACCAATTCCAAGCCTTTAACAATTTCCATACTATATTTTACAGTCTATATATATCGAGCATGCAATCTGTGACGTGGCTCAATAAATATCTGCTGCTTGTCTTAACTATCTATAACATTTTACACACAAACACACACACACACTCACCGGCTGCAGCATTTCGTGTGAGCTTTCAAATTTGCTCGACATTTTTACATCTCAATTTTTTATTGCTTCGTCACTTTCTTTTATCGAGCTAAATATTTCACATTGTCATAAAATGCGCGAACCGCGAACTGCGCTGCCCCAAGCGCAACCCGCCCCGCCCCATCCAGCAGCAGTCAAAAAAGGGCTATATGTGTGTGTACTCACCGATAGGTTGGCACTGGATGTCCTTGAGCAATGCAGGGCAACGTTGTTTGGCCATTAAGGACGACATGC
Organism: Drosophila arizonae; assembly: GCF_054131065.1. Taxonomy (NCBI): domain Eukaryota; kingdom Metazoa; phylum Arthropoda; class Insecta; order Diptera; family Drosophilidae; genus Drosophila; species Drosophila arizonae. The sequence continues at coordinate 1,328,200 of NC_142924.1, read as the reverse complement.
CGCATCGAATGCTTCTCGACGTTAATGCGCGGCTGTACCATGCCCTTGGGCTCGGTTACAATAATGCGGCCGGGATATGTCGAAATTTGTATTTCACCTGCAAAGAGCAACAGAAGGCGACAGGTGAGAGCTAAACAGCTACAACAATTTACACAAGTGCCAACTGGCAGCTGCTGGTTAGGAAATTGATGGACGCACATCAATTTATATACATATAAATATGTGGGTGTATGTGTGCATGTGTGTGTGTGTGTGCGTGTGTATCAAATATGTGTTTTTAATTAATTAAAAGTAAATGAAAGCAATCAAGTTGATGGCATGCGCCACAGGAGGTCAGCTGCAAGGCCGGAAGCTGCGCGTCGACGGCAGCAGGAAACACCTCAACTGCTTTATTATGCATGCGCATTATAATACCCTCTCCCTGGGGGCTACTCCGTCAAAGAGGTGTTCGCTGCACCTGCTCCTGCCTACAGTCTTTTATTATATAGATGACAAAATGTTATTGAGTTTAAAGAGATTTAACAAAATTTAATGAAGACAGCAGAAGCGCCCTTGCTGCACGTCTTATACTTTTGATATCGTATAAGAGTATGCGATATATAGATATCGTATGCTCACTCTCAACATGCCAAACTTCTATTTGCTCTTTAACTACAGGGTATTTGGCATTGAACTCTTCTGTTCTGCATTTCTATTGGCTTTATTTTATGTTGACTTCTTTTTTTTCTTTTATAGCCCACGCTCTTTGACCTTCGCGGCGTTTAAATCATGCTGTCCCATTCGTTTCTATTTGTGTGTTAAGTCCGAAATGACATCTAATCCAGCAGCTCGTTCAGTGGGCCATTTGGCCAAACAAAATGTGTTTCGAATGGTCTGTTTCCCTCCCTCTCTATCTCTCTTTATACTTATATCTATAGCTATTGCACTCTCTCTTGTTCTCTCCCTCTCTCTGCCTCTCCTACTCTCTCTACAGCTTGCCAATTTAATTTATAATTTCGCTCGAACATCATCATCGTCATCAGGTATAACCCTTCGGCTCTCCGTCTCTCCTCCCTCCGCCCTCCGCCCTCCGCCCGTCCGTTCGTCCTCTTCAGCTCCATTGCTCCATTGTGCATTAGCAGTTGTATTATTGTTAGCCGCCATTGTTGTGCCCGTTATTGTGCAAAATAAATGGATTTTTGGTTTTAATTGTAATTATGCGCTGCCAGCGCGCAGACAGACACGCCCACAGCGTACAGCCCACAGTCCACGCCCAGGCCAAACAAAAACTGTTGCCTACCTTTGTGCGCGCCAGGTAAAGCCAGCGCTTAAACTGAGCGTATCTCATGTGTGTGCATGTGTGTGTGTGTGTTTTGTTATCTATGTGCACATATGTGTGTGTGTCGGTGTGTGTGTGTGCTTGTTAAATGAATTAGTTATGACCAACTATGCTGGCCAGCAGCCAGCAGCCAGAACTGTTTCATGTTACACTTTTAATGAGTGCACTCTAAGCAGTTTTTAATGTCCGACAGCCAACATGTGTGTGTGTGTTGTATGTGTGTGTGTGTGTGTGCTCTGCACTTATATGAGCATTGTTTAGCCTTGATTGTGTGAAATGCACTAGTAATTAATATGCGCTGGCTTACTCACGCACACAAGCACACACACACACACACTAAAGTGTGGTTGCGGCTTTTGCGGTTTTCCAATCAAAACTTAAAGCCAATTTGAGCTGCTATATAGCGGATTCTAAATTAATTACATACATTTTTAATTAGAGTGCTTAAGAAATCTGAAGAGCATATATACTATAAAGAGAGAGGGAGACAGAGAGAGAGAGAGAGAGAGAGCCTTGGCTTAGCTGAGAAAAAAGGAAACCAAAACTCAACTTGTGGAAACTTTTTGCCAAGGCGAACACAAAAGGCAGGCAGAGCGAGAGAGAGAGAGAGAGAGAGAGTGAGGGGCGGACGGACGTCGATTGGCTTGGGGTCTGCGTATTGTCGGGCATAAACTTTTATCGTATTGATTGATGATGTGTAATATGCGCACAAAGGCTAATAGAAATTCAGCTTAAGCGCATTTTCACACACAATAAACTTCAAATAAGCAGCAGCACAAGATATTTGCCAGACAACACAGTCAGAAAGGGATCTACACGAGTTCAATTGACTACAGCAGCTCTCTATCTCCCTCTCTCTCTCTCTCTCTCTCTCTCTCTCTCCCTCTTTCTTGTGCCCTTTGCTGGCGATTGAATGTCACACGTCATAAATTATGCACAACAAAACTGAAATTGACTTGGACAACGGCTATAAAATACAAAACTTCAGATTTCCACACACATCACACACACACACACACACACGCACACACACACATACATAAATAATAACAAATTGCTTTTGCTTGATAACAAACTTGTCGTAGAGCGATTCTAATGCTCTGTTAACAAAGGTATTTCATAAATATTTGACCAATTCGCTTTGCATTGAGGATGAGTGCATAGCAAATATATATCTGCGATTATATAAGGACTAGCTAAAAGGATATTCCTGGAAATTCTATATGGAATGGCTAGAGAGAGGAAGGATACCCCAACATACCATTGCAGATGGCATAGGTAGGCGCATAGCAGATGTACATAGCTGAGATAAGAAGAAGAAGAACTTAATATGTGCAAGGGATTGCCGGAAATAGGTGCTTTTATTTCTTTCAGTTGTCGAAATGCTTGTTATCTCATCAGAATCTATTTGAACTACTATGGAACAACTAAATAGAGTACCTAGCTCTAAAGATGGAGAATGAGACTCATATGCAAGCAAAGCCTGTCCAAAGATTTAAGAGCAGACGCCACAAATTTCCATGTCCTTTGTTATCAAATGCCATTCACTAGATATTATTGTATACTATAAACCATATATAGCTGGCATAGTAAATAGAGTGTATAGCATTAGCATTGCTTGTATATGCTAAACAAAGCCCTGACTCCTAGCAGAACAAAGACTGTTCCAGTTTATTAGCTAACCCTGGAGCTAACACCTGTTCAGATAGAGCAGAGCACAAAGGGAGCGACCATAATCAAATACAAAGCCCTAGACGAATTGAAAATGTGCCTGGTCTAAAGCCAACTTTCACTTGGTTATGAATAAGGCAAGCAGAAGCAGCGTCCGTCAGGTTTCTCCTGGCTTCGAGTGAGCGAAAACTTGATTTTAGCAATTTTCAAAAAATATTCAACTTGGTTTGCATTTAAATTTAATACCCTGCGCCAGCCATAAGCCGGGTATAAGTTTCACAGGCCATGCCCCGAGCTGCTAATTAATTCAACTTAATTATGTGCCAACAGAACTTGCCAACGGCAGGCAAAGAGAGAGAGAGAGAGAGACAGAGAGAGGGGCAGAGTATGGGCCATGTTGGGCATGCAGTGAAGCATTGCTGACTGGACGATTAAGCTGCAAAATGTGATTATCACGTACCTGTCAGTCTATTTACAGTGCGGCATGTGTAGCTTTTGTACGCATCATTGGGCCCCGCATTATTTATGTACAATTCGCCGTTGGACAGGACCGTGTACTTGCCGCCGATGTCCGTGTTTGGATACAGATGCATGCCGGTGTCCTGCACCCAGGCGGTGACTAGCACAAACTCCGACATGTAGCTGGGCACCTGCACGGAGAGTGAGAGAGAAACAGAGAGAGAGAGAGAGAGAGAGAGAGAGAGAGAGAGGGGGAGTAAGTAAACTTGTTCAAGTTAAGCAAATTTGATCAGCTCGAGTTGAATTTAATTTGCGTGCTTAATGCATTTTGTGGCCTTTCGCTTTCAGCCGCCCTCTGCTCCTGCTCGCTCACCTGGCATTTCAGCACGGCCGTGTTGCCCGTCATCACGTACTCGTCGTGCACCTGCACCGTATACTTCTGGTTGACAACTGTAAAGAAACAACAAACAAACAACAAAACAAATGTTGAAGAATATTTTTTTGGCTTTTAAAATTTCTGTATAAATAAATTGCGCATACGCCGCGTGCACACGGCATAAATCAAGCTAACAATTATGTTTCGCTTTTTATTAGCCAGGCCGACATTCATTTTTTGTTTTAATTTTGATGGCCAGAAGGCTTAGCCCCGTCACCACGTACCACCACCACCACCACCTCACCTCGCCCACCTCGCCTCGCCCAGTTTGACAGTGAAAATATGTCGCCCATTAAACAGGCGACGACAACCACATCGAGACCTTTGTCAACCCCCACACACACACGCACACCCACACTCACACACACATACAGCCACACACTCGCACATGTCCAGCAGATTGTGACACTTGGCAAAAGTGTGACCGTTTGTCAGCACTTGGACCCCAACTCAGCTCAAAATTGGTTTCGCCAAATTTCGGCTAAAGTTTTTCCTTTTTTTCGTGTACCTTCTGTCAGGCCACAGCGCAAAATTAAGAGTGACAAGGATTCTAAAAACAAAGCCGAGCCACTGCACAGTGGTGCACAAATTAATGAGATTTTGATGGGGCTAATTATGAAATTGGAGCTAAAGTTTTAGCATTACCAGATAGCGGAATATGCTAAGTTATTGATACAGTCGAGTCTCGATAACTTGTACCTCATTAAATGTCAAAGCTTGTGATAAATGGAAAAAAAAAAATTCTCGATAATTCTAGATAATTTGAATTTCTGTGAAATCGAGAAACAAAACTGATACCCTTGACATTTCGAATAATCGAGACTCGACTGTATAAGAATCGATATAATCTTATATTTGATCATTTAAGAGCAGGAACGGCGATATATAAATATATACAGCTGTTATGATGATACGCTTAAAGCATCCAATGAAAGTATGGATTAAAATCGATATCTAGAGCTATCGAAAAAATAATAAACTAGTACAGTGATCACATACTAAAAGTATTTATTTGATTTATTATAATTTTTTGTTTCATTTATATTATTTATGTCATATTAATTTACTTCTGCAGGTATATGAAATGAGAAATATTTCTTTGCATCTTGAAATATACAAATATATATTTCGCATTTCTTATAGCTGCAGAATCACAAACAGAAAGTCTTTTGCATTTGTGGTTCATATGGAGGGACGGAGAGACTTGCCTCTACTCAGTTGAACTCAAGATGCTTGTCCTGATCTTATAAACTATTTACACTGAACTTTCATTTTTAATTTATTCAGGTTATAGATCTTTAAGCACTTGAGCTCCTTGATTCATCAGGGCAGTAAACCGCTTTTCGCTTTCATTCCACTGTGCACAGCGGCTGGCACATGTTAACCACGAACTGCCACGCCGTCGCCGTCCCTCCGCTTTCCCCTGCGCCCCCTCCCACACCTCGTCGCACTGGTGTTGGCATTTTGTAAATTAATTAAGATGGACAAAGGCAATTTTGTGCACGCGTCACTTGAAAAGTGTTTGGAAAATGCGATTCGCGCCTCAAATGCGAATAAGCAGCTTAAAGCAGAGCCTAAAAACTAACTGTATATAATCAAGTGTGTGTGTGTGTGTGAGTGTGTGTATAAGCTCTCTGTGTGTGCGCGTGTGTGTGAACTCTTTTTAAATGGCGCTCACGAATTGTTTTTCTGTTCGCTTAACTTGAATATGCTAAAATTGGATAAAGTTTAATTTGAAAAGTTGTTGTTATTATTTTGGCAGTTGATTTTACTTTACTTCTACTTGCTTGCATTCTATTTTTATACTTTTATGTTTCGCTTTGTTTTCCATTCCATGGGCATGAAAAACTGGAAAAACTTTGTGACAATATTCCATTATAATTTCTCTGACCAGCGCGACGGCGACGGCGGCGACGACGACGCCGACAGCGGCAGCGGCAGCGGCTGCTGCTGTTTGCAGTTGAGTTTATGCAAAAATTTTTGTATTTCTATTGGGGGTTCAGGGCTTAATGCACAAAGGGGGTATATTAGCTTTAAATACCTCATACAAAATGGGAGCTTAAATGTGAATGACATTATTTATTATGATTCAATTAAAGCAGCTTAATAAGTGTCTATGCATTTCTCTAGTTAAAAACTGAAACTCAATGGGCTTCCAATTGGAAAAACAGTTGAGGCTAATTAGATTAAATTGTCTAGCTCAGCATGCCATCAGATCAGCTGAATTCTCTTGTTAAAGCAGAAGTTGACCAAATGATATCCAATTGGACTCCTGTTGTCTCCAATTGGATTAATTGATGCAACTCAATATGTTGTTCATGTTCATGTATCAACGAAGTCCAATATGCATTTCTCTAGTCAAAGCTGAAAATGCTACGTTACCCAATTAGACATTTGATTCCAATTAGAAAGAATATGAATGCCTTAATTGGAGAACTGGAGATATAGTCAGCTCAATCTAAGCTTGCCTTTACATAACGAACGAGCATTAGGCAGTCGGCTAAGCCAACTCGAACGCTTTGGACTTTCTTCTCTTCAGATCTTCATTATTTGTATTGCTGTATAGAAGCACAGAGACTGGTCAGGGGTCAGGGGTCAGGGGTCAGCACAGCATTGCGCTTGAGTTGTTGCAGCTTGAGTTTTCATTTTTTCCCCCTTTGTTCAGATATATTTTTGTTTTTCTGCTGCATAGTTTTGGTAATTTAAGCAAAAGGCAAAGTTTTGTAAAAAATTTTGTAGCTCTCAAGTTGCAGTCGGAGGAGGGATGAGGCATGCGGGGCGTGGCATGTGACAACATTGTGCGGCAAAGGGAACAAGGACATGAGCAGGACAGCGCTGGCTGGGAATACTAAGCTAAGTTTATAGATGCCAGACAAAGTAGCTGCAGAGGAAGGGGAAGCGGGAGAGGGGGGGGAGGAAGTGGAAGAGTGCAGGCCGCTAGGCGGAAATTCATTTCCGTTTTGTTTTGTGCCTTCTCTCTCACCCTCTGCTCTTCTCTCTCTCTCTCTTTCTCTGTGTATGTTTGTGGCAAACTTTTTGTTGCACAAATTTATGTTTATGATGTGCGCCGGCGGAAAGATGCTTTCGCTTGGCCGCTGCCAGTCTTGGGCTCTGATTTGCCGTTATTGTGCCGAGCGAACTATTAAATTGTCGTCTGCATGCTGAAGGGGCGTGGCTGGCAGGGGATGCTCAGCGATGTGCATTCAACTAATTACGAACAAATTACGCAGGTTTCATGCAACAAGGGCAGGTGGCAGGGGGCAGGGGGCAGGTGGCAGCAACTGCAGCGCCCCGGGCAACTTTGTGGCTCAATCAAAAAACTTTGATAACTCGGAGACAGCGAGACAATGTAAGCTGTGTGTGAGTCTCTCGCTCTCTGTGTCTCCCCCTCCCACTCTCCCTCTCTCTCTCTGTGTGTTATTGAAATGCAAAAGTGCAAGCCAAGTCGCAACTTTGTGGGGCAACATCATTCATCAGAGTCTCTGACGACGTCGTGTCCTTGCCCTGTGGCTTTTGGCGGAATCAAAAGTTTTGCGCTCTGCTGCCAGCATTTGCCGAGCAGCCCTCGCTGCTGCTCTTTGTTCCCCTTGCTGGACTAATTACACGCACTTAAGTCAACCAGCTTGAAGGCCACGCACGCTGCGAACTAAGCGCTGGCAATTAAATAACACAACTGCTAAACGCTGGACCACGAGACAACGACAACGACAACGAGGCGCCGATAGACAAAAAGTCAACTGCACACGTTAGCTGGCAAATTAGTGGAGCGCCCCTCGCAGCGGGACTGCGACTGCGGCTGAAGCCCCTGGGCAACTTTTGCAAATTAGGCAAAACGTTTTGCGCCAAATCTACGCGCTGTCAAATTGCTCAAGCGTAAAGCGTTGCGGGCTACTCGGCTAGAAAAAGCGCAGGAGCACACAGCAAGAAAAACAACATTTTTCCACACACACACACACACAGAAAGAAACAAACAAAGCGACCGCAAATAAAACAAAGTTGGAGCAGACAAAGTTGCAAAGGCGCGATTGATGGATACCCTGCAATGATGCGTGGACTGCACTCAAGCTGATGTCTGATTCAGTTTTTGAGAAAACTCACTGACTCACAAAAAAAAAAAAAAAAAAATGTATTATTTAATATATTGATCTTACCCAAAAATTGTTGATCTGAATACCTTCTAAGCTTTGTGATTGTCAAATTGATTGATTGTAAGTGGAGTCAGAGATCAATAGTTACTACAATGCGACGTAAGAGCCTATCGAATATGGAATCAATGAAAAAAGTAAGCAATTTCTCAAGCATAGTTGATGTAGTCTTTGTCGATTAAATAAGCATGTTTAAATAATATCGATAAATATAGATTGTCGCTTTCACTATCACTATCATATATACAAATTAGTTATCGATAACAGTCATTCACTATAACACTTAAAAGCTCTACTTTAAAAACTCTACTCTACTTTTAAATAATATCGATCAATATCGATTGTAGCTTACACTATCGCTTGCATATAATTGGTTATCGATAACAGTCATTCACTATAAGTTTGAAAAGCTCTACTCTACTTTTAAATAATATCGATAAATATCAGTTGTAGCTTGCACTATTACTATCATATATACAAATTAGTTATCGATAATAGTCATTCACTATATCACTTCAAAGCTCTTCTTCAAAGCATTTCCCTACTTTTAAAAATATTGATTAATATTGATTGTGGCTTGCACTAATGCTATCATATATACAAATTGGTTATCGATAACAGTCATTCACTATAACACTTAAAAGCTCTACTTTAAAAACTCTACTCTACTTTTAAATAATGTCGATAAATATCGATTGTAGCTTACACTATCGCTATCATTTACACCAATTGGTTATCGATAACAGTCATTCACTATAAGTTTGAAAAGCTCTACTCTACTTTTAAATAATATCGATAAATATCGATTGTAGCTTGCACTATTGCTATCATATATACAAAGTGGTTATCGATAATAGTTATTCACTAGCTCTACTTTAAAAGCTTTACCCTACTTTTAAAAATATTGATTAATATCGATTGTGGCTTACACTAATGCTATCATATATACAAATTGGTTATCGATAACAGCAACTGCCTATCACATAAAAGCCCTACTGCATTACCCACTATTCTTCGCCCTCTGCTATTTCTAAGGGGTATATGAAGCCCGCTACTTGGCGTATACGCAACGTTGTGCTGACTTGCTGAAAAATGACCGGCGGACGATGAAACTTTGCATGTAGCAAGAGCTGCGTATCTAAAAACACACTTAGGCACAAACATATATATATATAAATATATATGTATACATATATAAATGATTGTGTGTGTGGGGAACCCTAGCATATCTAAGATCTTTGCGGTGGCGACTTTTCTATTTGTTTTTGCTTTCAACTGTTTTCTTTGCCATCTCTCTCGCCCATCTATATCCCTCTCCCTTTGTGTGTGTGTGCGCCTGTTAATTAAACGGAGCAGCCGCCGCAGCAGCCCCAAAAGTCAAGAGTCACGAGCTTTCCCTTTGAGAGTTTTATCTACGCAACTGGGCATTTTATATGGCATTCATAGGTTTTATGGCCAGTGCTAATTGTTGTTTTTGTCTGTGGCAGCATTCACTGTAGTTGCCTGAAGTGGCAGCAGTTGGAGCAGTTGAAGCAGTTGGAGGCCAAATGAGCCAGAAAATCTATGCGACAAGCGATGCCAATCAAAGTGATTGGCTTCGGCTGGCACAACGGGTGGAGCCGCCGGCTGGACTGCCTCATTAATGCACTTTAATAAAGCCCTCGCCAAGTGCCTAATGAATGACAAAGTTTCGCAGCTACTTGAAACTGGACAAAAATTAAAGGAAACTAACAAAAATAGAGTAGTTTGATAAACTTTATTTTTGGTGAGGCGAGGAGGGGGGTAAAGAGTTGCGGAAGCTGCGAGTTGAAAAGTTTTTTGTTGTTGTTATTTTTGTATTCAAGGAAGCAAAAAATTGTGCTTCGAGCTGCGCCAAATGCAATCTTTATGGGGAGTTTTAATGTTTGAGTAAATTAAGAGGCACTTCTCTGCGATTCTCAGTAATTAGAGTAGAGCGAGAAGAAGGAGGGGTAATAAAAAGAGATGAGAAAATGAAAGTGGATTGAGAATACGAAGAGAAACTGAGAAGAAGCTGAGGAGTAGGAGCATGTGAGTGAGAAGACTAAGCAGACAAAATAAAATTGTAAAGAAGTAGAGAGCAAAAGGAGAAGTGGAAGAAGGGAGGAGATAGAGATGTGGAAGATGTAGAAGAAGCAGAAAAAGGAGTGGAAAAGGATGCAGAAGAAGAAAGACTATTTATATTTATAAAATTTAAAGGACAGAGGAAGCCCACAGGAGGAAAACGAACCGAAAGGAAAGAGAAAATAAAATGAGATCGAAAGGGAAAATAAAGGAAAGAAAAGTCAAAGAAGAAGCAGAAGGAAAGAAATAATGGAAAAGAACAAACAACAGAGATATGAAAAGCTGGATGAGAAGAGAAAAAAACAAAAAAATTATGGTCAGGATTCACATAGACAATCTAATGAAACATTAGAAATATTCAGACTTTACATTTCTTTAAAAAAAAAAAAAAAAAACATAATGATTTTTCGGAATGTGAGCGAAACGAGTTCAGGGAGTTACTAAAGCACATTTGCCTCTCTGTCTGCGTCAACCCAGTTGCCGTTAAATGAAACTCACGGCGTAGTTAAGGCAACCAGCCGAAAGAGTCAGAGTCAGAGTCAGAGACCGAGCCAAAGCCAAAGCTAGAGCCAGAGTCAGAGTCAATTCTCGCGCTTGGGCGCCAAATTAGCGCCGAGCTTAGGGCGGTTTATTGGTGGCGGTGGCTGTAATCCGGCAGAGCTCCCCCGCTCGCCCCCGCTGGCCCACGCTCTTCATCCCGTCAACATTTTTGGCAGCAGTAATTAAAACTTGCGTTGGCTGCTGCTAGGCGCTGCGTTACCAAAACTTTGCAATTAAAGCGAAAGTTTTTTCAGTTTGTATTTTTCATTTTAGGCGCGCCCAGCTGAGTTGGCGAAAATCAACTGCCGCAGCGGCAATAGAATTATACGTAAATTAATTTCAAAATTTGTTAAATACACTCGCGAGCCACTTACCGCCGCGCACGTGCACCTCCCGGCTGAGCACGGTGCCGACCAGATTCCGTAGTTTGCATCTGGGGAGAGAAAGTATCAGATATGAAGTATACGCACTGTGCTGCGCGCGCTCAGACTCACCTGTAGACGGTGGCGTGCACCTCGTGGCGATACTTTTCGGCCGTGAACGGATAGAACATCATGCTGCCATTGGACAGCTGGAAGACCATGTCCTGCTGCGGCGGTATGGGCGTCCATTCCACCTAGCGACAAGGGGGCGTATTAGTTATTTTCTCTTACATTCATTTTTGGTCAGCCCTGTTCGGGCAGTCAATTAACTTGGAAATGAGCGCCAGACTAAAAGTGGCATGCATAATTAAGCAGGCGAAAGCGGACAGGAAAACAGCCCCTCCGAAAGTGCCACGCCCATTTTATACACTTAACACAAACCTCTGGTGGGGGACTGCCATGGCCGGAGCACTCTATCAGGCCGCCCGAATTGTTGGAGAACTCAACACGATGCGGCGGCTCGTGCAGAAATATCGGTCCCTGCAGATCCAAGCCATGCACTGCAAAGCTGCTCTCAGCTGAAAGAGAGAGAGAGAGAGAGAGAGAGAGAGAGAGAGAGTGAGTGAGATGGAGTGAGTGAGGGAAATGTATTTAGTTTGGCAGGAACTCTGGCTGCCGCGAGCGTGTAATGCACGAGCGGCCAAAGTTAATTTCAATTTCGTTTAAGCCGCAAACTTTTCTGGCCAAAATTAAGTGGCAGTGACGTAGGCGTTGGCTGACTGACTGAGGGCCCGGCCCTGCGGCTTGGCCTAAATTTTAATGAGCATCGCTCGTGGCCCACAACAAAGGCACGCACAAAACGAAAAGACAATTGCTTTTTACCTGTGGCCATCGCTTTGCGGCTGGCTGGCCGCCCAGGTGTAGCTAAGCAGGTGTGCCAGCATCTCGGCCAACTTGCGTCTTTCCTAATTGCTCTGACGCCGCCGGCGGCCAAAGCATTGCATAATTTTTTGGGGTGTGTTTTAAAGGCGCTTTCGATGCGGCTTTTATGCCATATTTATTATTCACTTGGTAGTCAAGGCAGTCGAGGGGGCGTGGCGCCTGCCTCTCCCCCTCTGTGTGTGTGTGTGTGAGAGTGGGCGTGTGTCAAGCTATATTTGCATTGCGGCTCCCTGACAACTTGAGGCGTTGCCTCAGCAGTGCAGTGACCCGTTTTTATGCCACACAGCAACTCGTGTAGATAACACATACATTTTTTTCCTGCTTTTTCACATTTTTATGCCCAGCAACTGCATGAATAATTTAATTATATTTAAAAAACTACTGGACTGGAGCGAGAAAATGCGACATTTATGAGCTGGTAAAATAATTTCGCTCGAATTTAGCCTTTTTTTGGGAAGAGGCCAAAGTCTGAATTGAATCAGAAATGTTGCTTTAAGTTGCGGAGTTTCCGTAGCAACGTTAGTTTCCATAAGCAACATCATTGGGATTAATTAGGGAACATTGGAAATGGATTTTAGGCTGAATTATTTGCATAGAAATTAATATAAAATTCACTGGAATCGCAGCGAAGTAGAATAGAAAATAACAATAATGAGGTGAAATATATTTTTAGTGTTGTCTAAGAGGAATTTCAACATCAAACAGAAGTATTATAATGTCTAATCACCAAAATAGATTTTCAATAATTAAGAAAACTCTGTGAAGCTAAAAATAAAAATAGAATTGTAAAGAAAATCCTTTGTAATTCACACAGGAATCGGAATTTCCAGCGAATTCGCTGGGAAATGGTAATTGAGAGCGCCACATGGAAGTGGAGCATTTTTGACAGCAGCCGCAAAGTATGCAGCACTAAATTTGTAAGCAATTTTCAGCCGCAGCAATAAAATGAAAAATTGTTTTGTCAAAAAAGCCATTGGGCAAGAGATAACGATAGAGCATTGGAGAGTGGACCACACACACACACACACACACACAGATAGACAGAGGCAAGCAGACTTCAGCCAAGTTGCCCCCAAAAGCCCAAGCCGAAAGTGTTGCAAACTTTGTGCCACTTTCGTTGCGGTACTCGCAGAGTGTGCCTCTCTCTCTGTGTGTGTGTGTGTGTGTGTGTGTGTGTAGCTGTCAACTGCAATGCCCAAAGGAAATGCGGCGAGCTGGGCAAAAATTGTTAGTGAAAAGTATAAAGTGTTTGCCACAAGTTGATGCCACAGCGGGCCAGCACATTAAATTTGCAGTTTTAGTTTTTTAAGTCACTTACGATAAAGTTTTAGTTTTCAGCTGACGTCGCTGCCTCTGCCGCTACTGCTGCCTCTGCTGCTGCTGTTGCAACCAGAGATTTTGCCGTGGCGACGCAGTCTAATGAAAATGAAATTTGTCAGCTTAGGCGAGGCAGCTGAGCTGAGGGCAGCTGTCGGCTAATTGAAGACGAACAAAACAAACGCCAGTTGAAATGCGAGCCAAAGCCAGTTTATTTATGTGGCAAGCAAAGGGCGTGCTGCCAACAAAGCCAGCGCTCGGATGCGATCAAAACGTGCCCCATATAACAACTCCTCTCTGTGTGTGTGTGTGTGTGTGAGTGTGTGGCTGATGATGATGGTAATGTAGCTGACTATCTATGGCTCTGTGGCACGTCTGTCTTTTGTATCTGTGTGTGTGTGTGTGTGTGTGTGGCATGTGGCACTGACAATGCGGCATAAACGCAACACAATGACCGTCTGATAAACTCGATAAGGTTTTGCTCGTGTCTGTCGCTCCTCGCCCGCCCGCTCGCCCGCTCGTGTTGCATGTTGCGCGCGCCTTTGTTGCTGCCACTTTGCACATAATTGAATACACGCCGCACCATTTGTCAGCGTTGTCAATCAAAATGGCCAAAGGACTTTGAGGAACAGCAGCAGCAGCAGCAGCAGCAGCAGCTGCCACGCCCACAACTCAACTCGAATCAATTATATGAGAGGGATGCAAACAGAAAGAGAGAGAGAGGGAGAATGAGATGCTATACAAGTGCGAGCCTTGCCAGCGGCAGGCAGCGCTCATCATTATCACGGTTCATTAAAAACTGCTGGACGGAAATGACTGGCAGCTAAAGAAGAGGAAGAAGCAGCAGCAGCAGCAGCAGCAGCAGCCGCTATGTAACGACAGACATCACTGCCAGACAAAATGCAAATGAGCAGCAGCAGCAGCAGCAGCAGCAAATCGCAACCTGCCTCACTTCAGCTCAGCTTCCCAGCAGCAGCAGCAGCAGCAGGAGCAGCCCCATTTGCAAGATGCCCATTTAGATTTCTATTCAGGAATGCAGCCATTCCAAATGGCAGCGCTGCCTGAAAGAAAGTCGTTTCGTAATTAAGAAGAAAATCCCGGCAAGTGAAAACAAATGAAAGAAAAGAAAAAGAGCGAATGGAGCCATGTTTGGGGGTGTCAAATATGAAATGCTCAAGCGAGCAGTCTTAAATGGAAGATGTGGGTATACACGGGCATGCGAGGAGTGGATGGAGCTGGAAAGGATATTGGACGCACAGCTAAGTAGCTACTAGAGCTGAGTCAGCAGATTTCTAAAGCTGAGAAACTAGCTAGTGGCAGATTATTGATTACAAAATATTGCAGGAGGCTTTTATTTCTTAGCTTTATTTCCACACGTCTTGTCTGCTCAAAATCAAACTCAACTCTCTCAGCTTCAACTCAGCTCTGGCGATCATTCTCTTCTTCTGCCATTACTCATTATGGCAAGTATCGACCTCCTCAGCCATCGATATGGTTAACTATCGATAGACGTGTAGCTATCGATGATTAACCATATTGCTGGTTCCTTAAACCCTAAACTGGCCTGCTACAATTCATAACTTAAAGTATTGCGGAACCCATTCTTGACATTTCTGCCAACGCTTATAAAAAAATCCATATACTACTATTCATATATACTTTCTGAATGCTGTGCCTCATTCTGAGTTATGTAGAGAAAGTAGAAGCAATAGTCTTGAAGAGCAACACGGGATAGTCTCTGCGTATTACCATACAAACTCATTTCAGAGTAGATACAATATTCAATTCAACAAAATGATATAACGCCTTCCCATGCTTATCCAATTCAATTTACACTTTACAACTGAGATTCTGAAAGTCGATTCAGCTATAGTCCGTTTCGCGATCAACTCAAATCCCATCTAGTTATAGACATTTACTGTTTGTATTGCATTATAAATGCTGCTTGAATAAATTGGACTTTTCTTTCGCTTAGCATAATGCGCGCTGTAAGCGTATTTTAACGAGCCAGCGGGCACATCTTTAATTTCCAAGCAGAAGTCAGGAAAAACTGTAAATAATGAGAAGCGCTGGGGCTTCAAAGCTCAACTAAATCAAAAACGCTTAGGAGGCGCCCAACCAACACAGAGCCGACAGCAGCCAACAGCCAGCAGCAGCCACCCTTAGCCTTAGCCAGCAGCCCCTAAATCTTAAAGAAGTGCTTTATTCAACGTCGAGGGCAACGGCAACGGCAACGGCAACGGCAACGGCAGAGAGCAATAAAAACCAGCGACAAGTTCGCAGCGTCAAAGTTTTTCCGTGCAGCATTTAAATGAAAACGCAATTTCCAGAGTCGAAAAAGTAAAGTGGAAGAGCAAGAAGAAGAAGAGCTGAGGAGAAAGAGCTAGAAGCAGCTGGAGCAGCAGGAGCAGGAGGAGCAGGCGCAGGACACGTTAAAGCTGATTTGCATAAGGTACGTGAGTGAAAGATGTTCCAAGGCTTTTGTCTGCTGTCAAGGGGCCCAATAGGAAAAGGCAGTGTTGTCATTGGAGCGGGGCTGTGGCGGGGCGGGGCGGGGCGTAACGGGGGAAATGGGGAAATGGCTTGACAAATATAAACAGCAGCCGAGGCGCAGCGTTGCCATTTGATTGAGGCACTGGCCCCAGCTTTTCACATTTAAAGCAGGCAACTGGCTGGCTAAGCAGCTAAAGCTGTAGCTAGGGCCGCAGGAGTCAGCTGCCTCGTCCTCGCCACGCCTATTGCCCGTTGCCCACCGCCCAACGCCCACTCGTTTCAAGTGCACGCATTTTTCTGCTTAAAAGCCTCGACTAATGCGAGGCGTCTGCTTCAGTCTAGCGTTCCACTGCCTAAAGCCCCCCAGCCCCATGTCTCTGTCTCGACGCAACAGAGCGTAACGGTATTTGTATATACATCTATGTCCATGTGTGTGTGTATGTGTGTATGTCCATGTGTGTGTGTGTTAGCAAAGTGTATTTGCTTAGGTCATATCACGCACAGCGCTGCCGGCTCCTTGACTTTATTCAGCTGTTGCCGCTTCGACGCAAACACAGCCGCAGAAAACAGCTGAAAAGCTGAACGACTAGCAGTTACCCTGTACATAAGTTGACATGTATGGCTTACAGTTAATCTTAGTTTTTACTTTTGCTTGTACTCTGTCTCTTATTTCAGCATGCCCCATTGCTGTTGGCTATTTTTACAGGGTATACGCAGCGCATAGCTGCCGAGCCGCCTGCCTATTGTTGCGATTGAACGAAAACATTTTAATGCTACAGCTGAATTTTCGTTATTGACTAAGCGCAACTGTTGTTGCTGCTGCTGCTGCATGTTGCTGTCGTGCTGTTGCCAGTTGTTGTTGTTGTTGTTGCTGCTGCTTTGCGCACTAAAGTATGCAATTAAATTGCAGCTGCTAAAAGTGAAAAGCATTTCAATTAATGTTGCAGACATTGCTGCTCCAGCAGTTGTTGCTGTTGCTGTTGCAGCTGCAGTTGTTGCTGTTGCTTCACTAATGAGCGCCAACTTTAAAAGTCACAACGGCAACTGCAGACAAAGGCGCACGTCACGTTGAGCTGTGCCATAAAACTGAATTATTGAAAAGCACACGTTTCACTTTTGTTTGTGTTGTTGTTGTTGTTGCAGCTCAAAGAAACGAAGTCAACAGCAGCAACTGCAGCAGCAACAACAATGGCTAGGCTTTGTATGCCTCGCGGCAACTCGAGGCGGCAGCATCATTTACAAGCCAACTTTCTGCCCCTGGCGTGCACCAACACTTCAGGGCACAAAGCAACAGCAGCAACAGCAACAGCAACAGCAGCAACAGCAACAACAACTGGGCTCAAATGTTAATTGCAGTTTTTAAGCAGACGCTAGACATAATTAGAGCTGCTCATTGTCTAATGTATCAGGGCATTTAGCAACCGAATATGCAACACGCCCAAGCAGCAACATACACAGCAGCAGCAGCAACACCAAGTTCAACAACACGCCCTCGAAATGTGAATGACCTCGAATGTCACATTGCAACACACACACACACACGCACAAGCTGAGGGCCAGTCGGTGGGCGTGGCATTTCGTCAGCAGCTCTACGGGCGGCGGCCAAGATTATGCAGCCTGGCTGACGGACCGACGCGCCGACGGACTGCCTGGCCTGAGCTGCCTCTGCTGTTTGATGAAACAAAAAGCGAGCAGCAATGGCAAAGCCAAGTAAACAGGCAGCAGCAGCAGCAGCAGCAGCAAGAGCGCCTTTTGTGGCATTGTCCAAGGCAGCGACAGCATGCAGCACATAATCAGCAACAAGCAGCAGCAACAGCAGCATGAAGAAAAGCCTAGACTGTCACAGTCAGAGACCAGCAACAGCAGCCAAAGTATAGGAAATAAAGCGCCTGCGGCTGCCAGGCAAAGGACCTGAGAGCTGTGGCAGGGGGTGGGGAGGGGGACACACGCTGTCGTTGATCTTTTGCTGATAACTTTGGCTTTTTGAGTTGAGCGCAGAGCACAGCACAGCACAGGAAAAAGCAAGAAAACACGCAAAAACAAAAAACCTGAAACAAAATGCAGAGCGAGAGGAGGAGAGGGGGACAGAAGGGGAGTGGGGGAGAGGAGGGGGAGAGGCCACACGCCCGGCTTGTTAGCCAAAGTGGACAAAGTGGCTGTGGAAATGTTGCAGGCGACAGCGCACAAAAGACGAGCCAAAGAAGCGACACTAGCAGAAGCAGCAACAGCAACAACTACAACAACAACAACAACAACATGTAACTGGCTACGCAGCTTAATTATTTGTAGCGCAGCGCCCGCAACCAAAAAGTGTTGCATGCTGCAAGGCGCCAGTCTGAGCTCAAGGATCAGTCGAACAGAAATTGAAAAGACGCAAGTGAGAGAGTGGCCGACAATCAGATACCCTGCATATCACATAAAGATAGATAGATATATATTGAATACTTTTACAGTCTGTCAATAAGGTAAATATAAATGTGAATCAAATAAAATATGCTAAAATATTTATGCAAATTTAGCTCGCAACTCTTCGCCCTTGTAGAGCCTGTTTTACTGAGTGCTTAAATGTCTGTCGCAAAACAAATTCATTTGATAGTCGCTCGCATATAAATGAACTATATATTCATATATTTCTCTAGTATATTTAATCCTACACTTTTCACAGAAATCAACAACAAATAGTTTGGCAAATATTACATAAACAATGGATTTCGCATCGCTGAAATATAAAATCAAGCTATTTCCCCCCATAATGTGTTGCATAATAAAATATATAAATATAAATTTATATAAATATATATGGTAGTGGGAGGTCCGCTTAAAAAGTATTCGGTATATATTTACTCATGAATATTTATTTAGATATTTCAAAAGCTCTATCAATGTTTAACTGTCGTAGTTTTGGTATTTTTCAGTCTTGGTATTTTTCATGATTCTTAATATATTATAAATTATACTTTAGATAAATATCGAAGCAGCAGATAAAAGTCATAAAAAATACCAATATATAGGTAATATTTCTTTCCTTCGAATTAGGAATACTTTTGGAACATCTCTCGTATATATATATATATATATATATATAAATTTACGTATATACAAAAATAATATATATTTTTTTTCTTTATCCATTTTTTCATAGAATTGTAGAATTGA
Organism: Drosophila arizonae; assembly: GCF_054131065.1. NCBI lineage: Eukaryota > Metazoa > Arthropoda > Insecta > Diptera > Drosophilidae > Drosophila > Drosophila arizonae. The sequence continues at coordinate 1,309,279 of NC_142924.1, read as the reverse complement.
CAGCAATTGTTGCCAGCGACACAGAGAGGGAGAGAGGGGGAGAGATTGAATGGTGTCTGTGGAGCTTTGGGACTGTGGCAATTGGTACTCACCTCGTATGATGTACAGGATCAGGACAGCCTTAAAAAGGCTGTGTAAATCCATTTTTTATGAGCACTAATGCTTTCCATTACATTTTTTATGTGTGAATTTTAAACGCCAAATTTCGCTGATTTTATTTTTGCTGTTTTTTTTTTATTTTTTGTTATTCTGTTTGCTTTATTTTTGTTTTCCGTTTCGCGATTTTGGCGTTGTTTTGCTTTTGCTGTGTTTCCCCTTTGCCGCTTGTTTGTTTGTTTGTTTATTTAATTTCTTTCTGTTTTGCTTGGCGCACACATGAACAGATTTGCGCTGTGATTGAAGCGTTTTAATGGCTCCGCGTCTGATATCGTCCTTTTTGCTTCTTCCCGTTCCCTTTCCCTTTCCCGTTCCCGTTACCGTTTCCGTTCCGTTCCGTTCCCGTTTCGTCTCTTTCGCTGTTTATTTACGTTTTACGCTCTGCGAAATTCATTAAAATCTTTAATGCGAGTGTTAGAAAATTCATTATTTATTTATGTGCTCGAAACAGCGCTCGGTGCGCTGAACTTTGAACCCATCTCGCGTTTTCTTTGGCCTTATGCAAATTCATTTTAAAGCTGCGCAGTCGAAGCATCAGCGCTGGATTTTTCTCATTTTCTTTTTTCGTTCTTCTTTTCTTTCGCAGCGCTTGTGATTTCACTTGACGACAGTCAGTCAACTGTCAGCGCAGCTATTAATCATGTCACACACACACACACACACACGCACGCAGAGGGGTGTGCAGATAGAGCGAGCTGCTTGCTCAGTGTATATAAACCACAGTTAATAGACGTTCTGTAGCAGTCGTAGGTGAAGTAACACCATTTCTGCCCTGGCCTCTCCCCATCCTCCCCATTGCCCAAGGAAGCGTAGCGCCACTTCTGAGAGCCTTGATCTCATACAATAGTCGTACCGGAGACCAACATTTGAGATCCGAGAGATCAAGCCAGCAGGAGCAGACTCTGTAGCGTACATGATAGCCTTTAACTGAAGACTACATGGATGCTTTCAGAGCTGCAGAAGTAACTCTGGAAGTAGTGGACACAAAGTGCGAACGACGCTAAGAGAAGAGATGACAACGGAAAAAAGAAAGAAAGAGAGAGATAATCAATCGAGGTACGATCAGACCCCAACCTGAACCATTTTAAAGCAGCGCAAGGCGCTCCAATTTAATGCGATATGTTTCTGTTAAACACACACACACATACGCACACACTCTCTCTCTCTCTCTCTCTCTCTCTCGTACACACTCACGCACAAGGCACTCGAGTCCGTTGCAAAGATAAACGAGCCAAAGGCAGGCGCGTTCCCCTTGTCACGCATTCATATAGAACTTTTGCTTCGCTTTATCCCCAATGCTTTTGCCTAGTTTTTCCTTCATATTCCTACATTTTTTTTTTTTTTTTTTTTTTTGTTCCATGGGCTGTTTCTGGTTGGCTTTTGCGGCCCCCTTTGAGCGCATTTTTATGCGCGCCGGCAAAAATTATGCATCAGCGCGAAATTGGAGCGCCATAAGTTGAGCTCAAGTGAACAGATATCAGGCTTCTAAGCCGCCCTATATGACTTGCCTGCGTGCCCCCCTGCCCCCTCTGGCCCCGCCTGCCCCTGTTCCAGCACTCCACTCAACACGTCTGCCGCTTGACATGACATTAACTTGCCCCGTGACCAGTCCAAAGCGAATCCAGTGACTGCTCCCCAAGGTAAGATCCTGTATGCTGCGCACAGCTGAAAGCGGAAAGCTGAAGAAAATATTCGTTGCGAAAAACTATGCAAAGGGGACAGACAGTTTGATAAGGAGCAAGAACAAGACGAAATGACAAAAACAAGGAAGCAGCAATGCGGCAATCGGCTGTACCCGACTGCGCCATACTCTGTCGACAGAAAGTCGCAATTTGAAAGCTGTGAATGGGATATAGACTGTTAGTTAACAACTGTGATCCAAACTGTGACTAGTAAGCCAAGACTGTGATTAATAAGCTGCAACTGTGACTTTCAAAGTGTTACTTAAGCAGTGACTTCTCAACTGTAACTTGAAAAAACCCGTTTATAATGTGATTTTCTATCTTCTCATTCCAGCTAACCAAATATACCCGTTTTCACTTTACCAACAGGACATCGAATGATGACAACTCCAAAGTTAAACCAATACACCCGCTTAGCATGTCACACACAGTGTATAGAATAAGAGAAACAACACAGTAAAACTGTCAATAACGATAAAGTGAACTCAACGACTGGAAATGGGACCCAAAACAACAACAACAAAAGCAACATTAACAACAACTACAAGAAGGAGAAGAAGAAGAAGAGCAACAGCAGCAGCAACTGTAGCAACTGTAGCAACAACAGCAACAACAGCAACAAAAGTGCCGTTTAAGCAACATGGAAATTATGCCCAGTGCGAATATCAACAGCAAACACGGTGCAAATCTTTTTGCTTTTCTCTCTCCACATATTTGGCACTTTTTTTATGTTTCCCTATATACTTCATTTTCATTTTTGTCTCCTTGTTTTTCGGTTTTTGGTGTGTAAAAATCATGACTTGGCAATTATGCGGCAAATGTGCGCACTGGGCATGCAGAGCGGCAAACAAAAGTCAGCCATAGATAGGGGAGAGAGAGAGGGAGTGGGAGAGAAAGAGAGAGGGGAGCTGCATAAATATTACGCATACGCCGCAGTGCACGGGCAACGTTTGCTAAATTGCTGGCAATTAGTTTCAAAGTGCGAGCACAACAAAACCAAGAAACAATGCAGAAAGAGAACAAAATAAAAGGCAACGAAAGCAACAAGAACAAAAAATGCGAAAATTATAGAAAATTGCAAGCCTAAGCAGATTTGCCTATGCAATTCGTGTGCAGTTAGGCGTGAAACAAGAGAGAGAGGGAGTGAGAGGCAGAGGGAGTGAAAGAGAGAGAGAGAGAGAGATGTGTAACTAAACAACTTTATGATGTTCCCAGAAAGCAATAACAGCTGCAATTCAACTTTTGAACTTCGGAAATATAAAAGAAGGAGCAAAAGTGAAGAAAATATATATATAAATATTAGTCAAATAAAGGAGACTGACAGAAAGAGAGAGAGAGAATACATGTGACGAATGGCTTCCTAGAATTGGACTTTTATTTAGCCAAATTTCTGCTCACTTTTCCAGAGAAGCCAATGAATGTGCCTTAGGGTCTATCAAAATACGACTCCCACAGTTATATCGATGCTTGACAGATTCAATTTGATCTGAGTCATTCCAGAAAAAGTTTGCAGCTGGTAAAATTATTCTAATCAGACTAAATCAAATATATATTTAAACTTTTAAAATTGCTTCAAGCTTTATAAATTATAAAAGCCCAAAAAGTTTATATAAGTCAACCTAACTTTAGCTTTGTTTAATTAATATCTACAACTAAATGAAACTGAAACTAAAATCGTTTCAATTCACCTCAATTCCGCCAACTTTCAGGCCTCGCACAAGCTTGGAATGCCCTTCAGGCTGAAAGCAATCGAAGACAATTTCCAGCTGTCCTCGTACTTAGCCCAGAGAGGGAATTGGAAAATTTATTTCCGCTTACAAGTGAGCAATCATTTCTTCATTTTTTTCTTGCCACAATTTCGTCAGGCTGCAGGCTCAGCTCCAACTCGGAATGACCAACGGCTGTAACATGAGACTCAGCAGTAGCTCGCACGGATTGATTGGAAGTCTTTGTAGGCTCAGGGCGTAAGTCTGTCTTTCGGCTGCTTGGGCTGACAAGTGAGCAGCTCTTATCGTTTTTATCGTTCCATCGTCGCTTGGCTTTGTAAGCGCTTCTTATGTCCATTTCACTTAGCTGCTGCTGGCCAAAGGCTTAAGCACTTTGCAGTCAAGTTGGATATATTTATGTTACACTCAACGCTGCCTCCGCGCTGCGCCTCGCTCTCTGACGGCCTGTCAGCGGCAATTTGTGCGCGCTGCCAAAATGAGCGCCTGCCTCAGACACATAGCGCTCGACTAGACGGGATGCACAAGACACGCACACAGACAGAGATAGAGAGGGGGGGAGCACACAGACATTGGCAATTTATAGACTTCGACACTTTGGGGAAAAATTGCTCAAGTTGGCGTCGCCTGTTGCCAAATACGTGATTTATTTTAATAGATAATCATTACGCCATCGATTCCGCTCATGTCCGAAACTCCATTTGCTCTGCTCGTGCCACACACACACACACACACACACACACACACAGCTTGTTGCATGCCACACATGTAGTACGTGCGTCAATAAATCAAAAGCAAATGGCTTTCAGTTTATTGTTTTGCGCTGCAGCTTGAGGAAAAAACTTTAGAAATTGCCACGGCACATTGCGCATACGCCGTGTGGGCCATGGGCCTTAAAGGCTCCACAGCCGCATGCTGCATTCCGTTGCACGGTTCATTCACATGGCAGTCGCCACGCCGCACACGTATTTAAATTGTGCCATTATGCACTCGAAGCCACGGCCCAGCCCACGCCCACTCAGCTCCCAGAGTCCTCTCTCACTAATGACTTTTTATGGCAGCAGCAGCAGCAGCGGCAGCAGCAGCCGGTTGCTGTTGCCAGCGCAAAGGGTTGCCCGCAAAAAATCAATACAATGCATGGGCCAGCGTGTCCTGGGCCAGGATAAAAACAATGCCCGGCTCGCTGCTGCCTGTCTGTTGCATTGTAACACTGGCCGACCGAGACGAGACGAGACGAGACCAGCGCAGACCAGACCGGATCGGAGTGGACGGACCACAAACAAATGCAGCCAACGAGACAAAACACTGCAACAACAAAACTGAGAGGGGATAAAAATAAAAACAAAAACAAACACGGAAAACAAGGCGAAAGAAAATCAATAGACCAAATGAGTGCAAAAGCGAGAAATCTGCCAAAACCGAGAGCGACGACTGCAGCCAGAGCAGGAGGCAGCAACAACAACAACAACAACAACAACAACAACATGTACAGCAAAATATTATATGCATATACTATAACTATATATAAAGGCAAAGCGAGAGCAGCGACACAGAGAGAAAGAGATATAGACTGGCAAATACTCTGTACTATAGATGAAAATTCCCCCTCTTTCTGTTTCTTTTTGGATCTCTATGTGTGTTCTTCTTCTTATATCTCCTTCTCTCTCTCTCTCTCTTTCTCTTCACTGTTATTCAAACTTTAAAACCTCAGCAGAGATTGCACCCGGACTCAGGCATACTTGCAGAGCACATCAAGATTATCCTAGCAAACCTTCTAAACATCTGATTATAGATCTTAAAGTATTTCCTACTTCATTCTTTCACCTCAAAGTAATTCAGTTTGCCACAGTAAATCAACCTTAGCCGACGAGTGACTACCCTTTGTAGTCATATTTATAATTACAGGGTATATAAATATGCAAATAAAACTTGGCTACTGGTACTCTTGTTGTTGTTGTTGTTGTTATTTTGGCTGCCTGAAGTGCACATAAAAATCATTTAAAAACAGCAGCGACGCCAGCTGCGCAGTCAGATAGAAGAAGGTTGGGCAGGAGCAGCAGCAGCAGCAGGTGCAGCCCCAAAAGGTAAGCCCAACTCGAGCAGAGGGGCGTGATGCCTGCCTCTGCCGCTGCTGCTGCCACTGCCACTGGCTTCTGCCCCAAAAGGGGTTCGCTGTGATTCAGTGCAAAAAAAATTGAGTTCAGCGTCGCCGTCGCCACACAAAATGGGTCTAAAGTCATAAACTTTTTGCTCATAGCAGCTGATGCCAGCATTGAGTAGCAGTAGTTGTTGTTGTTGTTGTTGTTGTTGTTGCTGTTGCTGCTCAGTGATTTTTCCTTGCCTTTGGCTTTTACTACGCCACACTCTGCTGGGCTTTTGTTTTTTTGTTTCCTTTTTTCTTCTTCTCTCATGACTAACGAGCAAAATATTGGGTTAAGTAAAAATGAGCAGGGGCTGGGCACCTGTGGGGGCGGGGCGAAAGCTATTGCCAAATATGCGAGCGCCCGGCTAAGCGCACAGTCGGAGGCAAATGTGCTGAAACAATATAGTTGTTGACATAATAAGTGCCTACCTGCTATATATGCTACTATGCGACTACCTGAGAGAGAGAGAGATAGAGATAGAGTATGGAATATAGAAGAGAAAGCCATTTAACTAGAGAACTTTAGAAGCGAACAGCGAACTTGAAGAGTTTTGTTTTTGCTCTATGCTGAAGCAACTGCAGCTCTTTGGGGGAATACCTAAACATGTCTTGACTTGACTTCACATCCAAGCTTCGCGCTCTCGAAATTCATCCCACTTCAAACTATTTCAGCCGAGAATGCAGCAGACGAGCATCACTGACTGCCTGATGCTCGCTCACTTGAAAATCTCAGGCGAAGGCGAAGGCGAAGTCTGCAGTAGCTTAGCTTGGCTCTAAAACAACAGATGGACAGACAGATGGACTACCAGACAGCAAATCAAATCTAACATAAAAGCCAATATACTCTGCTTCACTTTCGGAATGCCCATAAACATTATATGAAATGCCAAAGTTTTCGCGTCGCGCTGTCTGGCAGCAAACGCCTCTTGCTTGAGGCGTTCGTCTGACACCTCAGCTGAGGCCATGACACGCGTGCCCTGCCCCCTCCCTGCCCCTGCCCCTGCCCCTGCCCAGCCCTTCGCACATCAATCAAATGTACATAGACAGACATAAACGGAAATGCGAATATCTTAAATACTCGGGCGGCAGCCTGTGAGCTTTTGCGCTGAAAATGTCACACGCCAATCACAAAAATTTGTTTGCCAGGTCGTCGTTAGCAGCCAACAGATATGCCTATAAATACATGTATGTGCATGTCTTGTATATGTATTTACAGCTATACACAATTGGAATAGATATAATATGCATGCGGCGCAGAAGCAGGAGCAGGAGCGGGAGCAGGAGCAGGAGGAGCGCCCATTCATACATCATATTTAGATGGCGTCGACCTTTTTGGCCATTTGTTTTGTGCAACACTTTTTGGGGTCGCGTCTGTTTTTAGGCCGTCGCTTCTGACAGCCAATGCAGGGAGTGTTACGAGTTGGGTCTTTAAATAGAGAGTGAAAAGTTTGCTGGACTAGCAAATATCCTAACTAAGGGGAATGGAATGTAAAAGAGGATATATACGAAAAGAGAGCAACAGAAAGTAGTTGATATTTCAGGTATATAGCACACCTAAAAAAGGAGGAGTCTAGCCTACGATCATAAGCCTCTGCTAGAGAGACTGCTTCTGCTTATATGTAGCCTAAAGGATACGAAAGTATTCAGGAAACTATAAATCTATAGCTATATCAACTTATTGGTAGCACATTCCAAGTCCTTATGCCTCACTTCCCCTCTGTCCAATATACCCACTGCCATTATTTGGCTAGGGTATGCGAGCTGCAGCTGCCAGCTTGCAGGCAACTTTCAGTGCGCATATTTTGCTGGCGGCGCGAAAGTGATTTCTTAATTTGTTACAACAAACTTGGCAGTTATAAGAACTGACACACACTCACACACACACGCGCTAGCTACCCCTACTGTGCCTGTATGTGTGTGCGTGTTAAAGTTACATGAACTTTCTTCCGAGTGGAAGTTTCCTTTTCAAGCTCAGGCTGCCTGCGCTGTACGTGACTTTTGTGGTAAATGATGGATTAGGGTCGCCGCCCACCACCAACAACAACAACAACAGCAGCAACAACGACAACGACAACAACGAGGACAGTAGCAACAAAAAAAGTGAAACTTGCCGCTCAACTAATTAATGATAGCAACAACCGCAGCAACTGCGTCGCATTCGCAGCCTTTTTCCCTGTGTTTACTACGAAAACACTTTACATTGCGCATACGCACGTTGCGTATACGCAATGCGAGCCATTGCAGCTGTTGCCAAAAAAAACAGCAACGAATTGGGCTAGTAACTGGTTAAGCTGCTCCTGCTGCTCCTGCTGCTCCTGCTGCTCCTGCTGCTGCTGCTGCTGCGTACGATGCTCCAACACGAGCACGTAAAATTTAAATAAACCAATCCATTTATCCTTTCGTTTGCCGGCTGCAACAATTACTACGACAACTACTACGCCGACGACGACGCACATGGGCGGCCATTTTGTGAGTGCATGCGTGCGTGTGCATGTGTGCGTGTGTGTGTGTATGTGTGTGTGTGGTCACTTCCGCATGAAATACGAGCGATTTTTACTACACATCAGCAACAGCAGCAGCAACAGCAGCAGCAGACGACACACACTCTGCTCTGTTGTCCAGTGTGCGTGTGTGTGTGTGTGTGTGTGTGTGTGTATGCGGCAATCGATAAATTTCATGTGTGTGCCTCGTGTGGTATATAGTATAGTAGTATATAGCGTATGCATGCCGGCACAGACAGATTTATAGTTTGTCGTCTCATGGCGGCAACATTCAAAATAGTTGCAGCAGCTGCAACAGCAGCTCGTTCATAAAATCAATAGGCTGCTCCCACACTCTCTCTGCCGCTCTCTCTCTCTCTCACTCACTCTCTCGTTCTCTATCTGGTCTGCCGGCCGGTTTTGGGGATTATTTATATGCAGCATAGGCCGACGGCAGAGCCGAACTAAAGCCCCACTCCACTTGCAGTAAATAAGTCACTTGGCAGCTGCCAACGTCTAATTGCACGGAAAGCCAACAGCAGCAGCAGCAGCTCGACATAATGAAAGAAAATTTCAAATTCTATGCACACACAACAGCAGCAACAACAACAGCAGCAACAGCATATAAAATATATAAATTATATATAGAGAACAATACGAAACGAAACGAAACGAAACGAAACGATGTCAAACAATTAAATGGCAATTACGCCAAAGGTGAGACTCCTCCTGCCAAGCAGACGTGGCAAAGCGTCGCATTGCTAAACGTGTCTCACAATTTGCCAGCGCTCGAAAAGGATTCGAGTCGAGTTGAGTTGGGGCACTTAATGAGCGACACACGCGCGCCACACGGGCGCAGAAGAGCCCTTGGATTACATATGCTGCACAGGGTTCGAGAGGGCCAAGTGGAGCTATCTTAAGTAAAGCAGCATTTCAAAGACCTCCAATTAGAGCGCTGAGCTTAATCCAATTCAAGTTCTTGGCAAATATATATTTTTGTTGCGAGCAAACTCTTTGAAGCTTAACAATGCTTAGGAAGAATTTTTTTCTCTCGTGGAGAGAATCTTTTTTGGGGAATCAAATATTCAGTGAAAGGCAGAAGGATTATAAGCACATTTCGAAGGACTTGAAAAGCTTAAAGGACTTTAACTATTTCGGAATTCTAAGTCTGAGTCAAGCATTATAAATTCTGAGTTATTCGATGAAGTTTGGGCTCTCCTTATAATATAAAAAAAATAAACAGGCAGAATAAACTTTTAAAAATAATTTTAGCCATATAATACAGACAGTCTATAAAGCTGAAAGCCTAAAGTCGAAGTAAATCTTAAAACCGAAAAGGTTTCACGTTATTTAATAAGGCAAAGCTATGCTCAATTTCTATGATAATAAAATCTGTAATATATATATTTAGGTAGTTTTCATTTAAAATAAGGAAATATTTGAAAAGAAATTTAACTTTTCCTTAAGGAAAGCATTTTTCACTCTTCAGTATACTTTTAGCTACCAAGAAAAATTCGTGAATTTTACAGAAATTTCTGTCGTCTGTTCAATCTTAGCCACGTTTACAATGCCGCCACATTCAACTAGTGGAAGCGGCAGAATCGCCTTGACAAAAGCGCCGAACTCAAACCGCAAAGCAAACAGCTCAAGGCGCTGCATAAATAAATCACACACAACTTAGTCGATGTTCATAAAAAGTGCATTGTTTACACACTCCGGCGTAAGTTGCAGCGCGCAAAGTGAACGTGCCACATGCGGCAGCATTAAAAGTTCGCCTCAAACTTGAAAATAAAATCCATTAGAAGCGATTTTCTATTATTTTCTTTCTCTTTTTACTTTTTGCTTTAGTCTCTGAGTTGCGAACTAAACGAATTTGCATGCAATTTGCTCCGAAAATAACAAAAAAAAAAAAAAAGACACTTTGCACCTTAGCGCATTTACCAACACGGGCGAAAGAGTCCAACAAACTTCTTTTAGATTCTGCTTCTTCTTGTTCTTCGTGTTGTTGTTATTGCAATTCAATTTATTTTCAATTTACGGCTGCAGCATGGAGCACGAGCTGGCTAAAGTCTGGCCAAGCACCTTTCATTAGGCCCCAACTTTATCAGCGAAATTTTGCGCGTGAAGCATTTCCCGTTACTTGCCCTTTGCACTCGTTGTTGTTGTTGTTGTTGTTGTCCTGTTGCCGGGTTGCATGTTGTTTTACACTGCAGTTTCGCGTAGTATCTACACCAATGCACTCTCGCACACACACACACACACTCAAGCGCACACGCACGCACACACACGCACTCAATGTACATGGATAACTGCTGTTATTTACGCAGCGCGCACGTTGCCTTTGCTTTTGGCTTTGCTTTTGTTGTTACAGTTATTGTTATTGTTGTTGTTGTTGTTGCTGTTTGCCATTGCAGTTTGGCTGCCTATTGCACTTTGCCACCTCACACGCTCTTTCGTACACAAACGTTGACAGCGACAGCGCCGGCGCGCTCTCTACATAACGGTTTAGATTCAAGCGCTCGCTCTCTCTCTCTCTCGCTCACTCACTCACTCCTTCGTATGCAGTTGGCTGCAGTGCGAAAGGGAGACACAACTAACATACGCCGCTCTATGCAAATGAATGCGCTGCTGGGACCATGCACAACCGCACGCGAGGAACGTCGAACAGCAACTGAATTCGCATTGTGGCTGGCTCGAGATGTTGCCCGTTGCCATAGTCGCTGCCTGCCTGCCTGCCACTGAGTCCATCCACGTGGATGCTGGGCGCCAGTGCGCAGATGCGTCGTAGTAAAGCCCGTAGTAATTGGATGCTATTCGAATTCCATTCATGCCACACACACACACACATAGGCGCGCGCACACAGACACAGTTAATCGACTTTGGTTTGCTCTCACACACAATCGAGTCGATCACAGTGATCTGGCAACGCCAAGTTTCAAATTCAATCACATCGGCCCTGTGCAACACTAAGCAATTGTTTGTTTTCAACGCTGTTAACGACGAAATGTCAACGGATCATCGCAATGCTCAATTTTGTGGACACATTTGAGCTGATGGCGCTCAACTTCCATGGGGACGAGGAGCAGCACCACCGCTTCGTGCACGACGCCAAGCTGCTGATCGATGCGATCGTCACGCAGCTGCACAACAACGACTCCGTGTTCAAGGACCACATGGGAGAGCTGCGCACGACGGGTAAGCCAAATGCCATTTGTTGCCATTGCCGCGCAGCTAATCAAGGTAACTGCAATCTGTTGCAGCCTCGTTCATTAGCGAGATTACGATGGACATGCCGCTTGGCTTTGAGGTCTTCCTGCCCATACGGCTGCCCGTTGCGCTGTCGCCCAACTTTAATGAGGAGCAGCGCAGCGTTCAGCTCTACAGAACCAACTTTTCGCACCCGTTCTTCTTCGGCGACGCTGCGAATCCCAAGTGCATGAATCTGCGCCTGCAGCAGGACATGCAGCAGGTCATTAGCCAGGTGCCCTGCATTGCCGGCTACTGGGGCGCCGTCTACGACATCAAGTACAAGCCGATGTGCTACAACCGCGTTCCCTTCGCCCACCAGGTGTTCGCGGAGGAGCGGGGCGCCTACAATCGCGGCATCTGCTTCGACTTCATCCTGGTCCTGGAGTTCGACGGCGCCGAGCTGCCGTTGCCTCTGTACTACAAGGCGCCCATTTGCTACAAGTGGTTCGCCTTCGGGCTGGTGGACGTCAATCGGAGTCACGACTCCGCCGACTGGGGCGTCCTCGTGCCGCGCTGGCAGTCGGCCAATGTGACTTTGCGTCTGCGCTCCCACAACATGCTGCTCCTGCTGCGCCGCCTGCTCTACGCGCAGGGCTGCTTCAGCCTGGCCGCGCCATTCCTGATCAAGTTCTGCTTCTTCATGACCACCGTGGACTTTGGCGAGCAGTACAAGGGCATGGGCGTGGCCCATCTCATGATAACTGTAAGTGTTGATCCGCTGCTTATGCTCTGTTTGCCCAGCGAGTGGAGTGAAATACCTGAATCGGATTCTCGTCGAAGAGTGGGATGTAGTTTCTGTTAGTTAGCGTTAGTTAGTTGAATAGAGCGGGAGAGGGAGAGGGAGAGGGAGGGAGAGTTAAAGAAAAGTATTCTCTAGGTTTAAGTGAGGCACTAGACTTTGTAGAGAAAAGAGAGTATAAGCTCTACATTCTCGTGTAGTTTTCTGCTCGCCGGGAACAGAGCATTGCACAGTCGTCTACAGCCGATTGCCAAACTCCTGACACTCTTTTTATCCACCTGTAGACGCTCGGCCACCAGGTGTTTCGCAACTACTGTGAGCTGATCGTCAAGTCGGCCGTGGGCGATCACGACGCCAACGTGGCCGCCACGAAGGAGCTGCGCGAGCAGCAGATGCGCGGCAAAGGACTCTTCGCAATGCTGGCCAAGGGCCTCGAAATGAATGTGGTGAGCACCCAGTTCATAGCGGATTACTTTCAAGTCAACTACGTCCAGGTGCGGCCGAAAGCCGCTTCGACCCCCGAGCCGGAAGCGGCGAACCACACGTTGATCGTGACGACGCCGTCGACAACTGCAGCGCTGCAGAACAGCAGCGAGACACCTCCACCATCCTCACCCGTCAGGTCCTCACCTGCCTCACCTGACCCACCACCGGCGGCGGAGCAGCCGCCAACCACAACAAGAATAATAGCCAGAGCCGTGCCGATGAGCCGGAAGCAGAATCGCAGCATTTAGTGAAATACGAAATACGAGACGACAGAAGTTAAATTGTGCATAAAGTGGTGCTTCGACGTGGGGCTGCACCGCCCCGAAAGGGTAGCTCCCTGCTTTAAGCTATATTCGAGTTAACTGTAAATTGGCCAGTCGTTTGTGAGGGACAGCAGCAACGTCTCAAATCTCGGTAATAGCGCAACTTTTATGCCCAAAATAAGTGGAACTGTCTGAACACACACACATATACACACCCCCACACACACACACACACCCACACACACTTGTGCAGACAAAAGTTAATAAAAGCCAACTAAAAACTAAAGCTCTTTGGGGCTACGTGTCCTTGTTTTACCATGCCCATCCCTTGGCTACAGCTACGGCTACAGCTGCGTCTGTGTCTGTGTCTGTGTCTGTGTCTGTTTGGCAAAAAGTTAAATTGCAAATAGCCTGGGTAGGTCCAACCCTCAACCCCTTGCGGCGCTGAGGGCGCGGGGGCGGCGCAGCGACACAGGCGACATGAAATTTTAGAAAAATTTGCTTTTATTGTTGGGCAAAACAAAAAACGGGCCAAAAGCAGAGAGCAAAAAAAACAGAAAAGGAAGCAAGAAGGTTGAAGGTAGACGTGGCCGCTAGGCGTGGGCGCATTAAATGAAAACACACACCAAATGGAGTATTGAGTGACACGCCGAGAGATACCCTGTAAAGTAGTGACAGCTGAGGGAGTATATAGAAGACAAACAGCTTCAACTGACGCTCATAAACAGCAACTTAAGCTATAGCTGGTAGACATAGAATTCGATATTTATCGATAATGCATTAATCTTGAGCAACTCTCAGAAGATTAAGAAACCAGTTATATATCTAATATATAAAATAAATTTCATATTCACCAAGCGCGGCGGTCGATATATATCGAAACTACTATTGGAGACGCGTATATATAATGAGATAAAAACAAAGACGGAGATATTGTGATAAATTCAGAAACTTGAGCTTCTTCTAATAAGAAAGTTAAGTAATTCTTTGATTAACATACCTGGCAATCGATATACATATATATCGATTTCGATATGTCGATCAATTGATACAACAATTAAGCGAAATTATATCTAGTGCCGCGCTCATAGTATCTCTGCATAAAGTTAGATATAAACCAGCTAGATTTTCATTAGGAATATATCGATAAATATCTTTTAATTCTCTTCCTTGAGAGGACTGACGTGAGGAACAACTCCATTTACATTTCAAATGGGTACGGAGTATAAAAGGGTTTAGAGTTTCAACATCTATATGTAACTACGTATATATACACTTACATACATATATATGTATATATCTTTATCTGTATTGTTGTTTTTGTTTAGTCACGGTTTGAAAGTTTTTCGCTCCAAGCTTTTTGACGTTTCATTGTTGTCAACTTTTAACTAGTTTTTTTTTTATTTTTATTTTTAATGTTGTTATAATTTGGCGAATGCAAATGCAAATGCGACGACATCGTTCACTGGGAGCGAAAATTCAGTTCAGCTCAGCTCTGTCCGGGCTTCGCACAATGAGAATTCGAGTGGAAAAAAGAAATAATAGAAGCCGAATGCAATTTGTATCATAGAGTTAAATTATTATGAAAACTATTCTCATATTTCTATGCCCGTTCACGAATGCCAACAAGAGAGTATATTGGCTCAAATCAGTCTAGCAACTCTACAGAAATTATATATTGGGGCGTGGCACACATTTTTCCGAGTATTGAATGCTGCTCTCACATAATCTGATAGTTCGACAACTGCAGGCGAGTATTGGGCAGTCGATCACGCCCGGCTGAATTCTTGTATTCTGCTTTTTGCCGAGTGTCATAAATATATTTTATTAAATTCCGTGCATTGTTATAAATTCAATTAAAGCTGCATTTCCTGAGCCTCAATAAAATATTGAAAGCGGATAGCGAAGAGGGAAGGGGTTAACTCTGCGTTCGAGTCGGAGTCGTGCTGCCAGTTTGATTGGCAAATTGAAGAAATGATTATTGCATTTTGGCATTGCATTTCAATTGCATTTTCGGGCTGGACAGGCGACAGACACTCAAGGCTTTGGGGCTTATAAATGACATCGAGACTTATTTATTTATGGCAGCACGTCGAGAGCTGGCCGCATTTATGCAAATTCATTTGCAACTGCAGCTCAATCGGAATGCTGCATCTGCGTCTGGCCAAGCTCAATAAGCAAACATAATAAACAGCAAAATGAAAAGCCATAAATGCCCCAAGGCCCAAATCCCAAGTCGGAAGAACAGAAATTAAAAGTTCAACTGGCAAAGGTGGCCGAAAGCAGCCAGAAGAAGCCTCAACAAGGCTCGCAGCTGAATTTTTTGCTATGGAATGGAGTAATTGCATTTGATGGCCAATATTTAATTAACTTATTCCGACTCCGAGTCAAGAGTCGTAGCTCAAATAAAGTTCATTTGCTCTGGGCAAAGCAATTTCCCATTCATTTTCTCTCTCTCTCTCTCTCTCTCTCTCTCTCTCTCTCTCTCTCTGTCTGTCTGTTTCGTCTATTTCAGCAATGTTTCTATTAGCTTGTTTGGTTCTTATTGGATTTATATTCGATTCTTATTGGATGCCTATTGACTTTGTCCTCTTAACGCATCTTTTTCATATTATCATCTCTCCTTCTACGCTATTCAATCCTCAAGATTTCATAATCTTCCCTCTACTCCTTGGCATCCTACTAATATTGGAGTGTTTATTGAACAGATCCCAACTCCAGCTCGTATATTTTTTAATCCGCACAGCAAACACGCTAAAAACTTCAGTGATGAAAGCATAAAATTCCAATGCAGAATGCAAAAAACTCCCAATCGAGCACTCTGCTTACCCATTTTATAGGCAGTTATACGAGATACTTTGGGCCGGGGAAGGAACCGCCAGCTCCCAAATGGCTGCCTGGCGACCTGACGGGCCGACAGACGGACTGGCGGACAACAGGAGCATCTTTAATCAAAAAATAATTATGAGTGTCGGGGGAGCTGATGGTGGCAATGAAATTACATTTGAATTATGACTAAAAGCGAGAGATGGAGAGAGAGAGAGAGTGGGCGAGAGGGGAGAAGCTGTCTGTCTCACTTGATGGCAAATGGAAACCCAAAAAGCTATAACAAGTTGTGCAGTAAATGAGCTAAGCGAAAGCCAAGTGAAATTTGAGTGAGACGAGCGACGAGGCAGCAGACGAGAAAAGATAGCGCAAATAACAACAGACAACAGTAGCAGCAGCAGCAGCAGGAGTAGCAGGAGTAGCAGCAGCAGCAGCAGCAACAAAAATGGCCGCAATTTACGCAACAAACAGAGCGCTGAAAATTGCGACAGCAACGAAACAGGGACGACCGCAAGGACATGACGGCAAAACTTTATGTGAAAAAGAAAACAACGACAGACAATTAATTTGTTTTGCAACAGGAGACACAGGACATCGGGCACATCGGGCACATCGGGCACATCGGGCACATCGGGGGCAAACAATTTTGTGCTTGTTGGCCAAGAATATTTACGTGGCCGAAAGACAAGTCGCTGGACAAACAAACAGCTGGAGCCAGAAAGCCAGCACAGCCCCAGAGCCACGCAGCCAGCCCACAGCCTGCCCCCCTCCTGCCTCCACCAGGAATGGTCAAACATTTTACGCTTTTTGTTTAATTAAAATAGCAACAGGATGAGCGATGCTTAAAGGACCTGCGACCCGCTCCTTGGCTGCCTTCGTGCGCCTTTTTCAATTACACTTGCATTTAATAATATACACTACAACAGCAGCAACAACAACAACAACAACAACATTAGTTTGCAGCGCTTATCTGAGCTGAGGGCAAAGCAGGAAGCGGAAGCTGTTGCTGCTCCTGCTGCAGCTTCCGGGCATGCAGTTGGCTTTTATTTGCCTTGCTTTGGCTTGTCCTTTGACATCGGCCTTAAAGCGCACAGCGACAGTGCAGACTCGCTGCAAATGAAGCCTTTTACTGCAATGAGTACAGTGGAGACGCGCTATAGCGAACTGCTGCCAGAGGTCGCTCGGCTGGCCATTGGCGCAGTCTTCACTGCGCCGCACTTAGCAGCAACAATAAACAAAAGACAGCAATAAGTGCAGGTATTTCCTGCATGTCCTTTCCACCTGCACAGGTGCGCATATCAATGCGCATTCGCCATTCGCCATTCACCATTTGCCATTTGCCATTCGGCATCAAAGTGCAGGCATTCCTCGGCCTGGCCCCAGGAATTTCTCACTCGATATTAAAACATGCAGGCAGCAGGAGCAGAAGTAGTAGTCCGGGCGACGTGTTAGCGACTCCTGTAAAAGGATACGCCAGCATACGTGAGTGCGCTTGAGTGGTGTGTGTGCGTGTGTGTGTGTGTGTGTGTGTGTGTGTGTGCGTTCGGCTAGTGTATCACGTTCTTGTCATTTGGCAAATGCCACTTCATAATTCAATAAAACAATAAACGAGCAAATCCTAACAAATTACAACAATCACATTATATACGTATTACGTACCACATATACATGTGTGTGCGAGTGTGCACGCCACGCCCCCAGCACACAGCCGCCCCCCAGAGCAGTGTCCTTCTCAGCATATTTTCATAAATTGCACACGATTTGCTATGCATGACATAAACACAAAAGACCAAGCGTAACTGACACGCCCACATGAGACGCGGAAGCGGGAAGGGCGGCCGCTGGGGAAGAACGCGACACGACAGCAAAAATAGCCAAAATTATGGCATAAAGGATAATCGCCATAAAGCGAGTGAGCGCGAGCAACTGGAGAGCCCAGCAGCACTGAACGTGGCGCCAGGCGAACGTGTGTCCTGGCTAAGAACAACGCGTGGCTACGTGCCGGATTTGATGGCACACCAAGAAAGAATACCAAGCAGAAAAACAAAAGAGAAAACAATACGTTTACGCGGCGAACTACAGATGCCTCTATAGGATAACTAACCCTATAGAAACTAAAAATATCCCATTTACGGTAGTGAAACTTGAAGAATATCATTACAAGGAAATAATTATACAAAGATAGTATGGAATACTCAGATACAGATACTCGGATACAAATACAGATACAGATGCAGATACAAATACAAATACAGATACTCGAATACAGATACAGATACAGATACAGATACAGATACAGATACAGATACAGATACAGATAAAGATACAGATAGATACTCGAATACAGATACAGATACTCGGATATACACTCAGATACAGATACACTCAGAAACAGATATATACATAGATTCGTAGTACAGGTTGATTTCATGCAACATATTGCAATCGCTTTATTCGTTAGCTATGAGTACATACAGTACAGCAAGGTATCTCATGTACATATGCATATATACATATATGTTGACAGATATACATGTATATATGTGCGTATGGGTGTATAGGTAGTTGCCTGACTGTCTGTCTGTGAATGTGTGTGTGTGTGTGCGTGTGTGTGTGTGGTGTGCGTACGAGAGTGTATAAATTGTTCATGTATAAAGAGTTATTTTCAGTTATAAGCAAAATGCACGCTAGCTAGAGAGCTGAAGATATACATATATGGAGTGGGGTATAGGAAGGGGGATCGTCCGATCGTGCAAATGCCCAAGTTCTAGCCTAAGGTTGAGCATTTGACGACAGGGCCGACAGGTGAGTACTTAAACTAAGTAAACGCTTCCGTGGAAAGCCAGCTTAGCCGGACTTGCTTTGCTCGGAATTTACAATTTGTAAATAGCATTGACATTCGGCCCGGCCTGAACCATGGCATCCTTGTGCACCTGGTACTGCAGCTCCACCTCGCGCAGCTGCAGCAGCTGCTTCATCTTGTGTCCAATGGCCAGAATAGCCTGCTGATTGCGCGAGTCCTTGGTCCACAGAGCTGAATGGATATGAAGATCGTTATATAGGCTATGGATGTATGGACTCCCTGCTGAGACACTCACATATCTTGCTTGCCTTGTTGCGCACATTGATAACCACGCCACAGATCTGCTCCGAATACTCAAAGCACTCGCCAATGGTGCACAGAAGCTAACGAAGATGTCATATCAAAATACCTTTCCAAGTGGGCCTAATAGAGTGTAAGCCGCTTACCAAATCATGCCACAACTTGTCCACCAGTTCCTTCGAGTCCTTGTCCAAAAACATGACCCAACGACCGCCGTCCTTGTTGACATCATCCTCCCACATGGGACTGCAGAGAAATCATACATAATATGAAGAATAAGGACAAGATTTAAGTTTGACTAACCGTATGCCATGCTTGAACACCATATAATCATTGAATACTTTAAGATCCGATGGCGGCTTAATAAAGTAGTAGACACTGCAAAGAGAGAGGAGTAGAAAGGGGATGATACATAGCTATTCACTGCGACTACCTGAAGAAATCCTCGACAGTATTGAAGCTGGTCACATCGCTCAGCATGTCGGACCAGGACTTGGTGCGATCGTTCTCCCAGTGCCACAGCGTCCAGGTGTGCTCCAGCGGATGCTTGAAGCACAGATCGTAGTCAATCGAGCTGAGCACGCGGTTCAGCGACGGCTGCAGCTCGGCCGCGGCGACAGCGAATTGCTCATCGGCCACCACGTTGGTCCCGTTGCCGCCGGCGTAGATGGCCTGCCCGGACTCGGCCACCTCGGTGCCGTTGTTGTAGTTGTCGTAGCCCATGGTTTGAGTTACTTTAAAGTACTTCTGCAATATAGCGCCTATTTCGTAAAACTTTTGCTCAAAACTTGCTTATGCCACACGTTAACGGCTCTTTTTTTCTTTTTTATTGTGAGGTTGGGTTTTTTTTTTTGGTTTCAAATACGTTTTTTTTTTTTTTTTTTGGTAAAAACATACGAAAAAAAAAAGCCGTATGAGTATAATGAATATGAGACTTTTCTTGTGTTGCTCGGACGAGTTTAATAGAATAATGAGAGAACTGGAAAACTGCAAATCATCCAATTCCTGACAGTTGACAGCGAGCAGTCGTCGCCTGCTGAATATACTGAAAGGAGCACTGGAAAGTAGCTCAGGCTGCCAGATCAATCAGTTTTATAGTTCAGTGAACGTTTAAAGTTTTTCCAAACGGCGTTGCCAGATCAATTTGCTCAAGAAGTGTCAATAAGAGTTACCAGATCAATGTATCGGACAAGTGCTAGAACGAACAAAGTTTTATGAACGGAGTTAAATTGTGGCTTACAAATTGGAGATGCCTAATAAGATGGCTTTATACTTAAAATTGATATATCCTTAACACAAAACTATTTGAAGGTTTTACCGGTGGTTCCCAATGCTCCGAATTGAGATGCATTATGGAGTAGACTAAAACAGGCTAAAATGCAAGAAAAACTGCTGGGAAAGCAACCTAGATGAAATATTGAAGAAAATATGTTTATCAAATTATTAGCAGTGAACTTTTCCGCTCATAATAAGAATAAGATAAAATAAAGTACTTCTTCTAAGCATTTCCCTTAAGAATTTCTTCTAAGTATTTCCTCTAAATATTCTCTCCAAGAATTTCTTCTAAGTATTTCCTCTAAATATTCTCTCCAAGAATTTTTCCAAGTGTTTCCTCTACGTATTTTTTCTTTAATGTTTATATGAACGATTATTGAATATTATTTTTGACTTCACTTCACTTTATTGCACTGTTGACCTCCACCGGGCCTGGGCGACTGAAGAAATGATGCAGCTGCTGCCCTTTATATAGGGCGACTTTCACTCTCACCAAGTGGCTTTCAAATGTTGGGCCCGACGTCAGGTAGCGATCGTTGTAGTCGACCTTTAGCTGACCAATGGGAGCACTCTCTGCCTCTGCGAGCATTCTAACTTCGTTTTACTCAAGTATAAATGCCGAATGAGAGCTTCTGCATACATGTGGACAGCTTAAATGATCTTCTATAGTTCTTCGATTCTCTTGGTTTTGTTAGGCAGACATAGTCACATAGTCTCTTAAGGACAAAGACTGCTGCATAGTCTGCCTTTATTTCAGGCTACGCCATTGCACACTCATTTTCAACAGATCTAGCCTGAAATAGGCTAAACGGGCAGCACTGGTGCCTCCAGTGCCAACTGCAGCGGGTGTCCCGTGCCGTGGCTTCGCGCGATCAATTGAAATGTCACGCTAATAAAATAAAATGGCAGCGCGCATACGATAAATGCGCCCAAAATAATAAAATGTGACTCAAATGAGCGAACGCGACAGGCAAAGCCAACGGCAGGAGCCGGCAGCAGAAGTTCGCTTGGCTGGCTGGCTGTCTGCCATCCTTTAACTGTCTCCCTCTAACACATTCTCTCTCGCTCTCTCTCTCTCGCTCTCACTCTTTCTGTGCAACAGTTTGCTTGCAGTCAATAATCGAAATCGACTTGGGCTTGTGGCAATAAAAATTTGTCTTCGCCGCTTAAGTTTTGCGCCTTGTTGCACAGACAGACAGACAGACAGACAGACGCCCGCCCCCTGCTCCTGCCCAGCTCCTGCTGATAATAAAATATGTGAGTCCTTGCCACGCTGGCTGCCTGGGTAAGTAGCTTTGGGCCCTTGTAATGTGCACCATTTGTGCCAGCCAAGCCACTGTGTGGCTTTTGCCACAAGTTGTGGCTCTTTGGACATGTCTACCTCGCTCGCTCTACCCTCGCTCCCTCTACCTCTCACACTCTCTCTAGCTGTCGTTTCGCCCCTCTTGGCTTGCGTGTGAATTATGTTGGCCAAGTTAGTGCACAACAGGGCGACGACTAAGTTGAGCGCTGCAAATAAGTTTCCTGCTTCAATTTACTTAAAAATTCTATTTATTTTAGGTCTTAAGCAGCTGCCACGCCCCAACCCCAGACCCAAACGCCCCTTTGTCCAGCTAAGCTGGCGAAACGATTTTGTCTCTAGCTGTTTCTCTTTCTGTGGCTCGCTCAAGTTTCGGCGTAAGTCGCATAAATCTTAAGCCAACTGCGAGTGAGCATATTTGCAGTAGATTAGCGCAGTTGAAATATATAGAGAAATGAATTATTCGCAGATATTTGTCTAGATACATAGAGAGCAAATAAACAGAATGAAAACCTACTATATACATATATATATATATATATCTATATCTGTATCACATCCAGTCCAAACTCAACATTAACATTATCCATCTAAATTATATATGAACTATAATCTTACAGTTAACTTTTGAGGTAATCTAAATATTTGACACGCATACTTTAGCTGTCCGAACTGTAACGTTTTTGTTAAATCCAAACAAATGTTTAACTTGGCGTTACAAATCCCCAAACTTTTTCCAGGTGCCAGACGCTGCGTATACGTAATATTTTACAGCGCTTTGCACTTTGCGCGCTGCGAGTTCTGCTGTAGCTGTATGGGTCAGTAAATCTTTTAAAATATTGTAATGTTACATAGTGCAAAAAGCAACATAACAAGAAACGAAAAGAGAAGAAAAAGAGCGAAGCGAGGCAAAAGCCGAGCAGCAGCTTAAGCGAGCTTCGAGTGGCAAGCCGTAAAACCAAGAGATGAGCAGGAGGAGCATGTCTTGAGAGCAGCAAGAAATGAAAATGATTTGAGGCATTAGGTAGAGCACATCTCCCCCAGCTATAAAACTGCATGCCTTCCGTGCCCGTGTTTTTTGGCCCCGGCCCCAGCTCCAACTATGGCTCCGGCTCCGGATGCTGATTGCTGGAGATTTCCGGTACGATGAAAGCGCCAAGCACGCGATGATGTACGATATGAAGGCGAGCTCGTTTATTTCGCACCTGAATGGCAGATCAAGAGCGGATGGATGGGCGAGCCACATGAAACAATAAAAGTACAAGGTGCCAGCCAGGAAGTGGCATAAACGTGTGGGCGGCGGCCATATGTGTGTGCGTGTGTGTGTGGGTGTGTGTGCCTCGAGGCACCCAAAAACTGGCAAAGAGGCAAAGGCAAGGCAAAGCTACCTCTGTCGCTCACCTCCTGCTAAATGCTGCAAAGATGAAGTCGCTGCCAAGTCGCGCATCTGTCAGGCCCAACCACCCATGCCCAGGCCGGGCTGAGCACGAGCAAGAGCAGAAGCAAAAGGCCAGGTGAAAGTCATTTCACGCTGTTGTAGCGCAAAAGATTAAAATAATAGCAGCGCGTAAATTAAACAGCCAGAAAGACCGAGCAGCAGCAGCAGCACCAGCATCGGCGTCTTCCTGCCTGCCACCCATGCAGCCAGTCGAGTGGCAACCGCAGCGATTCTTTTGTCTTTGCGCGTCTCTCTGGCTCCGCGTGTGTGTGTGTGTGTGTGCGGTCTGGTGCTAAAACCGTAAGACGCTTAGCAGCTAACGGGCATGGGCAATACTTGCCCGCCATTCGCACCATCTGATGTGCCACCAGCAACAACAACAGCAGCAGCAACGCGTTGTCAGCACTTCATTTTGAGCCAACATGCCGCGTGCTTCACTTAATGCGTCAGCCGAGGAGGAGGTGGGCAGCAGGTGTATGACAGCACCCAAACCCTTGTAACATTATCCTGTAAACACACAAACGCAGTTGCATTACTTTATGGGTATTATAAAGCAAAGGCGACAAAACTTTAGAGCTCGATACGTTACAGAATGGAAATATACATATATTGATTTTATATTATTTATATTAATTATTGTATTATATTAGCTTAAACCTACTTAAATCTCTTTTAATTAAATTGTTCTAAAAGTCTTATTAAACTGAACTACTTTACATATTCACAACCGTCGAGTTCTCTTTCCATGAACTAAACGTTTTCGTTGACTTTGTCGCCTGCACCGCTGCACACAATGTATTGTTCTGTGCAGTACCGTTGCATGCAAAAGGGAATGAGTTGAGCGCTGTTCGGTATGCGCTGATTCGTTAAGCTGTCTCCCTCCCACTACACTCGTTCCACTCTCGTTCTACTCACTCTCTCTCTACTTCTGCTTCACTCTCTTCACTCTCTACTGTCGTGACTTTGAGTGCTTGTGGCTTGTCTTTTTCTACTTGTTACTCCGTCGCTACTTCTTCGTCTTCTTCGCTTTTGCGCTTCTCCGTAAGCTGAATGCTTTATGTTTGCCAGCTTTTAGCTCCATTGTTGTTGCTGCTGCTGCTGCTGCCTTTGCTGTTGTTGTTCTACTGCTGCCACTGCAAGGTACTTTGCTTTTGTTCGATGAAACGTAAAAATAGCAACAAGCAACGAAAACTCATTTTTAGACAATGCCGCATAATTCCAACGGATGCGGATGAGGGATACAGCGTACGTCCTTTTTGCTGTAATGAGGTGCATACTTTACCTGTTGTTGTTGTTGTTGTTGTTGTTGCCACTGCTGCTGATGTTGTTGTGGTTAGCTGTTGTCTGTGTGCGCAAAGTTCCTCTACTTATGTTTACATTTCAATGCGTCGTTTTTGCTACCTGCTTCAAAGTAACCGCAAGAAGTTTTCTTACGCGCTGTCAGTTTTTATAATGAAAGCGGAGGGCTGCCAGACCCCAACAGAAAAAAATAAACATATAAAAGAGCAGCCAGTGCTGCCAGTAACAGTAACAATTTGCTTATGCATGGTAACTCAACAGAGAAGGTCACTTCAACTTTTGAACCCTTTTACACACACCAGCAAACACACACACACACACACACACACACTCTTGCAGTCACATATGCTAGCCTGTTGCTGCCTTGTGATTCACAGTTGTTGTTGTTGCTGGTCATTTACGCCCATTTAGCCACATTTAACAAAGTCAACAATAAAGTCAAAAAGTTTTGTTGAAGTTGTTGTTGCTGCTGCTTCTGCTGCTGCTGCTGCTGCTAAAGTTCAGTCGAAACGATAATTGCCAAAAGTTTTGGCCAGAAGCCTACCCACTCTGGGCCCGGTCAACAGTTATCAGTTTATCGAGCTGCTTTTCCGTTCAGCTCAAATTGAATAAACATCTAATTTCTATGCTTGGCTCTGCCCGGAGACACTTCTCCATAGACCATTAAATCATCATCATTCGCATTTCGGATTACGGAGCTGTTGACGTATTTAGGTTTCAGGCCTCATTAGCGACGACAGCAGCAGAAGCTGCAACAGGAGCAGCAACACCAACAACAACAGCAACAGCAGGTGTCAATATTAATTTACTACCTGCTCAAGGATATTCTGCTTCTGGCTGGAATTTAGCTTTTCAAGCTTGGCAACCAGATACATCTGAGTGGGCCGTAGGCGTGCGGAAGAGCTGCTTCATATTTTATGGAATTTGCGGTCTCTGCGGTAATTACGGTAAAGCTAGCTGAGAAAATGTATACAGATAATATGGAAAGAGTATATATGTATGTATATGTATATAATTATATATATAAGGTAGATAAGAGGAAAAGAAAATGTATAAAGAGAACAAGAGAAGCTGCAGAAACTGAATTGGAAATAAAGACAATGCATGAAAAAGATAGACAAAAATAATTATTAAGTTTAATATAGTATTTATGTAGTACATTATGAAGCACTTATAATATATCGATCTGAATTCTTTTCCATAATATATGTGATTTACTTCTACTGTCCAGTTCCATGTAGACAGTTGCATTAATCTAGACAAGAAGACGGATGTATGACAAGAAGCGGACATAGCTAGACTTGATAAGATATTTAGATGGATCCACTTGGCAACCGAATGGTAGCTCTCGCCATTAATATGCAGAGCAGCTTCGCTCGGCTACGTCTTGAAGGCTGCCTAGTGGATCGGCCCATTAAAGTGGCTAATGGAGCGGCTGAATTATTCGGGCAGGCGAACGTTGCGCATTTTTAAGCAAGGCCACAACAAATGGAAGCGAAAGAATAAATAAACAGCCACAAATATTTCAATGAAACTTAAACTTTTATTTTAATGTCGTAAACAAAATCACAAGCTGTTGGTTGAGGTATGCGAAATGCAAATATACATATATATACAGAGATATATATTTATATTGAACTACACACACTCTACTTCTTCAGCAGCAGAGGGGCGGCGGCATAAGGGCGTGCCAGATAAGGAGCAGCGAAAGGTGCGCTGTAGGCCAGAGGAGCAGCGGCAGCATAGCGAGTGTAGGCGGCAGCGACTGGAGCGGTGTAGGCAGCGGCAACTGGAGCGGCGTAGGCAGCGGCCAGAGGAGCGGTGTAGGCGGCGGCGGCAATGGGGGCAGTGTAGGCAGCGGGGAAGGCGGCGCTATGGGCGATCTGGTGGGCGGTGTAGCTGGAGGCGTAGGGTGCTACGTAGGCGGCGCTGCCGACCACAGCTGGTGCGGTGTAGGCCAGAGGAGCGACAATGCCGGGCTTGGCAGAGGCCACAGCCACAACAGCGAAGAAGCAGACGGCGAACTGGAAAGATGAACACAATTAGAGCTGGAACTGGAACTGGAGCAGGTGCAGCAGCAGGAGCAGGAGCTGGAGCTGGAGCTGGATCTGAAGCTACTTACGTATTTGAACATGTTGATTGTTTGGGTTTGGGATAGTTGTCAGCTAGTGAATGACCAGTTGATTTGTGATGCCAATTTGAAGACAGCGCTGCGCTTTTATAGCCAAATGCCGAAGCGTCAGCACTTACACTTTTCATTGGTTTTCGGGTCTCGCTGGCTAGTTGGCTGTCTATCTGTTGCTTGGTTATGCGGAGCACGCGCAACGGTTGCCAAGTCAACGACTGGCAACTGACGAAGACAATGCTGTCCATGTTGCGCATGCGCAATTCTTGGCCAGCGAATAATGTTGTTGGCTTGGACTTAATGTGTCTGCGTGCCTGGCGTCCGTTACATTTGACTCGGCCATGACCTTCAGCTGCAACCTAATGGCTTGCCAGCTGGGTAATACCGCTCACTCTCAAAACAGTAGCACACCAAATGTCGCTACTAAATGGTGTGATTAACGATATCACAATATACGAATTGCATTTTAATTTTATGTTGAATAAATAGCTTGTGTAAACGGGGTAAGTGTTGCCAGATTGTTCTTAGGGCAAGACGAGCTGCTTAAGAATTGGGGCATTTTGCGTGTCGTTATCATTTGGTATATTATTTTTTGGTATGTGAGTGTTGTTAGTGTGTGTCGGCTGCGAGTGTTGCCAGAAAGCTTGCCGCTTATTGTGCATTTTTAATGTGTCATAATTAATCCGTTTTGAGTAGTATTTGGTATATTCATTAATTTCAAACAAAAAATCGCATAAAAAGACCAATTTAGCGAATTTTTTACTGCAATTCTCACTGATTTACGTTTTGATCAACAAACATACAATTATTTTCAATATATATGTAAATATGTTCAATTTAATTAAAGCTCAGCTATTTCCATATGCTGTCAATTTCATGCAATATTTCAATACAATGTTTTCAACTATTTGCCGGCACATATTTTCAATTATTACGTATACGCAATTTCAATGAATTTTGCGCTCAGCTTGATTAACTGTTTATGCGCCATATGCACATAATATACCATACAATGGGTGCCCCACACGCGTACGCACCAATTACCATAACTAATGCCCCACCAAAGACCCTATCAATGCAGCCAAAGTACCTAAGTGCTTACATATACATATAGAGCTTACACATACATCCATATTTATGTATAGGGATAAACTCAGCTCACGCCGTCTGAAATTCAATGGAAAATTAATTAACAAATGTCATAAATTGCAAAAGGGGGAGAATAAAAATGTGCGATATGCGAACCCTTGACAAAACGCGCTGAGGGTTGAGGCAAATGCAGCGCTTAAAAACTCACTAATTAGACGTATCGAGAGGGTGTGTGGGTGTGCGTGGGTGTGCGTGGGTGTGCGTGTGTGTGCGTTTGTGTACGTGTGTTGCTGTCAAGGTGTTTACAACACACACACACACACACACAAATGCACAGTTGCACACACACACTCGAAAAAGTGTTGAAGCGTGAATTTTGCTTAAAAATGCCAATTACGCGATTTCGCAAGAATCGAGCGCAAGCTGCGTGGCATGCGGCATGTGGCATGGATAGGGACAGGGACAGGGGCAGGGGCAGGGTGTAGCTGTGGCAGCTGCAAGGGTTGGTTTGTAGTGGGTGTCTGTAACATGCCAACAAAGTTGTCCTGCAAATATTTCAGCTGCTGCTGCTGCTGTTGATGATGATGTTGCTGATGTCGCTGGAGCATTTGTTTGGCTTCCTATTGCTGGCGGCTTGCCTCAAGTGTTTGCCTAGTGACTGTGCATATGCAACAGAGAATATTTCGCGGTGGGCGTGGGCGTGGGCATGGCTGACGCCCACTAAATGCACAATCATGAGGCGGCAGCAATCGAAATTGAGCTGCAGCAGCAGCTGCCTCATATTTGTCGCCATCACTTGACTTGGGGGCGTGGCATGCCGCACAATGTGGCGACGCTTTCATTGTCAGGCAAATGGCGCATATTGGTTAATCCGTCTAAAAGCTTTGATCACACAAAAACCAAAACCCGATTTCAAGTGCGACGCGACAATTCTCAAGTGACCCAACAGCGCTGGCAACATATCAAAGGAGTTGCCACGCCCCACGCCCCCAGCTCTCACTCCCTCTTCTCTTCCTGCTACCCGGCTAAGTGGCAGCGAGTAATTAAAAGAGAAATGTGCACAAAAAAGGAGCAAAGCAACAACAACAACAACAAAACTGAATGAAAAAAAGGAAAGCCACCCGGCACAAAGCACAACAAGGACTTGGCATATTCGCTTCCTCTACACGCTCCACAGTTAACTTCTCCTGCTCCTCCCCCTCCCCAGCCTATTGAACCCTGCCTATGTACTCGCTTTATTGCCCCTAATAAAGGCGTCTAGCGGCTGGGCGTGGCAGCAGCTGTGCGAGCGCGTTAATGCGTCGCTCAAGTGCCGTAAAACGTGAGTGACACACACACACACACACATACACGCACACACACACAGAGGTCTATTATAAATTTTGTTTTGAATTTGTCTAGAAATGCGTGCGACTTTTGACGGCGATGGCTGCTGCCTTTAAGTGGTTTCAACAAATTATTCATGATAAAGTGCCAACAACACCAACAGCAACAACAATAACAGCAGCAGTAGCAGGAGCAACAACAATAACCACGCAACAGGATTGAGCAATTGCTTAGCTGTGCGAAGGCCATAAAAACCAGGGCTGCAGAAACAGAATATAAAATCGAAGTAAAATCTGATAGGTGTATATATAAATGTGATACTTTTATGATATATACTGTATTAATATATATATATATCTATATATTACTAGCAGTCCCAGCAAGCGTTGCATTGCCCTACCCTTATTTCTAGGTAAAAAATGATTAAAAGGTATGTTGTTCAGGTTGGGATACACTCTAATTAATTTATTAATCAGATTTTCATTCAAGCACCTTGTGGTAAACGACATTCTTCGTTTTTTGGTCAGGTGCAAGAACAAATAATGCGGATCGTTTGCCAACACGTGAGCATGCCACGTACAATTGACCATGAGAAAAACACGCATTTTCTAGATTGAGGCCACAAATAGTCAAAGATTGGCCCTGTGATTTGTTGATCGTCATGGCGAAGGCAAGACGAATCGGGAATTGAATTCGTTTAAACTCAAAGGGCATATCTGTTGGGATCATCGGAATCCTTGGAATAAGAACTTCCTCATCTTTAAATTTTCCTTTGAGTATCGACGCGTGAATAACATTGCTCAACAGTTTTCTTATTACTAAACGCGTTCCATTGCACAGTTTTGGTTGGTTTAAATTTCTAAGCATGATAACTACCGAGCCAACCTTCAGTTGTAAATTGTGCGGTGGTAAACCAGGCACATCCAAGGAGTTCAAAAATTCAGTTGGATAATTAGTGGCTTCATCTTCGTTTGTTACACAGTCGATAGATTTAAATGAATACAGAGTACCAACGATTTTATTTTGAATTATAAAATTAAGGTCATCCACATCTTTATTTTTAGCTGCCAAAATTACTCGCTCACTTAACCATTTAGTATTTTTGTGGATTGTTGGAGCATTAAATGTGCGTTCATGTGTTCCAGCTGGTCTTTTATCTGCTCTGATTACTATTTTATAGTCATCTCTTGGCATGCGCTCTAAAGCGGTCTTGAACAACTTGACCAATGCATGATGTTCATGAAGCATTTGCTGCAAATCTTGGAGAATTGCTCTTTTCATCGCAGTGTTGATTTCTTGGCGCCGATCAAGTTGCTCTTCCATATTGCCCATGAAGTATATTTGCAAGAATTTGTGCTGTTCATCTTCAATAGGTTGCAATGATCCAATGCGATGGCAAATCTGGCCTTGAATCTTTACATTCAAAGCCATAGTTATAGTTAGATTTACAAACACTTTTTACAGAAATCTAACCAACTACATTATCCCAAATAAGAAAATAAAATTTTTAACGTAAATTACCTTAAATGTCGGATTATATCCGTGTTCTTCAATAATTTCCGCCCCAAATTATGTCATTTGGAAACAGGCATTGTATTTTTGAGTGTTCGCTAGAAAATGTCGTGATTCTAGTGTTTCGCCATAAAGCAGGGAACGCAATGGCTCTGGTGGCGAGACCACTAATGGCAATGTCACTTTACCACTAAGGCAGCACAAACCGGGCGTTTCACCAGCAAACTTCAATGCGCCACAATGCTAGCAAACAACGTCCATTGGACCAATGCAAACTAAACGATTCAAGCTGTAATCAATGGTGCAATCATATCGAAACGCTGCTCGATTCAAATCAATCCTTGAACCATTTCTTATTGCCATTTCACGGGCTGCCTCTCTTTGAGAAGCACGAATTAAGGCCCTTCTTCCCTGGGTACTAACGCGGAGCCTTTCTCGGGCGATTTCTCGCTCTTCGTCAGATAATTGACTCGCGCTATTCCGTTGCCTAATTGCATTATGGGTCCGCCGGGAAAGATTAGATCTTCTAGGACGCGGCATTTTTATTAATAGTAATACTGCCCTCGCACAAAACCATATAAAACAATCGAGAAATATAAATATAAATAATTTACACAAATTTATGTTTGAGACAAACAAATACCTGAACTTTCGAGATATTTAGCTTTTGTAAAAGTCCAAAAATACAATTTTTAATAATTAACTTTTTTTTTTTAATTTCGAATTTTGAATTTTGAATTTTTTATTTATTTTTTATTGTTAGATTTTAATCTTTTGATTTTTTTTTTAATTTTTGCAGATTTTTGATTTGAAATATTTATAAAGTTTAAAAGTCCGAAAATATAAAAAGCCA
Source organism: Drosophila arizonae (assembly GCF_054131065.1). NCBI lineage: Eukaryota > Metazoa > Arthropoda > Insecta > Diptera > Drosophilidae > Drosophila > Drosophila arizonae. The sequence continues at coordinate 1,278,210 of NC_142924.1, read as the reverse complement.
AAAATACACTTTTTAATAATTACCTTTTTTTTTTTTTTAATTTCGAATTTTTAATTTTTTATTTATTTTTTGAACAGTCAGGTTTTAATCTTTTGACTTTTTGCAGATTTTTGATTTGAAATATTTTTCCTTTTGATTTGAAAATTTTTTTTTTTTTTTTTTTTTTTTTTTTTTTTGAATAGTCAGGTCTGCTCGAGGTCAGGAGACCGTAGACTGACTGACTACATTTGTTTATTTACTTCTACACTATTATCAAAACTGTCACTGTTACCAAGCCTACTGGGTATAAAAAAAATTTGAACATTTGGGGAAAAAACCGCGTTTTTCAAGTATTCGGCAAATTTTTTCAGTATTTTTAAGACCCTATACTAAACTCGTTGCGGAGACAAATCCAACAAATCAAAAACCATGAAAATTGGTTCAGCCCAAATCAAGTTATAAGCAGTCTTCACTTTTACACAACTTTCTTTTATATATATAGATTATTATTTTATATATTCTGCCGAGTCGAATTCGTTTAATTTCGTAAAATATACCTTTAAAATAATTAAATATAATATAATTTCTTACTAAATTTATAGCTAGCATTATTATAATATATATAGAAATCTCTACAGCTTTACTCCTACTCATTTGTAATATCTCTTTCATTTACTCTAAATATTCAATTCAAATTTTTATTTGAAACTCAACTTGACTAAAATAAATGTTTTTACGCTCCATTTGCGCCCAGCATGCACTCAAAACTTTTTTGCCCTGGTACAACTCCTTTGTTCTGCCACGCCCCCAGTACAAGTCCTGCCCTTGACTCATGCCTGAATCGTGCCAAATATTTCCAAAGTTGTTTTTTTTTTATTCTATAATTGGTTTATGGCTTTTGTAGAGCTCGAGAGGAAGCCGCATTTCAATTGCTTTTCTTTTATTCATTCCTTTTTTTTGTGTCGCAAAAACCTAATCAAATTACCAAAAGGCCGACGCGCACGTGCCAAATGCGATTTACATGCGACAACACCATCCACAGCAACAACAACAACAACAACAATAACAACAGCCAAATATTTGGCCCAATGAGCTGAGCTGCCAAGTCGCCGTCAGCTATGCCCGTTGCATTTGTAAGTGCAACCTTCAGTCGAGGGCCCCTACGATGCGTCACCCGCCCAAGAGGCGAGGCTCCGCTATAAAAGCTCCCCAGTTGGTCAAAATCGATATCAAACAACGTTCACAACTTTTACAGTTAACAACCAACCAAAAAAAACCAAACCATCAACATGAAATTCGTAAGTAGCTCCAGCTCCAACTCCTACTCCTGCTCCTGCTCCTGCTCCTGCTCCTGCTGCTGCACCTGCTCCAGTTCCAGTTCCAGCTCTAATTGTGTTCATCTTTCCAGTTCGCCGTCTGCTTCTTCGCTGTTGTGGCTGTGGCCTCTGCCAAGCCCGGCATTGTCGCTCCTCTGGCCTACACCGCACCAGCTGTGGTCGGCAGCGCCGCCTACGTAACACCCTACGCCTCCAGCTACAGCGCACACCAGATCGCCCATAGCGCCGCCTTCCCCGCTGCCTACACAGCCCCCATTGCCGCCGCTGCCTACACCGCTCCAGTTGCTGCCGCCTACACCGCTCCAGTTGCCGCTGCCTACTCCGCTCCTTTGGCCGCCGCTTACCCCGCTCCTCTGGCCGCTGCTTACTCCGCTCCTCTGCTGCTGAAGAAGTAAGGCGCTGACTGAAATGTGACCATGTCTTGACATCCCCAAGTGTAAATAAACAATTTCGCATACATCCAAGTCCAACGGCATTAAATTAGTTGATCGAAATGGAGTTCGAGCTTTGGGTTTGGGCTTTAGGTTCGAGTCATTGCTGGGCTGGCACGACCCACGCCTCAGTGTGCTTTGGCATGGCAACGAGTCTTTTGATACCCTGTAGCTAAAGTCGTTGACTGACATGCTCCCGCTCCAGCTCCTGCTCCTGCTCTTGCTTCTGCTCCTCCTCTTTACAGGATGGCCTGCAAGTCATTAGCTTTTCGCATCTCTGCTGCTATCGGAATTTAAGGATCTGGGCAACGCAGCTGGCGCACTTTCTACTATTTAAAAAGGGATTTCTTTTATATGAAATATGCTTCCTTTCAGCGCTTCCTGCCGCAGCGGCAGTCGAGTTTTCTGCTTGACTCTGCCCCAACCCCCTGCGGCCCTCCCGCCAGCCTGAAAGCGTTGAAAGCTTGAGAGGTGCCCCGGGCAACGCAGCTGGAGACTGATGAAGGCGACAGCGTTGGAGCTGCTGCTGCTTATCATAACTTTGCCATCTTTACCTCTGCCTCTGCCCCTCCCTCCGTCTCTCCTCTCCTCCCTCTGTCCCAGTCAGGCTCTTAGCTCTGCTCATCCTGTGCTCAGGTAGTAAATGCCAAGTAGTTGTAAAGTTTTGTGCAGCGTAAGCGGAAAAGTCTTGTAAAAAAGAAATGCCAAGGGCGTCCGGGAGCAGGAGGCGGCAGAGTGGAGGCAGGCACCCGGGAGTGGGGAGGGGGATAGTGGGGGATAGCATCCAGGATAGTGACTGCAGCACTTTCACAACTTCACGGCAACAGATAGCGTCCAAATTTAATGACCTTTTATTCAATAAAACAGCGTCAAGCTGAAAACTTTGCTGCCTTAATATCGCCGTGTTTCCCGGACCCACTAATGCATTGTGCCCTGTGGACAGCTGCAGAGGGGCATGATTGATGGCAGCGAAAGGCAGCGACTGACTCGCTGGCTACTGCACTCTAATTCCACCTTGACTTTGTCTCAGTTCAATTTGAGCATATGCATGTGTGTGTGTGTGTGAATGTGTATGAATTTGGAGTACAAAATAAAAATCAAATTGAAGCTTGTTCGCTGGTTCATAATAATATTTGAATATTTTTTTAGGCAACATAAAATTTCATTTATTCAGTAAGTTGGCTGCAGAGAAAAGGAGGGAAAGGGAAATGCGAAAAGGCCGCAATCAGAGTGAAAAACTATTTGGAAAAAGCTCGCAGCATAATGAGAAATGCGAGCAAACGTTTTTCTTGCTTCGCTTTTGTCTGTTTTCTGTTTGTTTGTCTGTCTGTCTGTCTGTTTGTCTGTTTGTTTTCAACCCAACTGGCAGAGCAATAAAAATTGAGTAAATAAAATTTGTATTCACTTTATATAATTTTGACGATTTTTCAAATCAGACAAACACACACACGCGCACACCTGACTAGAAGACGCACACACACACACACACACACACACACAGCTGGCACAATCTGCTGGGACTGATGCCGTTTCGAAATAAACACAATCATGTGCAAACGTGTTTTCAAATGGATTACATGAATAAAAGATTTATACACGTAAGGTAAATCAGTAGCGGGTTACCAAGACACACACACACTCACACACACACCGAGTGGAAGCGGGAGAGTCGAAGCAAGACACATTCTGAGACGGCAGCCAAAGGTAAGACGTGCAGGTGAAAATATGCGCACATGTAAGCAAATTTCAAAGGACCAAATGAAAATCCCACAGCCAATGCTGCCAGCTGTGGCAGCCAGCAGACAAGCTACACGCTTTCCATATACATTAACATATACACAGATGCAGATACAGATACAGTTACACACACAGAGATACAGCTACAGATACATCTACAGAGCTACAAAGAAACACGTGTACATACGGCTGCCTTTTTATTGATTCGCTTATTATTCTATATATGTGTAGGTATATATATGTATGTGTGTGTGTGTGTGTGCATGTGTGCGTGTCTTCGTGTCTGTGTTGATTCCATAAATGCTTTTATTTTATTTACAGCAGCCGCCAAAACGAATCAACGCAAAAACAGCGTAAAATTTTGAGACTCACACACACACTCAAACATACACACAGACACACACACACAGTCCGACACACGCACACACGTAATTCAATCAATTTTGTCGTTGAAGATACACCTCTGCTCACTCGCTTATATACATTTAGTACATATATAAAACAAAGCAACAGGCTCAACGCCTCAAGTACGGATAGTAGGCGGGATACGCGGCGTATGAGCCGTAATAGACGGGCGTATACGCATACGCCGCATAGGCCGGATAGTAGGCGGCGGCGGCGGCGACTGGGACAGCAGCTGCCGGCGCAGCGACGGTTGCATAGCCCACAGGCGTGGCGGCCAGCAAATGGGGCTTGGCCGCGCAGCTGCTCAAAGAGAGCAGCAGTGAGAGCTGTCAGAGGAAGAGAGAGAAAGGGAGAGTCACAGTCAGTGAGCGCGAGAGAGAGAGAGCTGATCATACTCACCAACAGCACCTTGAACAGCATTCTATCCAGCCAAGTGTTGCACGTCTGATATCCAAAATTTGATTGACAAACTGAGCAGCCGTGTCAATCATATTTATAGCCTTCGCCCAGTTGGTCGGGCTGCCCACCCGCCCGCCTGCCCGCCCCTCCGATTGGCTGCCCAGCTGACGTCACGCACTCAGCCAGGGGAGAGCGTGAGAGAGTCATTAATATGTCGCTGCCGAGCGCAATAAAGCGCATAAATTATATTGTAATGCTATATCAAATTGCTAAATAAAAGAATCGGCAATAAGAACTACGATATTAAGTGTATGCTAATACACGAATACCCTGGCTAATTTGCTGGCCACTAGTAGCACCCGCAATACTCTTATATATACTATATAATACTCTATAACATATATATAATATGTTTAAGTTGTATCTTAAAATCAACAATCCTATAAAGTAGTTCCAATATTATAGGGAAACATATTCAGCATTCATATATCATTTACCAACACTGTTTGCAGCTTTTACTTACTTTTTCTGCTTTATGACGGTGCAACAGTTTTCCACAGTTTCTTATGATACCTTTCTCAGAGTACCCATCAATCGTTTTGCAACACTACTCCGCGCATACATCCTGTTCAATCCCCCTACCAATGCGTGATACCCCATGCCCACACACACGCACACACTTTGTAGAATTTGCAAACGTTTCGGTTGCCTTCTTTGGACTGTCATTCATTACAAATAGCCCCAGCCAGCGCTGAGCAGCTCCAGTGAGCACCCGCCCCAAGGCCCGCTCTAGCCCTAGCAGCGGGGCCCAATGTCTGAGTTGCCTTTGTGCATAAGATATTTGCGTTTATTTAGACATTGTAAAAATTATAATTATGTGTGCGTGCCATGCATGAAAATGAGCTGAGACAACACAGAGAAAGAGTGTGTACGAGAGAGAGAGAGAGAGAGAGAGAGAAGGAGAGAAGAAATAATACAAAAGAAAACTGAAAAACAAGACCATATTTTGCGATCAATTCTATTAGATAAGCCCTGTGGGCGTTGCCGTCAATCGACACGACTCTAGGCCACAAAATTCGCAAACAGAACAAACAGACGTTGATGATGATGTTGATGATGATGTTTGTTGTTGTCGTTGTTGTTGTGGCAGCTTGAACTACGAAGCGACGCTGGCAGAGGCTGGACGTTTGTGACAAAGTTAAGCAACATGTTTCACAAGCCATAAATAATTAATTTATGCAGCCGCAGACGGAACGCTGGGAACGCTGTGTGCAAAATGCCTAAATATAGACCATAAATTTGCATAGTCAGAAGCTGATGAAGCCATTTGCCACATATATGCATATATGAGAGTGCAGATACATATATCTTATTTACTATACCACACACACATACAGTGTGTGCTGCATATGTATGTAAGCTGAAAACACAAACTAACTTTGATAATAATAATAATAATAATAATAATAATAATAATAATAATAATAATAATAATAATAATAATAATAATAATAATAATAATAATAATAATAATAATAATAATAATAATAATAATAATAATTACTTAAATTATTTAATAAATATACTAAATAAATACCTAATGGTATTCATTAGTATTCTTTAAAAATCATGCTTGTCTACATTATACAAGCAAATTTCGCTATTAATGTATATAAGAAATACTAAAAAGTATTTATATTGTATTCCTTAAAAACTACTTATCAGTATTCGTTTGACTAGTATTTAAAATATACTCAACTTGCTTGTTCCACTTCAACGTTGCTCTACTGTGGCTGCGGCAAGTAAATTTGTGCCGCAGTTACTTCAGCAATGCGGCAAGTTCATTGACCATTCGCAATTGCCGCTTGACCACGCCCACGCCCACGCCCACTCCCATAAGCAGCAGCAGCAGCAACAACAATTGCAACTACACAACTGCCAGCAACTGCTTTTGGCGACATTTCCATTTTATTTCTCGCTTTGCTTGTTTCCGTTCGCTTCTTTTATGCGCTCGCTCGCTAATTTCAGCTGCTTACAAAATGGCGGCGGCGTCGTGCAGCTGGCAGCCATTTTGTTGCTGCTGTTGTTGTTATCGCTGCTGTTGCTGTTGCTGTCGCTGCGCAGTGTTGCATAATTAAAAAATATTAGCCGCTGTTTACGAGCAGTCTTTCAGCTGGCAGCTCCCGCGGCCATTGTTGCTATTCAGCTCGAGATTACTAATTAAAGCATAATAGAAATAGTAATGGAATTAATTAACAAGCAGCTGCCTGCAAAATAAATAAACAATTGCATTTATTAATTTTAGTTTACAATAAATTCTAAGCTTTTCAATTTTTTCAATTATTATTAATTTTATTATTATTATTATTATTATTATTTTTTTTTTTTATTTTATTTATTTATTTATTTTTTTTTTTTTTTTGCTTTTTTTAAATTTTTCTATTTTTCATTTATTTATTTTTTGTTTTAATTTGATTTTCTGACCAAATTTCATTTACTTTATTTCAATTATAATTTATATTACATATTACACGTCTTGAATTTAATTTATATTTAAAATTAATTAATTAATTTAAGCTAAATTTGACAAATGGAAATTTTAAAATAATTTATTCAACGGTTTTTCTAGGGTTACATTGCAAGTGATCTGCCAATGCTAGATTTTGTGCCCAGAAGCAGTGCATCTCGTGCTCGTGGCCCTGGCCGTGGCCATAGCTGATCTGGCTGGCGCTCATCTCAGTATAGATATTTTTGTGCTGCACTATGTGGGACATGCGGAGGAGCATGCGAGGGCGAACGCGTCCCGAGTTCCGAGTGCGTCGGAGCCGACTGCGCGGCACTGCGATAGCCATCAGAATACGTCGATAGGTCCGCCAGCCATTGCTCCGATCGTACTCCTGGTGAAAGTACTGAGGCACCTTGTTCTGTATCTGCCAGCGTGCGAGGCGAGCATGTGCCCGATAGGCTGCCACTTGAAACCCCAAGGCCTGCGCCATGATCTTCGGGTACTTTGGATGTTTGCGCAGCTTCCCATTCTTGTGGTAGTAGATGAGGCATTCGCGCCGCAGCTGCTTGTTGCGCCGGCGCAGATACATGAGGTCAGCGTCGCTGTCAACACGCCTGGTCGTCTGCCCAGGCGATCCCCAAGAGGATTCGAGCGAGCGCCTCGTGGTGGGCTCTATGCGCACCATCTCCTTCTGCCTACCTGCAGCACTCACCAGACGCTTCTCTGTCAGCTCGTTCAACACCCGACTGGAAGCACTGTCCACACTCTGTATTTGCTTGAAGTCCTCTTCGTTAGATTTGATGATTTCCTTGAACAGCTGCGAGTAGCTATGCCGCGAAGCACTCTCATTCACTATGTTGATGCTCTCTTCCGATATGGTAGACAGCGGAGATCTGTCTAGCCTCTGCATTGACTCGATGACGGCCTCTACCTCGAGCATTCTCTTGCTCTCGGCCGCGCACAGTTTCCGCTCGGTCTTGCTCTGATAGCACTCGTGCGAATCGAACGTCTCGTAGAGCGTCTGATGTGAGCTGGTTCGTGCAGAGGCCGAGCGGCTCGCGGAATTCCTCTTGCTCTCCTGTGCGAGGGTCGCCTCTTCGAAACTGGAGCGGCAGCTAAACAGACGCTTGATGGATGCACTTCGATTAGATTCGCTCCCTTCCTTGACTGTCGTCGACTCTTCAGTTTCAAACTGAGAGGCTGTCTGTATTTCGCTCTCAGGCGGAGAGGGTGTTTGCACTTCGGACTCAGGCGGAGAGGGTGTCTGCATTTCGGACTCAGGCGGAGAGGGTGTTTGCTCCTCGTGTATAGGTGTGAGGACGTGTGTGGAATGCGTTCTATTTGTAGCTACAACAGACAGTCCCGAATATCGGTCCGTCTCAGGCGGAGAGGGTGTTTGCACTTCGGTCTCAGGCGGTGAGGGTGTTTGGGGTTCGGTTTCATGCTGAGAGGGTGTCTGCTCTTCGGGTATAGGTGTGAGGACGTGTGTGGAATGGGTTCTATTTGTAATTACAACAGGCAGTCCCGTATATCCGTCCAGTACCTTGTTAAGATTCTTGCCCATGCTGTTCACGTCCGTAAAGGGCACCTGCAGGTAGCCAATCTCCTTTAGATGGCCGTACATCAGCAGCATCAAACTGTTTCTGGCCCACTTTTGGGGCTTGGGCGCAGCAAGGAAGATCTGTAGCCAATATGAGATGATCTCTTGATCCGACTCGCTGGCTTCCTGTCGGAAGACCGGCTCGTATTCCTCCAGTTGTTGGGCGAAATGGCGATCCAGCCATTTCTCATTGGGTTCCTTCATCATTGCCTGTATTCAATTATAAAAATATATTTATTTTTTCCAGAGTGAGAGAGTTAGAAAACTAGATATAAACTGCCAAGTATCCAAATATAGATTGAGCTCAGTCCCTAGGCATAGTTGCCCAGGTTAGCAAGTGGCTTCAAGAACTTGTCAAGGACGCTGTAGCAGGCCATGACAGGATTATGATGGCTGCCTCCAGGCGAACTGCGACCGCGCATAACTTTCCCGACCGCAGGCGAAGGCATCGCATCAAGTGGAGCACCAAGTGGTGCTGCATGCACCTTGAAGTGCCACAAACCAACGCCATGTCATTCACAATAAGCACAAAGGCAGCTGGCTGAGATGGCGGAGATGGCAGAGATGCCTGCGCCGACAACAAAGCGTGTGGTTTGCCTTGTTACGCAAATTTTCATTAGCGCTGCGCGCGTATAAATTAGGAAAATGAAGCAGCCGCCGCAGCTACAGCCAACAGCAGGCAGCAAAGCACTTGAGTGCAGCGGAACGGCTCTTACTCTCGGCTGGGGCGCTTAAGCTTGCCAGCAGCGGGTGGCCTAACCACAGCCACAACAACAACAGCTAGCAAAGTGTAGCTGCTGCGGTCTGTGGCTAGCAAAGCAGGTGTGTGTGTGTGCGCCTGTGTGTGCAGGTGTGTGTAGGTGTGTGGCCCGCATTAATTTATATTGTTAGGCATGAGCTAGAAAATAAGCACGCACAGCCTGTCCAAAACAGTGCCAAGACAGCAACAGCAACAGCAACAACAATAACGGGCATTAGCCCTTGAAAAAGACTAAAATAAATACCAAAAATCTAATTATAGTGTTTTTATTTCAAATTGCAATAGCCCCACTGATATGGCAACACTGTCCATAGTAAGCTGCTGCTCGCCATTCAAATCAGTATCAAATTCAAAATGAAAACAATTATTATGCGAAAATGCATCCAAAGTGGCAGATTTTGAGAAGGCAACTTAAATTATCTCATTTATATCAATTTCCTTTTGTACTCACGTACACGTACACGACTGCTTATCGATATATCTACACATGTATGTGATCACCATCGCCATTCCAACAAGAACTACATCCTTCTGGCAACGCTGCGACGCTTGTAGTTCTGAAATTGCAGCTGGCAACACTGTCTGCTACAGCTTTTGCGCAAGCGTTTCGCACTTTATTGAGATGGATTCCGACCCACAGCACAAATATCGCAAAAATCAAGTAAATGGCACCCTTTATGTGACCACCTGCCTGTATTTGGATCCCCGCAGGGTTGCCGAGCTGGAAACAGGCGCTGATGAGGTGAAACCCATATATTATACAAAACAAGGTACTAACTTTACTCTTGCAGTTGTTTCTAACTCACATTCACAAGCGCACCACGGCGGACCACATCATGCAGGTGGCAGTTGAGCTGGGCCCTGTGTACACGCTGCGCTTCAAGGTGGACTTCTCGGGCTGCAGTCGTGGCTATGCCTACCTACAGTACGTCGATAAAATGCACAAATCGGTGCTAATGCAAATGTAATAAATGGAGTTCTGATACTTTTGAGACCAATACGTAAATATATTTCCAACCTTCCTTAATCATTAGGCTGCAGCGTTGCTTTCGGCGCGAGAAATTGAGAATTCATGTGCGCGAGTCACGCAATCGCAGAGATCTCCTCCTCAGCAACGTCCACCACCTGACACCGCTGCAGGTGCATCAGGAGCTGCGCCTGGTCAGCCACTATGTGAAGCTCTGCGTGTACGAGTATGAGCCCAAGCGCTACATCTATGTCGTAAAGTATCGGAACAATGACGAGGCGGCCATGGCGCATCACAAGCTGCGCAACAAAGTGGGATGCTTCGGCCTAGATGCGTGTATCGATTGGCTGGACAAGGGTCAGGTGCTGAAGGACCTGAACGTGCAGCAGAGCTGCTGTGTCCAGCTGTCACGCGACTCCGACCACCTCCAAGCCAGTGCCAACAGCTGCCGTTGCTTCCGTATTTAAGTGCAATCCTTATATTTGATATATGCAAATGAGAGAAAAACCAACTTTAATTATACGTTTCCTGCTTTTGTGATTATAATGCGACGCTTTACTCATTCCCTTTTCTGCTTCTTGCCTCAAGAGCAGCCGCATCTTCTTGACTTCATTAAAGTCAAGGAGTGAAAACATTGTAAGGATATGAAGAAGTTGTTTGCTCGCATGCAAATTAATGCGGTGTTTATATTAAATACTCGACCGTAGGGTATTTAGCCTACATCATACTTGTGTACGATGCTAGAAGCTCAGGTAAATATATCCGTTACTCCTCTAACTTCTATTGAAGGCAAGGATCTTGAAATTGCTGGTTCCTGGATGAGTTAAGATCTCTTGCTCTCTATTGCAGACGTAAATCGATAACATTATCGATATAATAATTACTTTCTGATGATCAAGTAATAACGATAACGATTCTGGTTAAAATATCGAGCTGACTGACACAGCTCTACTAAATCACTTAAGGATCAGTGGGAAAGTTCCTTCAACCCAGCTAAATTCAGGGTATATCCCAAGTCGTTGACTCCCAGCTGAAACACTCTGCTTATTGTTATTGTTGAGTGCGACAACTGGCTGATGACAGCAGCTGCCACATGCCACATGCTACATGCTACATGCTACTTGCCACCTGCCGCCTGCCGCCTGCCCCACCCAGCCCAGCCACACTTTGGGGCAATGCAAGGGCCTGCGGCATAATGCAATTAAATGAGTGCATTAAGCAGCAGCAGCAGTAGTGGCAGAAGCGCTCGTCCACCTGTACAGGTTGCCAGGGATAGACAAACTTCAAGCGGGTGGGCGTGGCTGAAGTGAAGCTCATCCATCAAGGCGGCGCATAGTAATGCGATTGTCAGCAGCTGGCGGATGTTGTGCCTCGACGGAAGCGGATGCGGATGCGGATGCTGTTGTCCTTGCTGCTGCAATTAAATTAGAGCTTGAAAATCGAAATGCAGCTTTACGGAAAAAGAAAACAGAAACACACAAGCGATGGGAGGAAGGGGTGAGGCGGGAGGACGGCTATGCGGGAGAGCGTTAGTCGAGAGTCTGAAGAAAAAGTTAATAAATATTCATTAGATTCTGGCAGGAGGAGCAGCAGAAGCAGCGGCGGCACCTCCGTGTTGATTTGCATTAATTTGTTAATTCAAGCGCAAAGTGCCACGCCCACACCCACACACACCCGCACACCCACATCCACTTGAAGGCCATTAAAGGTCCCACTTTTTGTGGTATTTGCAATTAAATGGCTCAGATTTTTGCTATTTGCTGCAGGCAACTGTGGAGCTTAGCCTCAGCTGGCATCGCTGCGGCTTGTGACCCATTTTGGCCATGTCAGGACATAGCCTCAGCCGAGCCGGGTGTATTGAAGCTAGTGCCAATATTTGCTTAGCATAACTACCCTCAGGTAGGTGTGACCCCGTTTGCTTATGTCTTTAAGGCGTCGCCCCGCGCGTAGGCGTAAGCGTAGGCGTGGATCCAGGGATTTGGGTCAGAGATTATATGCCTGGCATTTGCTCTGTGCCCTGTGCTCTGTGCTCTGTGTGTAGCGACTTTCAAACGGAAAGCGAGAGTTATCCACATATTGTGCCGGCCCGGCCGGGTCTGGCTTAAAGCCAACATTCAGTCTAAGCCCTCGCTGGCAGCGTTCTCTGCTACAAGCTCACGTCGACCGCAGCGGGCCAAAGTGGGCAAAGAGCATTCCAGATGCGATTGTGGCAACAGCTACAGGATACAGCACTTAGCTTCATTTTTTGATGATGACTCTTCCCTTTAGATTCGCTTTTTTTTCTTTCTTTTTTTTTTTTTTTTTTTTTTTTTGGGTAAGCAAGTTTTCTTTTGGCCAGTTTTCCATTTGGAAATGGCATTAACAACATGCGTCATGCATATGCATGGCTTTAGCTCAACGTTTTTTTCTGTTTTTGGCCAGAATCCACTCGCCCAGTTAGAGCCAAAGAATTCGCTGTCCCAGCTGCGGTTACATGAGCTATGAAGCGGGGAAATGCACGAAAATTGTTACAAAAATACCTCTTAGTTAGCATTAAATCAACAGTTAGTTCAGAGCATTGCCTTAAAGCCTTGGCTGTGTGGAATCATAGAATAGTTCTTCCACTAGTGGATCTATTGAAGTTTGCCTCACTAGAAAAATCGAATTAAATCCTTAGTGAAACTCGTAAATGAAAATACAACAAAAGACATTTCACATCGAATTGCCAATAGCTCAAGAAAAATGAATTTAGTATTAAACAAAACGTGAATAATTTATTTACATCAAAGCAACCACAAAAATGTCTTTCCAGCTCAAAAGCGCAACAAATTCCAAAAAGCGTAAATAAAACCAAATTAAGCTGCAAACAAAAATACCAAAACTTAAAATACCTAAGGCACCACACACATACCAAGGGAGTTGCCAGAAGTCTAAGAAGGAAGACAAATTCCTTTAATAATTTCGCAAAGAAATATCAAATATTTGGTATATTTGGCAACAGCTTTTGAGCATAGATGAGTCTGTGGCTAGGGGTTTTATATTTTATTAAACAATTCAATTTTAGCACCAGCTACAAATTGAGCTCTAGTCCCAGCCGGCAGCAAACCTTTTGGGCCATAAATTGATAATGACTGCTGGCAATATTTTTATAGACAGGCAGCAGGAGCCGGCGTAGGCAGTGCTTAATCGCCATGGCTAATGCGCCCGAAGTCGGCTCTCTCTCCCTCTGTTTTTTACTAAAATTAATGAAAAAAGTTGTGGACACAGTTGTGGGTTAGCTGTGACTTTGACATAAAGCACAAACAACAACAAACAACAAGCAACAACGAGCAGCACATTTATGTATATTTCATGTGTTCCTTACACTGTGAAATCCTTGAGGTATTATTAAAAAATTCGTTGCTGTCCCTATAAAAAACAAGTGAAAACCCTACAGCAGAGTGCCACGACTGCAGAATACTCGCTCAGTGAATATGCTACGAGATATCCAGAAATTGTGGCAGGCTATGCAGAAGTCTTTGTCCTTGTCCTTAAGCTTATGTACATAAGCAACTTAGCCGTATCAAACATATGTATACGAATATTCTTGAACAGATTTGCATCTGTATGTAACTACATATGCTCGCATGTCTGTCTGTATATCTATCTCTCTGTCTGCCTAACAAGAGAATCCAAGAACGATAGAAGATCATTTAAGTTGTCTACATGTATGCAGAAGCTCTCATTCGGCATTTATACATGAGTAAAACGAAGTTAGAATGCTCGCAGCAGCATAGAGTGCTCCCATTGGTCAGCGAAAGGTCGACTACAACGATCGCTACCTGACGTCGGGCCTAACATTTGAGAGCAACTTGGTGAGAGTGATAGTCGCCCTATATAAAGGGCACCAGCTGCAGCATTTCTTCAGTCGCCCAGGCCCGGTGGGGATCAACAGTGCAGGGCAGTAAAGGGAAGAGAAGTAAAGTGAAGTGAAGTGAAGTAAAACATAATATTCAATGATCCAGCTACGCATTAAAGATTTGGAAGAAATACATGGAGGAAATATTTAGAGAAAATACTTGGAGAAAATATTAAGAAGAAATTCTTGGAGGAAACACTTAGAGGAAATACTTAGAAGAACATCTTGGTGGCAAAAGAGGAAACATATGAAAAAATACTTCGAAGAAATATACCAAGCTAATATGCCTGTTTTCTCATTGTGAACAAGCATAGCACGCAAGCTGTTGTAGTTGTTGTCGTTGTTGTAGCAGCGCCCCAAATGAGTTTATGAGCGTGTCATGTTGTTGTCCCTGTGTCGCTACGTCCTTGTTGCTCCTTGCCATTGCTCTGTGTTTATATTGCATATTAAATATATTTTGGCAGTTCCCCGGTCCCCGCCTTACCCCTGCACCATCTCATCGCCTTCCCGTCTGTAACTTGGCTTGTTGACAATAAAATAACATTTTGCACTCACTTATCCAGCTGGTACTTCAGCTTCGAGAGTTTTAATGAAAAAAGTTTCATTTAACAGAAACATATTTATATGTATGCATATACATATATATTATATAATAGAGCTGTTTGCATGCCGATTGTTAAGAATCCTTAGGCTTCGCCCCTTCCTTCCCACTCAGCCCGCAGCTATTTTCCATTTGACTGTTTGCTTCATTAAAAACGCATGCCAATAAACACAATAAAAACACTTCATCATTGCTTGAATTTCTTGTGCAAACTTTTTCGCCCAGAACAGTTCAACTAACCATCTACGTGGCCATCATCTCAATATATATTGAGCATACGCAGCGTGAGCCAAAGCAGCAGCCGCTGGATAAGAGCTGTCTGCCTGGCTGTCTGACTGTCTGACTGCCTGACTGCCGGACTGCCCCACTGCCTGACTCCTAGCAGCTGCAGATGGCTGGCTTTCTTATGGCTTTGCCTGATTGTCTGTTGCTCTGGCGCTCACTTTTCGCTATGGCCATTGAAAATCAATCAATAAAACTCCGTAGCAAAGTCAATTGTGAGGAATGTTTGTACCCTGCACATAGGAGAGAAAGAGTATATAAAGCATTAGCGTGAATGACAAAATAGAATTAACAATCATTATTATAATTTGATATATGTAGGGAACTTAAGTTGGTTATCAATCTATTTGAACTCAGGAACTGTTCAAACTACAGGCATATAATCTGGTATACTTCGACTCTAAGGAATAAAATTAAATTCTAGACCAGAATCATATTAATAGTTATCTCTCTAGGGTATCTTATAGTTTTCTACTCTAATCACGCTGCTCTACAGACATGTGCACTCTATATGGTTATAGAGTCATGTCTCTAGCCCAGTGCTATGTGAAGTTTTTGAAATGCTATGCGCAATATTGAAGCAGCTGCTCATACTTTGGCCAACATTCCAGCTCAAAGTCAGACAGCATACGGACGGACGGACGGACGGACGGATGGACAAATCAACGGAACGACAATTGGACGGACAAATCGATTATTTGCAAAGCATAAAATAGAGCATTAAACGAAATCAAATATAAAATCAAATCAAATGAAATAAAATAAAATATGGTTATGCCAGAGGCGTCCGCTCTACCTCCCTCCCTCTCTCTATCTCTCTTTCCCACGCTCTCTCTTTCTCTTGCTTTTGCTGTAAATGTTGGCAAATTCCATGAACGTTTTCTCCAACAGAAGTTTAATTTCATTTCGAATTCGCCTTTGCCGTTGCCAGGCAGCTGTTGCTCTACGCCATACCGCCCCCTCCACGCCCACCATTAGCTGTGCGCGCTACTACTTCATCTACTTATTTCGCATTATTTATTGTGCAATAAAATACTGTAAAAAAAGAGAGGGGAAAAAATGGAAAACTTTGCATTTGCATAGCTACAAAATATGTATATAGTATAGTCATCTCTTTGTCCGAGCCACACTTTCGTCTGCAATTTTGTACCAGAATTGCATTATCAACGAATGTCGCTTAAGTGCACATTGAATTCAATTAAGCACCAACACATGCAGAACAGAGCGTAGAGAAAAAGAGAGAGCGTTGGCAAAAAAAAAAAAATAAAGTAAAACTATATTTTCATAGTTGGCAATTGAAAATTGCATTATACAACATGCATTTTCCATATTGAGAGCTGGCACACCCAAGCTCGTACACACAGCCACACACACACACATGCATTCACAGGCATGCATATACATATTGCTTTGAGCAAAGCAAAAGCCGCAGTTCAAACCCCACATGAGGTCAGGCTACAGAATCATATCAAATTTGGTTTCTGTTGCGCTACATTAGGTTCTGCTATCCATTTGTGAAAGGCTATTCATATGAAGCAAATGACTATTAAGTGACGTCTATGAATATGAATCTGACGCCTTTTTAATAAGCTATTTTCAATTGAAGATATAACAGCTCGCACTTGAGAGTGGCCAGCTAAAATCTAAAGGAATTCCTTTGGATATACATGTATTTGTGGCTAAATAAACTTAATTTCTCAAACTCTGCCGCACCACGCTTGAGCATTTAATATGTTCCTTTTCATAAAAGTTTGCTTTGATCTTAAGCAACTCCAATTGTTATTTTCATTTCACATGCAGTCGCTTTTCTCTCTTTTTCTCTCTCTTCTCTTTCTTACCTTCCTCAGTTACTTCAGCAACGAGCCGCCAAAGTCAAGCATTTAACAATTACACTTAACTGGTCACACTTAAAACTAGCTTTAAACGATCTTTCTCTCTCTGTCCCCCTCTACAACTTTGTCAGTTCACTTAAAACGCTTGGCAACGCCTCCAAAGTTAAGCATATTGCAATTATGCTTAGCTGGTCACACTTAGGCAATGGCTTATTAGACACTTAGCTGAATTGCTTTTATTGCAGCGCCTCACAAGTTTGTTCGAGCTGAACTTTGTTTGGCGCTTGCCTCAAAATTGTTATGCTGCATTGGACACTTGGGCCTGGCTGGAAGATGCTGTGAATGCTTCCTGTGCTCGCTCGTTTCCGGTGAGGCAACCACGCCCCCAGACAGGCAGGCAGCTGCTACTGCTGCTGTTGTTGCTGTTGCTGTTGCTGTTGCTATTGCCTCTGCTGCTACTGCTGCGGTAGCCATTATTTCCTGCATTTAATTGCACTACTCTCAGCTGCGGTTTTCTGCTACATTTGTTGCAGCTCGCCTCACGCCCGACCAACGATAATGTACTTTAGCCAAGGCCACACATCTGCTTGCTTCCCACTCACCTTCTATTGTTTCCTTTTTTGACTGCTTTTCGTTAGTATTTTTTTTTATAGTATTTTTGTTGTTGTAGATTTTGACGGGCTTACTCAGTTGGTTGAAGCGGATCGCAGGGCGCGGTCATCAAATGATTTATACTTTAATAAGCGTGCGCAGGACATGCTGAGAAATTAGATGTGCTCGGGCCGCGGAGTCCTCTGAGAAACTGCCATCCCCCACTCGCTCCAGCCATTTCATCTTGATGCGCACAAAAGGAATTTGCGCAATTTATGAGTGCAAAAAAAAGAACAAAATCGAACTAAAAAATGCCAAAGGAACGGCAAAGGAATTAAACAGCATGGCCAAGGATATTTCCAGCTTATCGGCGACAGGATGTGCGCCTGCCATTGCATATACGCCCATACTCTCCGTCTCACTCTCTATCTCTCGCTCTCTCTCTCTCTCTCTCTCTCTCTCTCTCTCTCTCTCTCTCTCTCTCTGTCTTGCAAGTATTTGCGGCATTTTTGTGCCATTATCTTGGCTAGAAAGGTGCGAAAACTTTGTGGAGCAAGGCATTCCATTGACCTCGGCCCACAGCATAGGCAGCCAGGCAGCCAAGCAGCCAGTGAAAACCGAAAACAGAAAACTGAAAGCCGAAAACTGATAACTGACACAGAGCTCCTTTTGGTCTGGTCGGCTGTACGCAACCAACAAAGGCAAAAGCCAGCTGAATTTTAAATGAGTTTTTGCTTAAAGCTTGTATTTAAGAAATTTGAATAATTATCAAAGGACGACCCAAGCGACGTTCTGCATAGTCGAAAGTCCCAAAAAAAAAATTAAATGAACGGATGAGCAAATTAAATTAACAAACAATTTAATGGTTGAATCCTTGTTAAGTGCTGTCCTTAAAGGTCCTAATTCCAATTCTAATCTAAACGGGTCTGCAAATGTTATTAGAGAATGTTACGGCTCTTGAGTTACTAAACATTTCCTTCCTCTGTCTTTTAGTCTTGATATAAGTTCCACACTCACGCTAATTTCTTCTCGAACCATTTCATTTTCTCTCTCTAATTCCTTCACTGCTTCACACTCCCTTTTACTCTCTCCACAATATGGGACTCTCTCTTTCTCCCTTACTTGGTTATCTGTCTCTCTGTCTCATTTGAATTGCTTTTGATGTTTTCCGTCAGATCCAAATTTTACTATCTGACTTTATAAAAAACAAAAATGTAAAAAAAAAAACAATGAAAATTGTACAGATTACAACAATTAACCAAACATAAGAAACAAAAAACAAAAATCAAAGCTGTAGATCAATCCCTGATCTATGAATCTGGGGAAAATGAGTGAAATTAATGAGAGCACGCTGGACCGGCACTTCGTGTCGCAGCTGCGTATAATGTGCGACGTCTACTCCAATCACATCAGCAAGTCGGACTTCGTGATGAGCCAGCGCTGGCTGCAGGTCTTCCACAAGTCCAGCCGGGCCGAGAAATATGCCAGGAACTGTCTGATGCTGCTCATGTACGGGCAGCTGCGCGAGATGGGCAAACTGGGAATGCCCTTTATCAAGATGGAGAATATGGATCGGTCGCTCGAGGATGTGCTCGGCGATTATCAAGGCAGTCTGGAAATGGAAGCGGATACGGAAGTGGAGCAGAAGCAGGAACTGGAGGAGCAGCGGGAGCATGTGCAGGAGCAGGAACAGCAGCAGAAGAAGCAAGAAATGAAGCAGCAAGATGAACAGTGGAAGCAGCATGAGCTGCTAGGAAAACCCAAACTGGAGATGATTCCAGAGGAAATGGACTTACCGGAACTTAATTTGCCTAATGAAGATGTGGCATCTGCAGTGACCACAAACGCATCCTGCTATAACGAGAGTTTGATGCTGCACGAACGTCTTGGAGGTGGCAGCCAGTGCATCGACTATGCCGACACCAACTTCGAGCTGCTCACGCAGCAAAACCAACAGCTCATCCAGGAGATCAACCAAATGCACGCGCGCACCGTGGAGAACGAGCAGCTCTACCGACAGGCCGATACCCATTGGCAGCAGCGTATACTGGAGGGCCAGGGTCACCTGCCGCTGCCGCTGCTCAAGCCACGGATGCAGTGGCTGCTGCAGCGCATCGACCGTGGTGCACAGCTGGCCATACGCCAGCTCCAGGGCTGGGCGACGAGCAGCGGACCTTTGAACTTTCTGTACCTCAGCCTACAGCACATACTGGACGACGACCCGGAGGCACGGAAGCTGCTCGCCGAACTGGATCGCAAGCTGGAGGCGGTGCTGGACAATATGCTGGAGCAGGCCGGCGAGCGTCGAGAGAACAATGTGCGCATGCTCTACGACAAGCTGTTCCAGCAGCAGCAGGAGGCGCTGATCACCAAGCAGCAGCTGCTCCACCACGAGCAGCGGGCGCTGGTGCTGGCGCGACAGCAGCTGCAGGTGCACGTACAGGATCTGAAGCAACGCGAGGAAATCTTCTGGGACCAGGCGGCTGCCTCGCCCTACTACTCAAATCAGTCCAGAGCGATCAGCTACAAGGCGGAAACCATGCGCAGCACCAAAACCCAAACGAATAGCGACACATTCGATGCCGACAGCTACAGCGGCAGCGACTTCTGTGGCTGCGACGACTGCCAGCCCGGGCCCGAGCTCGGGCAGCTGAGCAACCCAGCCGACCTGATGGACACATGCGACAAGCGCAGCTGCCAGTACTGCCAGTCGCAGCGCCCAAAGGACGACGAGTCCAGCAGCAAATGCTAAATTGTCCCCAAATAACTTGACTTTCCCTATCTATGTGTATATAGTATATAGATAAATATATTTTCTATTCCTGCCAACAACTTGGTAAGTTTCTATATTTATGACTAAAATCAATACTTGCGTCTGTGTGTGTGTGTGTGTGTGTGGCTGTCAATTGCCAGGAAGTGGACTCGCCAAAGTTTTAATGTAGTTTTAATTTGCTCGTAAGCACTGGAAACTTGGCCAGGATAACTAAAAAAAAAAAAAGTAAAAGGCAAGTTCAAAACTTGCCTCGCAACAACAACAACAACAACAGCAGCAACAGCTTTGCTCGTAATTAGTTTTTAAGCGCTGTGTGTGTGTGCGTGTGGCATTAGATATGACAGCATGATGCAGTTAAGCACTTCTTAACGACGACAATGCTGCTGGCCTGGCTGCCTGGTGTGTGGCTGCCGATAATGGCGCAAGTATAATAAGTGCAATTGATTTTCTTGCCAAGTTTCCACAAGTTGCGGCAGTTGGTGCCAGGCCAAATGCAACCGGATTGTAGTTTACTGCTGCACAGAGTCTTCATTAGAGACCAATACACTGGTGTCTGCATTATGAGTCACAGCTGCTGTGATGTCCAGCTATATATGATATACAACTGCAGCCTTGTTCCGGATCAATAAACTGCAGCGGTGTCTCATAGTTGCTTCAATTTCATATTCATTATAGAAGACTTATTCAACATCTTCCGCTTTCAGGTATTTACGAGCTTAGCTGGCTCAAAAAGCAACCGCTATTTTGTATTAAATATTGCCTCTGGCTGCGCTTAAAAGTGTACTACAAAGAGCTCTCTTAGCTTCCATCCATTGTTTGATTTTAGTTGTTGCGCGGTAAAGCATGCTATGAAAATTGCAAAATACACAAAGGTTTGCTGCGCTTGCAAAAGCAAGCTACATTTTTCAAATAAAATGCTCTTTCGTTAAATTCATATTAATAAAGGCGAACTGACATTCATACATAACTACTGTGAGCTTACAAAGGTGTTTGCTTCACATGCATGGCGGCAACATTTTAATATCCTTTGCAGAGCACATAAAATAATAAGAAATACCAGGAGCTCAAGTAACAGGACTAACGTTCTGTATAGTATGTCAGTATATATATATATAGATAAAACAAACAGCGCGTCCAAGTTCACACGTTCAACATCCGCTGACGATAGCAAAAATACAGTTTTCTAACATTTGTTGGCAAAGTGTGGCGAACATTTTATGAAATTTGATAATAAGTACATGAAGGTTGACTGAACTTCAAGCGACCCACTCATACATATTTGCAACGAAAACAAAACAAAATATATATATGTATAAAAATAACAGGAATCAAGTAAACTGTATAAAAGTTGTGCCTGCAAAAAAGTTGCAAAGCAAATGCAGCTGCCATACCCCACGACTCCGCTGAATGACAATAGCTCAAAATATGTAAGACCAACTGTCGAAGTGAAGCGCGGCGAAAAGCACGAATAAAGAATGCGGCGAAAACAGGAAAGCAAAAAAGTGTGTGAAAAGTTTTCGTTCTTCGCTTTAATGATGCGCACAGACAGCGAAAACTTCGCTCAGACAGCAGAGGCTTACCGGCTCTGGGTTGGATGGGAGCAGGGGGATCAGGGGGAGCAGAGGGAGCAGGACTCTCTGTGCCATAAACATAAAATTTGAGTTGTGGCTTTCGTTGGTGGGTGGCGGGCATTAGCGACATAAAATTAATGACAAATTTGCGAGCTTATGCGAATGCATTGTTCCCAAAACAATTTCTGACTATTAAGCGCAGAGTGCAGCGAAAGCGGGGCATGGCGGAGAGGGGAGCAAAATATGTATGACAAAAGTGAAAAGTCGCCAAGGCAGCTTCACGCTGAAGGCAAAATTTATGTGCGCAGCAAACCCCAAGCAATTACGCCAAAGACTTAGTTGCCTTTTTTTGTGTGTGACAAAAAGCAAAGGAGCAGCCGCAATGGCAATGATAGAAGGGGAGGCGGGCAGGACAACATCTGTGACCAGCAAGGACCACAACTTTCATTTTACTGTTAAAATGCTCAACAAAAGTTGCATTTTC
Source organism: Drosophila arizonae (assembly GCF_054131065.1). Taxonomy (NCBI): domain Eukaryota; kingdom Metazoa; phylum Arthropoda; class Insecta; order Diptera; family Drosophilidae; genus Drosophila; species Drosophila arizonae. Next base: position 1,256,078 of record NC_142924.1, on the reverse strand, counting down.
GCTCTGCTCCTGCCAAAAAGCGAAGAAGCAAAGTGCACTACATAGCCATTATAATAGAGCAGCAGCAGCCAGAGTTTCAGCTAGAGAAGAGCACAATTTTGCTAATGCAATACGATACGGCACGAGTCTCATCCAGTGTTAGTGCCTAGCATTTCTTTTCTTCTGACGGTCCCCGTGTAAAGTGCAGCACGCTCTCATCTCTATAGTGTTGCTGTGGCCACTGCAGTCGTAGCTAGAGATGTGCAAGACTCTTCTAATACGATACAATACATATGTATGCATGTATGTGAAGATCAACAACGTCGTGTTTGTTCGCATAAGACCAGCAGCAAATCACGGAGCTTGCTCATCTCTATTCAGAGCGTAACTGCTGGAGTTGAAAATGGGCTGCTTGTTGCATTTATCACATTTTGCACATCTCCGGACAGAGGCAACAACGCTTAATGGCTTTCTGCTGCCAATGCAGAAGCTGTGGCTGACAACTTTCCTTGGCCAGTTTTCTTAGTGCCCACACCCCATGAGACTGGAGACGGAGCAGTTGCTTATTGTGGCTTAAAAGTGGTTGTTAGAATGCGGCCACCAGAAAATTACACTACTTTCTATGGAACATATTCACTATATTTACTTTATATATATACACACAATTACATGGCCTCTTTCTGGCTAAAGTGTCGCTTGGCAAAGGTCTCGCCCACGATAAGGGGAAACACCAAAGTGGCCTCGGCATACACCTTGACGGGCGTTGCATCTTTGCGTATCTTGCCCCAGGATACCGCTTCGTCCGGTCGTGCGCCACTATCACTGCCATCAAACTCAGAAGCTGTGTTTATGAAAACAGAATAATCGGCGCCGTTACGCATAAGATTAGCGTTGCAAATGTGATGCTTTATGATGCCGCCACCCACAATAATCATGCCACTATTAACAGCTTTGACAGCCATCGTGTTGAGCCTGCGCAGATCCGACAATATGTCCACAACCAGGCCCGGGTGACGGAACGAATGAAAGTACATCATGTCGCCAAGGCTTCCATCGGTTAGCGCTGGACAAAACACGGGTATCTTGTTTTTAGCAGCCCAATAGTAGATAGAGCTCGGATTTGCAATTCGCTCGCCCAGCCTGTGGATGATGCGTGAGGGTGACCAGACCGTGCCTTTACTCTTCTGTTCCTCTAGCATTTCATCGAGCAGCGGCATTAGCCAATCCTCAAACTTGCAGTAGTTGTCATTGGGCACCAGCAGATTGCCAATGCGATTGATGCCGCGCTCTCGCAACTGGCTTCCACTTAACTCGAATGAGCCCATAAATGTGGGTGCCAGGCATTTGATAAAATCCTCCTCCACGCCTCCAGCTGTCGTCACAATACAGTCGACCATCCGATGCTCAGCAAGGAAACGCAATGTCTCCCGTAAGCCCGATGATACCAAGTTTGAAGTGTAGCCCAGAAATATAGTGCACTTCGTATTGCGTTTGATGAACTCGTCCGTCTCGTGGACATCCTGCTGCTCAGCGTCTAGTGGCTGAGCCCTGCAATCCAACTGTCCTTCTTTAGTATAATGTGATGCCCAATACATATAATTACTTACCATTTTATTAATTTCCTTTATGGCCAGGCCCAAATTTGTGGCCTGGAAGCCGGTGCTCACATAGGATTCGAGCAGCTTGCTATAGTTGACGCCCAAATTGAAATCATATCCATGCACTTGTGGCGTGTCCTCCGAAAGGCGTTCGCTACGCTTGAGCACAGCATCCTTCGCTATTTCAGGCTCTGTGGACATCTTAAATGTTTTCGTTTTTGCGCGTCTCACCTAACATGTGCAAAATAATGATATCGATACAACTATCGATAGGCAGATGTAGGTTATTTCATATTTTCTTCATTTTAATTAGTCGTATTTGGCTTATCTGTACATGTATCGAGAAACACTGTGATGCAATTATTTTTGTTTTTAATATAAAATTTTATAAAAACTTAAGTGAGCTGACAACCCTTTTTGCATGTATCGACTATTAAATCAACGATAGTAACATCGATATCTTTTGCTGCGCTACCTTGAATGACAGGCAGAGAAACTGAGAGCTAAAAAGTAAGAAGAAGCAAGCTCTTGAAACTACCAACAACCAAAATTTTAAGGTACGATACAACATTTTTAAACGTTGCTAAAGAATTCCAAATATGATCACAATTTAATACGCACAAAAGCAGAAGCAACAAGCCAGCAATCAACTGCGAAGCGAAACGCTCAACACACAGTGAAGTGGAAGCTGTAGACGAACGACGCGAACAAGCAGCCAAGCAGGCAAACAAATACATATAGAAAAAAAATGATTAAACTTTTCTCGCTGAAACAACAAAAAAAGGATGGAGATCAGACGGCACGCGGTGGCCAGCAGAAAAAGGCATCAGCTGCCCAGCTGCGCATACAAAAAGGTAAAAGTCGTGAACTATTTGGCGCCCATGACTTTAGTTTCGTTTTCTTTATATCTATGTACATATATATGCATTTGCATATATATTATGTATATTTATACATTCTACATTGTTAATACAAATGAAATATTCGTATTTTTAGATATTAACGAACTGAACCTGCCAAAAACTTGTGTCACGGAGTTTCCAGACAGCGATGACTTGCTGAACTTCAAATTGATTATATCCCCCGACGAGGGCTTCTATAAAGACGGGCGATTTGTGTTCAATTTTCGCGTGGGGTCCAATTATCCGCACGAGCCGCCAAAAGTGAAATGCGCCACACAGGTGTATCATCCGAACATCGATCTAGAGGGCAATGTGTGTTTGAACATTTTACGCGAGGACTGGAATCCAGTGCTGACCATCAATTCCATTGTCTATGGCTTGCAATTTCTGTTCTTGGTAACGAATTTACTCTCAAGCAAACATCTTTGGATTGAGATTTGACTACAAAGTTGTCTTCTCTTTTTAGGAACCCAATCCTGAGGATCCCCTAAATAAGGAAGCCGCCGATGTGCTGCAAAGCAATCGACGCCAATTTGAGTATAATGTTAAGAAGGCAATGCGCGGCGGTTGCGTTGGCGAGACTTTCTTTGAATGCTGTCTCAAGTGATATATAGGAAATGAAAACTCTATTATTTAAGTACCGGCATCTGCCTGCCTGCTCTGTTGTTGCTTCTGCTGCTGCCGCTGCCGATGCCGCTGCCCCGCTCCACTGACTCAATGATGAATGCACTTTTAATAGTTCAACACAAGCAACACACGTAGGAGAGGAGGGCAACCAACAAGCCACAGCAACGACAACAACAACAACAGTAGTAACGATAACAACACCAACAACAGGCAGCGTTCGGCCACAATGACAACAACAGCAACAACAACAACAACAAATTATCGTAATAAAACAAAAATTTACCACTGCGAACCGAAAAAAAAAAAACAAATGCGAGTCGAGTCAACAATTTGTTTTTAGTCTAAAGCCAACATTATTATAATTATAAAATTTGTCATCATGTTTGTAATTGCATTCGAGGGAGATAAAGAGCAAAGATGAAAGAAGATATAAAAAATGAAAGAAAGAAAAACAAAAAAAATAAGTTTGTCACGATTTCATAATCAATAGAATTTCATGATTGATGCGTCATGAATGGTCATCAAATAAATATTTTTAAACTGACCTACAATAAAGTAGAAAGAGGGAAACAGTAGATAGCTCTTTAGTCTATCTGAAAGCCCAAGGAAATGTTAAAATGTTGCCCGTTATTCTAATTGTATTTGCATGGCATAGAAAGGATGTTGCAGTTTTATGTGTGTATTTAATGTAGGTTCGCTTTAGTTTCATTCAGGCCACTCTATTGACACCTGATCACAGGTGTATGCTGTTTCGCGCCAGCTGCATATTTCGCCACAGGCAGAGATCGGCCACGGCTGCTTGGCGTCCGGCATGCAGGCGCAGATCGTAGAGGCGGCTGATGAGACCGACGCGTATATCATCGGTGGCCAACACCTTGAGGAGCCGTTGCATCAGATTCGGCGGCAGCAGTCGCAACACAGGCGTCACACGCTCGCCGCCGCACTCCACCAGCAGCGAGATGAACTGATAGACGAAGACGGCCTTGGGCGACAGCTCATCGCCGCTAACGAATTGCACAAAGACACGGAATATGTGTTTGATGCTCGCCTGCAGCGGCTCCTTGAGATTGGCTGGGGTGACGCGAAGCTCAGCGCTGGGCGCGCTTAGCAGTGCGACGACATTCGCTGCGTCGCCATCGGCGAAGTCATTGGAGTTGTCGCTGCCGTCGCCGATGACCTTGCGGACCTTCGCCGCATTCGCCACGCCTGTCATCTCGTCGTCGTCGTGGGAGCGCGAGCGCTTCTGTAAAGCGGCGCTGTTTGAGCTGCGCGTCTCCAGACAGGAAATGATGCAGTAGACGCTCAGACGCGCCAGCACCAAAGACTGCGGTTCGTTGATGTCCTCGCTGCAGGGGCAAGAAGGCATAAAAACAGTTAGTACGGTAACTATAGACTACTGGATGTAGGCGAGACCCACCCTTGCCGTCTCAGGACCAATGGAGCCACGACGTACTGCAGCAACGCCTCGGTGGTGCGCTCTATATCCAGATGCATTACAGCAAACACAATGTCCATGCACTTGGCCATGTCGCGCATGTACTTGCAGCTCAGCAACTGCTCCACCAGCTGAGTGACCAGCCAGGAGGCACCGCCGGCCAGCAGCAGGGATTCCAGTGTCTGGGCTGCACGCACTGGCAGG